>NC_080547.1:34979882-35279882 GCF_028640845.1 Ahaetulla prasina | reverse complement strand
CAGACTTCAGAGGATAATTAGAACTGCAGAAAAAATAATTGCTACCAACCTGCCTTCCATTGAGGACCTGTATACTGCACGAATCAAGAAGAGGGCCGTGAAAATATTTGCAGATCACTCGCATCCTGGACATAAACTGTTTCAACTCCTACCCTCAAAATGACGCTATAGAGCACTGCACACCAGAACAACTAGACACAGGAACAGTTTTTTCCCGAAGGCCATCACTCTGCTAAACAAATAATTCCCTCAACACTGTCAGACTATTTACTGAATCTGCACTACTATTAATCGTTTCATAGTTCCCATCACCAATCTCTGTCCACTTATGACTGTATGACTATAACTTGTTGCTGGCAATCCTTATGATTTATATTGATATATTGACCATCAATTGTGTTGTAAATGTTGTACCTTGATGAACGTATCTTTTCTTTTATGTACACTGAGAGCATATGCACCAAGACAAATTCCTTGTGTGTCCAAGCACACTTGGCCAATAAAATTCTATTCTATTCTATTCTATTCTTACGGACTGTACAGTAATTGAGACTAAATTGATTTTAAATCTAATAACAGCAGCAAGATTACTAATAGGACAGTATTGGAAGAAAAAAGAACTACCTACAATAGAAGAACGGATATTGAAAGTTGCCAATTTGGCTGAGATGGCGAAGATATCAGCCTTTTTGAAAGACAATATGCAAGAAAGATACTTAAAGGAATGGAAAAAATGGATTGACTATATTCAAAGTAGATATCAGACTAAAAGTTATCAGACTGTTTTTGAATGATTATGATGTATTATTTTTGATTGTTTTCAGGGGAAGTTAGGAACTGATGAGAATTGTAGGAGTATAATTAAGTTGGGACGAAATTTTTTTAGCATATGTTTGTTTTATTTTTAACTATACCTTATGCTCGTTCCAGGAAGTCGGGGGAGGGGAGGGGTTGTGAAGGGAGGGGAGGGAGATGGGGAAAGGGGAAATTTTTTGTAAAACTTTTTGAATTAAAAAAAAAAAGGTTTGCAGCCCAAGGGTGGGTTTCAAAACCCGTCACTACCGTTCGCTCGTGGGCACACAACGCTTCTGCACATGCTCAGAAGCATCCAGGCAGGTGGGCAGAGCCTCCCGCCACTGCCGCTACTGAGTCACCCAATTGGGGTGAACCGGTAGCAATCCATTGGTGCAGCCCAATTAGATGTAACTACAAGGTTGCGCCTGACCTGACACAGTTCTCTTCTCTTCTCTTCTCTTCTCTTCTCTTCTCTTCTCTTCTCTTCTCCTCTCCTCTCCTCTCCTCTCCTCTCCTCTCTTCTCCTCCCTCCCTCCTCCCTCCCTCCCTCCCTCCCTCCCTTCCTCCCTCTCCTCCTCCCTCCTTCCCTCCTCTCCTCTCCTCTCTCCTCTCCTCCCTCCCTCCCTCCCTCCCTCCCCTCCCTCCTCTCCTCTCCTCTCCTCTCCTCTCCTCTCCCCTCCCCTCCGCTCCCCTCCCTTCCCTTCCCTTCTCTTCTCTCCTCTTCTCTCCTCTCCTCTCCTCTCTTTTTTTCTTTTTTTTTAAAAAAAAAGATTGCTAAGTATAACAACTAGGAGGTATGATAAAGATATTATGTTTTCCAGGCTTCCATGAAATTTTTTCTAAGTTTTTGCAATGGAATGACCCAACATTTTATAAGGCCTCATAGCTATCTGTCATCTCTTGATTTGCTGTGGGATTTCATGTTTTCCTGTGATGTTTCCTGCATATGTAGCTTATTTGCTGTGTTTGTGGGTGTGGGGAGGTGAGCCAACAGAGTGGTATATATATAAATGTGTGTGGGTGCATCCAAAGTATTCTTAGTTCATGTACCCCCAGCATGTGCTTCAGCAGAAGGGGAATCCCATTTAGCCTCCAGAATTCTCTCCAGCCTCTGCCTTTTCTTTCTTTTCAAAGCTCTCTGAAATTGGAGAACATTGTGTTTTGGACAGAACATATCAAAAAACTTATTTTCCATAGGGTCTATTCCCCTTAAGGTCAGTACAGTATATTTAAGACTACCATATCTGCAAAATTCCTGATAGATGGCCACACAAGACAGAAAAATATCTGCCGTATTTTTCAGAGTATACAGAATCATCAGTGCTTATACAGAAACATCTGTATAAGCACTGATGATTCTTATACAGAATAAGCACTGATGATTCTTATACAGTGCTTATACAGAATCATCAGCGTATACAGAATCATGTAACAGAATCATCAGTGCTTGGAATACTTTACCTGACTCTATGGTCTCTTCCCATAATCCTAAAAACTTTATCCTAAAACTTTCTACTATTGACCTCACCCCATTCCTAAGAGGACCATAAGGGGCGTGCATAAGCGCACAAATGTGCCTACCGTTCCTGTCCTATTGTTTTTCTTTTCTTCTTCCTATATATATATTGATACTTATACCTCCTAATATTTACTCATATATATGTTTATATACAATATAATCCTTTTTATATGATATTGTGACAAAATAAAATAAATAAATAAATAAATAAATAAATAAATAAATAAATAAATAAATAAATAAAATAAGACACACCTTTCCCCCCCCCAAAAAAGAGGGTGAAAATCTGGATGCATCTTATACTCCGAATGTAGCCCCGCCCAGCTTCTCAAACTGAGGTTTCAGGGATTGAAAAAGGCATCAGAAAAGAAGCCCCCAAACAGAGTTTCAGAGGCTTTTTTTTCTGAAGTTCTGTTTCGGAGGCTTTCAGAGGCAGAAACAAGTTTTTTTTTCAGAAACGGAGTTTCAGAGGCAGAAAAAAAAGCAAAAAAAAAAAAGCAAGGCACAGAGCTCACAACCAAGGAACCTGTTGCTAAAATTCACCTCTGCAACAGCTGATTGGGGGTTTTCCAGGAGGCCAATCCACCTGTCAACCAGCTTTTTTCTTATTTTCCTCCCCAAAAACTAAAGTGTGTCTTATACTCCGAAAAATATGGTAGCTACTTGCTTTTGCTAGGTTTGCTGGCAAGTTTGCAACATAATACTATATCAGGCACAAAAGACCAGGTCCACAAATGAAGTCCAATTAAACTGATTTATTGGTAAATATCTACTGTATGGCGATGCTCAGTCATCCAGGTCATGGTTGTCCCAAAGGTGCTTTTTTCAAGAGGCAACTGGACTTTTTTGTTTTTTCTTTGAAGACATTTCGCTTCTCATCCAAGAAGCTTCTTCAGCTCTGACTGGATGGTTGACTGGGGGATGGGGAATGGAATGATTTATATTCCTTGCAGACAGCTGGTCACTTGCTTTCTTTTAGAGAGTCGCTGAGGCCATTTGGATGTTTTATGGGTAAAAAGTCTATGCACAAGAATCTTCTTAACTAATTGTTAGATCCTGCTTGGAGTTAGATTCATAGAATTAAAAGGAGGTTGGATTTAATTGGCTTTTGGCTCGCTAGAGATTCTAGGTTGATCCCTCTTTTAACTCTGACCCCAGGTTCTGTCACTCCTCCTCCCACATACTACGCCTATATGAGGAGTTGACTTACTAAGCCTTTTCCTTATGCACCTGTCTATTTAAAATCCCTTCTATTTAAAGTTCTTGCAGTTGACTCCCATTTATTTTAATTAGGCTTGCAAATTTTCCACAGTCGGCAGCTTGCTTGCTTTTTTGTCTTACAAAATATGCGACTGTTTTACCATATAGGATCGATTTGGTGTGAGAGAAGTGGGGCAGTCACCATGCAATCGAAGGGTTTTAACATGCGGGAGATGATGGATGGAAGTAGGCAAACTTCAAAGACATTTGAAAACTGACCATTCTGCAACATTCCTAACTAGAATTCTCGTAGCGCACATCCAATACTGGTGTCCGCAGTGTTCAATTTTTCAAGACGGCGATAAACCTGTTTCTGGATCATAGCATTACAGACAGCAAGTAGAGTTGTATGAAATTAATATCCCAGGCATGAGAGTTGGGGCGGAACCTTTGTGTACATATTGCTATTTGAATGGCCTACTTTTGTCATATTTTAATAATAATAATAATAACAGAGTTGGAAGGGACCTTGGAGGTCTTCTAGTCCAACCCCCTGCTCAGGCAGGAAACCCTACACCACTTCAGATAAATGGTTATCCAATATCTTCTTAAAAATTTCCAGTGATGGAGCATTCACAACTTCTGGAGGCAAGTTGTTTCACTAATTAATTGTTCTCACTGTCAGGAAATTTCTCCTTAAGTTCTAGGTTATTTCTCTCCTTGATTAGTTTCCACCCATTGCTTCTTGTATTGCTCTCAGGTGCTTTGAAGAATAGCTTGACTCCCTCTTCTTTGTGGCAACCCCTGAGATATTGGAACACTGCTATCATGTCTCCCCTATCCTTCTTTTCATCAGACTAGACATATCCAGTTCCTGCAACCGCTCTTCATATGTTTTAGCCTCCAGTCCCCTAATCATCTTTGTTGCTCTTCTCTGCACTCTTTCTAGAGTCTCAACATCTTTTTTACATCATGGCAACTAAAACTGAATGCAGTATTCCAAGTGTGGCCTTACCAAGGCATTATAAAGTGGTATTAACATTTCACGTGATCTTGATTCTATCCCTCTGTTTATGCAGCCCAGAACTGTGTTGGCTTTTTTGGCAGCTGCTGCACACTGCTGGCTCATATCTAAATGGTTGTCCACTAGGACTCTAAGATCCCTCTCACAGTTACTACTATTGAACAAGGTACCACATATACAGTATCTGTGCATTTTGTTTTTTCTTGTCTAAATGTAGAACCTTAGTCTTTTCACTGTTGAATTTCATTTTGTTAGATAGCGCCCAATGTTCAAGTCTGTCAAGATCCTTCTGTATCTTGAGCCCATCTTCTGGAGTGTTGGCTATTCCTTAAGATTTTAAATCTTATCATGCCTTACTCTTCTACCAGGGCATTCCTGCAATTAGACATCAACATATCTTATCCCCAGAATCAAATAGAAGATAGAAAAATAGGGTTGGAAGCAGCGGTGGGCTTCACATAATTTTACCACCGGTTCACCGCACACTAAAAATGTGAATGCGCACCTTCTGTGCATGTGTCCGGCCTTCTGCGCATGCACTTTGCTTGCATGCGTGGCTTGCACACATGCACACAGCTTAGAAAATGTGGCTAAATAGGACGGCATAGTGCCGGGGCGACTGGGTGGGCCCACCTGCATGTCGCCACTACCAATTTGCCCAAACCGGTCTGAACCGACTGAATACAACCACTGGTTGGAAGACACCTTTGAGGTCTTATAGTCCTTCTGCTCAAGCAGGAAACCCTATACTATTTCAGGCAAACGGTTGTCTAATCTTTTCTTAAAAACCTCCAGTGATGGAGCACCTAACATCTTCTGGAGACAAGTTGTTCCACTGATTAATTGTTCTCACTGTCAGGAAATTTCTCTTTCATTCTAAGCTAGATCTAGATTGAATTTGTACATATCATTTAAGAAATGCATTATACAGGTTGGACCTGCCAGCATCCATTTCGCATCTCCTTGCAGTTTAGAATCTCCGGAGTTAGTGAACTTAATAACAGATTTTGATTTAAAGCTGTACTAAAATTTGCCTGCTCTCTTGTCTTGACTTCTGCATTTTGCATTTTGGTTTGCAACATTGCTTAGAATGTACAGTTTTTTTGCCAAGAGTTCTTCCTAAGACAGGACGTTCTTTTTCATAATTTGCATTTTTGTATAGTTTTTTCCCCCTCACAACGTTGTATAGTATTGCAAAATTTAGAATGGGTTTGAATACTAAGGCAGCTTCATTTGAAGCCTTGTTTTTAAAAATGCAAATAAATAAGTAAATAGATGAGTTCATATTCAAATACGAATTAATTCCTCTCTCAACTTTAATAATGGATCAGGATCGATTGGTCCAGCATCCCCTAAATTTGGTAAATGAATGCTGTTCTCTAGATCAGTGTTTCTCAACCTTGGCAGCTTTAAGAGATGTGGTCTTCAGTTCCCAGAATTCCCCAGCAGGTATGGAATTTCTGTCTACTTGTAGGTGTTCTTTATGTAAGTAGATTTCATCTTAATAAGTGGTTAAAGGCTAAGATTTCAGAAAACAGTAGAAAGCTGGATAAATCGAGTTTTATTTTCCCCAAATCCCCCAAAAAAAGTCTTCATATTTTTTTTTATTGCTTTTTACATGGAATACATTGCAACCGGTCCTTTTAATATTTTTCAACTTTTATTGGGGTGACCGTAATAATATAAAACAATATAAAAATGTCAAAACTTTCCTACTCTCCTCCCTCCCTCCCTCCCTCTGCAGAGTCATGCTATAAAACATGCTTGAGTTTAACTCAGTTTCTACACTTTGGATGGAATCAAGCTTTTCCAATTCTTTTTTTTTATTTATTCCTTTTGCTCCACAAAGCACTTTATGAGAAAGTTTATTTGATTCCCTTAGATGAGATTTCCAAAGTTACATAAAAAAGGCCATCAGAAAATTCACTGCTTAACGGGAACCATAAATGCAGCTTCGCGGACAGAGTATAATAAAAAGGTTTAAATCAAGCAATGAGTGTCAGTTGTGAAACGGGAGTGGTTACGTTGAGAGAACATGGCATTATATCAGTTTTAAAATGAAAAAGAACTCCTACAGCAATAAAACTCTGTGGGCTCAGTCCAAAATACTGTCTTTTTCAAGGTGACAAACAGGATAACTCATATCCTTTAGGTCTCAGATATATTCCAAGGAAGCTTTTAATAATATCTTCATTTTATCTGTTCTTATTTTCTGGGAGGGGGGGATTTGCTTTTTGTCCCCAAAGTAGTTTTGGTGTCTGGATACTTAGGTTAGAAACATTTTGATAAGAAGTACTTTTTTTTTTTTTTTGCATTTATATCCTGCCCTTCTCCGAAGATTCAGGGCGGCTTACACTATGTTAGCAATTGTAAATTGTCTTCATCCTATTTGTATATTTATATTCAAAGTCAACTTATTGCCCCCAACAATCTGGGTCCTCATTTTACCTGCCTTATAAAGGATGGAAGGCTGAGTCAACCTTGGGCCTGGTGGGACTAGAACCTGCAGTAATTGGAGGCAGCTGTGTTAATAACAGACTGTCTTACCAGTCTCGGCCACAGAGGCCCTAAAGAGTACTAAAACTGGGAAGGCCATTATCGTACGATCAAAGGTTCAACTTTTTCAGAGGGGAAGAAACACCCTTTCCTGGTTGGCTATAATGCCATGGAGTCAGGCCGACAAATGGTGCTGATCCGTGGTGGGATTCAAATAATTTAACAACCGGTTCTCTGCCCTAATGACCGGCTGGGTGGGCGTGGCCATGGTGGGTGGGCATGGCCAGGGGGTGTGACAGGCAGCACTTGGCCTCCTGTATCCCCCTGGAAGCAAAAACAGGCTGAGTGGGGGAGATGTACTGTCCCCCACACCCCAATTTGGACCCTCCCTGAAGCCTCCTGAGAGCAAAAATGGGCCATGGGATGTGTTGTGACTCCGGCTCCTGAGCCTGTCCTCACGGAGGAAGATGACTCTGAAAGTGATGGGGAGGAACTGATGAGGCCTCCCTCTCCAGGAACCTCCTTTCTGGCAACGCCTCAGGTTCCAGATGAAGGCCAGGAGGAAGGCATGTTGGAGCACCTACTAATAGGGAGTGATGAAAATCAATCTTGGATTGATCCCAGGCAGCGTCGGAGGGAGAGGCGTGCCAGCAAAGGAAGAGGTGTGGAAGGGCCAGAGTGTCAAGGTTCCAGAAAAACCTCTTCTGCATAAAAAAACTCAGAAGCCATTGTTTTCCAGAGTTCTTTACTAGCATGAGGAAACTGGCACACGATGAGTGAAAATCCAAAACTGAATTTCCGGATTCTTTTCTCCAGTTATACAAACCCCAAGAGTCCCACCCCCCTGACCCCTTTGATGGTCACATGGTCCCACGTTCTCCCAGTTCATTCGAATATCTTCTTGCCACTCTTCCTGCAGATGTGAACACCATCGGACCTTGACCGCTTGAAGAATGTTACCATACCCCTCAGCCCCCCTTCCTCCCCTCAGGGGAAAAATGTGGCAGCGTCTGGAACCCTAAAGTCTAATATGGTTTCCAGGCCTGACACAGAGATTGCTGAGTCACTGAGCCATGCCCCACAGGGGATAAAAGTGGGTGGGGTTGCTCTGCAGGCTCGGTGATGGACAAAAACTGCATGTTGTGAGTTTCGGATGGGATATTTTTCAGAATTAAGGCTTGGACTTTGTGAATGACTTCTGACTATCTTTGAACTCTTGGTTGCTCCAGCAACAGACTACAGATACGCTGACTCCTGTTTCTAGAAGTGATAAGAAACTTGGCAGGCATTCGGAAAGTAGCTGCCAGCACTTTTATCTGCTAAAGGGATTCAGATCGGCTTGTAAGAATAAATTACTGGTAGACGTTGTTTGCTCGTGTGTCTTCCTATTTGAGGTGGGGGGACAGAACCGGGTGTGTGTGCCCCTGTGTACCCTATTTTGGCCTAGGAGGCCTCACTGCACTTACCTGGGAGCCAAAATAGGGCACATGGGGACTTTTGGAAGGGGCAGGAAGGGGCGGGGCCAGACAGCAAGTTAAGTATCGGTTCTCATGAACTGGCTCGAACTGGCTGAATCCCACCACTGGTGCTGATTTAAAAAGGTTTTTCGACTGCGTTCTCCTTCCCTCTTTCTCCTCCCTTCTTTCCCCTCTTCCATTTTACTTGCGCTCATCGAAAGACTTCCAGGAGATTGTAAGAAATTGTGCCACCCATCTTTAGGTACGGATGACTTTCAGGAGATTTAGGACTGGAAGCAGCCTGCATGCAGCCTGTGAGCTGCCTAGCCTCGTGTGAAAGGATCATAAACAAGAAGGTCCAAACTCATGTTTTTTCAATTCATGATACTGTGTAAGTTATTCAGCTTTCCCAAGGCTTGATTTCATGAGAACCAGCAGTTTAGAAGGGAAATGCCCTACAGCACAGCTCAGACAACAAGTTTGACCACTTGTTGTCAAACAGACAACAAGTGGTCAAAATAGGCAGCGCCTTATCAAATCCTGCTCCTGTCGACAGTGGTGTCCCCCAAGGCAGCGTTCTAGGACCAACACTCTTCATATTATACATTAACAACCTCGGTGACCATATTATAAGTAATTGTGTTCTCTTCGCCGATGATGTTAAACTATTTAACACTACCAACAATACCGCTACCCTTCAAAAAGATCTTGACTTTGTGTCGGAATGGTCAAAAACTTGGCAACTCCAAATCTCAACCAGCAAATGCTCTGTCTTACACTTTGGAAAAAAGAATCAGAACACTAAATACAAGCTCGATGGACATTACCTTATAGATGACCCTCACACTGTTAAAGACCTTGGGGTTTTCATATCAAACGATCTAAGTGCCAAAGCCCACTGCAACTACATTGCCAAAAAGGCTTTAAGAGTTGTAAACTTAATCTTGCGTAGCTTCTTCTCCAGAAATATTACACTACTAACCAGATCATATAAAACATTTGCTAGACCAATTCTTGAATACAACTCGCCTGTCTGGAACCCACACTTCATTTCAGATATTAATATAATTGAGCATGTCCAGAAATATTTTACAAGAAGAGTTCTCCACTCCTCTGATCAAAACAAAATACCTTATGCCACCAGACTTGAAATTCTGGGTTTAGAAAATTTAGAACTCTGCCACCTTCGGCATGACCTGAGTTTAACTCATAGAATCATCTGTTACAATGTCCTTCCTGTTGAAGACTACTTCAGCTTCAATCGCAACAACACACGAGCACACAATAGTTTTAAACTTAAAGTGAACCACTCCAATCTTGATTGTAGAAAATATGACTTCAGCAACAGAGTTGTTAATGCCTGGAATGCACTACTTGACTCCGTGGTCTCATCCCAAAATCCCCAAATCTTTAACCAAAGACTATCTACTATTGACCTCACCCCATTACTAAGAGGTCTGTAAGGGGCGTGCATAAGAGCACTAGCATGCCTACCGTTCCTGTCCTAATGTTCCCTTTGATTGTATCCAATTTGTATAGTTATTTCATGCTTATACTTATATATACTGTTGTGACAAATAAATAAAAAAAATAAGGATTGTAGATCATCTTTTGCCATGATGACACATTCCATCAGTATGTTCACATAAACTTTCTCATTCAATCACAATTCTGTCCTCTTTCAAAGCACATAGAATAATAGAGTTGGAAGGGATCTCGGACAGTGGTGGGCTGCAAATTTTTTAACAATCGGTTCTCTGCCCTAATGACAGGCTGAGTGGGCATCACTGGGTGGGTGTGGCTGGGTGGGCATGGCCAGGGGGTGTGACAGCACTCAGTCTCCTGCAGCACTCTGCCAGTCATAATGGGGCACGGGGGTTAATTACAAAATGTGGGCTTTGCTTTGTAATAGAATAGAATAGAATAGAATTTTTATTGGCCAGGTGTGATTGGACACACAAGGAATTTGTCTTGGTGCATATGCTCTCAATGTGCATAAAAGAAAAGATACGTTCATCAAGGTACAACATTTACAACACAATTGATGATCAATATATCAATATAAATCATAAGGATTGCCAGCAACAAGTTATAGTCATACAGTCATAAGTGGAAAGAGATTGGTGATGGGAACTATGAAATGATTAATAGTAGTGCAGATTCAGTAAATAGTCTGACAGTGTTGATGGAATTATTTGTTTAGCAGAGTGATGGCCTTTGGGAAAAAACTGTTCTTGTGTCCTGTTCTTCTGGTGTGCAATGCTCTATAGCGTCGTTTTGAGGTAGGAGTTGAAACAGTTTATGTCCTGGATGTGAGGGATCTGTAAATATTTTCACGGCCCTCTTCTTGATTCGTGCAGTATACAGGTCCTCAATGGAAGGCAGGTTGGTAGCAATTATTTTTTCTGCAGTTCTAATTATCCTCTGAAGTCTGTGTCTGTGTAACATCCAAATTCTTTGTAAAGTGTCTGTGTAACATCCAAAGTCTGTGTAACATCCAAATTCAGTGAGCAAGGGGTGTGAACTGCACAGGAAATATACTTTTGTTTGGTTACGAAGAAATAAAAGTCAGATGTACACTAAATGCAGACTGACTTTTAGCTACACATCTTCCCAGCAAACAGCAAATTTTGAAGCTCCAGATAAAGAGGATTCATTTTAGGATGAGTAACCACAATTTGCATGTTGGAGGTTCCTGAAGGAATGCTGGGAAACTCTGTATTTTAAAGAACATTTGAGGGAGGGGTGCAGAGAATAGCTCCTCTCTGCCTGAGGCTGTAGAGACCCAGCACCAATCAAAACACTGTTTGTGAAGCAACTGATGAACACTGACAGGGTAAGCCACTAGTATATGAAAATAAGAGCGAACTCCACTCTCTTCTAGTACTGATGATGTTACCTAGTTTGGTAATGAAACATCTGCAAGAAAACCATCAAGCTCAGAAAGCACCAAGGATCCCACAGTTCAATCTTGAGCTACAAATATTCTCTTCTATCGATAAATACTTTTTGGTTAGAGAGACTCAGAGCCTGCCTTGTATGAGATGGCTCCTAGTGGATTTCATTCTAAATTTTGATATGATTTCTGTAAATAACATAACATAACATCAGAGTTGGAAGGGACCTTGGAGGCCTTCTAGTCCAACCCCCTGCCCAGGCAGGAAACCCTACACCATCTCAGTCAGATGGTTATCCAACATTTTCTTAAAAATTTCCAGTGTTGGAGCATTCACAACTTCTGAAGGCAAGTCGTTCCACTTATTAATTGTTCTAACTGTCAGGAAATTTCTCCTTAGTTCTAAGTTGCTTCTTTCTTTGATCAGTTTCCACCCATTGCTTCTTGTTCTACCCTCAGGTGCTTTGGAGAACAGCCCGACTCCCTCTTCTTTGTGGCAGCCCCTGAGATATTGGAACACAGCTATCATGTCTCCCCTAGTCCTTCTTTTTGTTAAATTAGACATACCCAGTTCCTGCAACCGTTCTTCATATGTTTTATCCTCCAGTCCCCTAATCATCTTTGTTGCTCTTCTCTGCACTCTTTCTAGAGTCTCAACATCTTACAATGGCTGAGTATTTGATCCTTCATACATAAAAAATACAAAGCTAAGGGATAAACAAATAAAAAACCGATTTGAAAAAAGAAAAGGCTCAGGAAAGAAAAAGAGTGAAAGAAAGAGGAATAGAAGGAAAACCAAAAAAAGAATGACTTCCGATTTTCTTTGGTACAGATATAAGTAAAAATATATCAAACTCTTACTTTAAGATTAACATTTGTCTACCTTATTTCCATAATCCCATATCTAATCATCAAAGCCCAGATCAAATTTTAATTTCAGTTTCTCACAAAAGGTCCAGTAATGGTTCTTATCGCTTTAATCACTATTTGTTAGGGAAACCACAACTGATTTATTTAATTGCACCAAACTGTAAATAAAACAGGAATGGAAAATCCTAAACTTTAGCGTAGACTGATGCTTCTCAACTTTGGCAATTTTAAGGTGCATGACTTTAATTCCAGAATTCCCAAAGCAACGTGAAGTTCGCCCATCTTAAACTTGCCAAGACTGAAAAACGCTGATCTACAGATAGGGATTTTCTCCATTCCTCTTTTACTGGTTCTTACTTACTTGTGAGCAATCATAATACCAAATCCTGACTTCCACCCCATTCCAGACCAATGATAATGCAAAATCCTCACTCCGACTCCATCCCATTCCCTGACTAACCCGCCTTCCAGCTCCGTTCTCCTGCGTGCAGGGCAACAAAAGAAGACCATGTGTCTTCCAGTTTAAAAAAGGTTCAGTCAGACCTTCCAACTTCTCAGGAAAAAAAAAAAGATCTCACGAAGTTGGAAGGTCTGATTGAACTTTTTAAAAAACTGGTCATCACATGGTTTTCTTTTGTGCTGCGGGTTTTCAACACCCAGTTGACAGTTCACAGCCCTGCCCCACACCCACAAGTTCATCACAACTCTTCACACTCAATTGGATACAATCTTCAGGCAATCTACATCAGACCCAGGTAAAAGTCCTTGAATATGGAATATTGTTATGACTAACTTTCTACCTCTCCAACAACAACCCCCTCCCAACTTGCTCTCATTGTTAGGATATTTTTCCTTAGCTCTAAGTTGCTTCTCTCCTTGATTAGCTTCCAACCATTGTTTCTTGTCTTGCTTTGGCGCTTTAGAAAATAGTTTCATCTCCTTATCTTTATAGGAGGCTCTCAAATATTGGAATGTTGTGACGCAGGCCCAAGTAGGTAGTAGGAAACTTAGACAGTGAAAAAACAAACAAACTTGATTCAAACAGCTGAGAATTACTTCATTCCCAGCGTAGTTCAACTAAATTAAAGCAAATTCCTCACAACACAAATTCCTCAGTCCAATCACCAACCTTGGTCCAATTAGGCAAACTGCCAAAGGCCTTTTTTGGCAAATATTCAGAAGTCACAGATACAAAAATAAATGCAAGAAGACAAAGCTACCAACGTTGTTTTCCAGCAAAACCCAAACGCTGTTGCTGGTCTGTTTTAAGCCTTATGGGAGGGGCCAATCATCTCTTGGCCCTACTCCCGAGTCTTCCTCTTTGCTTGAGCTTCTCTTGCTTTCTGGCAGCTCTTTTCATTTGTGCATTAGGAACAGGTTCTTCGTGTTCCTCTGCCTCACTACTATCAGTCTCTAGAGGCTCTGGAGTCTGCACCTCACTCCTTGATGGCCCTGGCCCCACCTCTGCCTCATCGCTGTCCGACTCCGTTGCCAGCTCTGCAGGCTGCTGGTGGACCACAACATGGAACTGTGCTATCAGGTAACTCTTAGTCTTTCTTTTCATTAGACTAGACATACCCAATCCCTGTAACCCTTGTTAGGATATTTTTCCTTAGCTCTAAGTTGCTTCTCTCCTTGATTAGCTTCCAACCATTGTTTCTTGTCTTGCTTTGGCGCTTTAGAAAATAGTTTCATCTCCTTATCTTTATAGGAGGCTCTCAAATATTGGAATGTTGTGACGCAGGCCCAAGTAGGTAGTAGGAAACTTAGACAGTGAAAAAACAAACAAACTTGATTCAAACAGCTGAGAATTACTTCATTCCCAGCGTAGTTCAACTAAATTAAAGCAAATTCCTCACAACACAAATTCCTCAGTCCAATCACCAACCTTGGTCCAATTAGGCAAACTGCCAAAGGCCTTTTTTGGCAAATATTCAGAAGTCACAGATACAAAAATAAATGCAAGAAGACAAAGCTACCAACGTTGTTTTCCAGCAAAACCCAAACGCTGTTGCTGGTCTGTTTTAAGCCTTATGGGAGGGGCCAATCATCTCTTGGCCCTACTCCCGAGTCTTCCTCTTTGCTTGAGCTTCTCTTGCTTTCTGGCAGCTCTTTTCATTTGTGCATTAGGAACAGGTTCTTCGTGTTCCTCTGCCTCACTACTATCAGTCTCTAGAGGCTCTGGAGTCTGCACCTCACTCCTTGATGGCCCTGGCCCCACCTCTGCCTCATCGCTGTCCGACTCCGTTGCCAGCTCTGCAGGCTGCTGGTGGACCACAACATGGAACTGTGCTATCAGGTAACTCTTAGTCTTTCTTTTCATTAGACTAGACATACCCAATCCCTGTAACCCTTGTTCGCATGTTTTTAGCCTCTAGCTTCCAAATCATTTTTATTGCTCTTCTCTGTGCTCTTTCCAGAGTCTCAACATCTTTTTTATATCGTGTTGACCAGAACTGGATGAAGTATTAAGATGAGGCTTTATAAAGCAGTACAAGAACTTCACATGAACTTGATTCTATCCCTCTATTAATGCACTACAAGTCATTTTCTTCCCCAGATAACTTTCTAAAATTTATCTTGAATTTAATAAACACACACACACGGGTTTCGGAGGGAGGACAGAAGCAAAACAACTGATTGTTTCTATGGATGGAGAGCATTAGCTCCATGGACCACAGATGGAACAGAAGGAGGATTGCAGATAAGTCCTGTCGTGTCCCACTCCTCCGCTGACGGCCGAGTCAGGGAAATCTGAATCAGGCGTGCTTCTGCAGCTCTGCCAAAGTCCTAGCAAAGTCCTCAAGGCAGGCAGGAGATCAGGAAGTGACTTCAGCAAGATATGTTTAGACTTTGCCTGACTCAGAGAATGCCAGAAAGCAGGTCCTTTATATAGGCCATGGGGTGTGGCTCCATGACTCAGCACTTATCCAGGCCTGCCCCTCCCTTCCTTTTGTTGCCTCCGCCTATCAAGTCTTCTGACGCGGGGGTCACTCCAGTCGGCAGCTGTTGGTAATTGACTTCTCTCAGGCTCACATGCTGTGGGGGAGGGGGAGGGGTCTAGTTGCTCCGTTTGCCTGGGCATGGAGCCAGAGCTGGGGGCTGGAGATACTTCCTCCTCTTCAGCCTGTCTGGGCATGGAGCCAGGGCTGGGGCCGGGAGGCATACTAGGACATTCCTCAGTGTTCGGAAGCAGATAAGAAGGCCCCGGCTGCGGTGAGAGCGGGCAAGACACAACAAGTCCATAACAATCCTGGAATCTGTCACACACCGAAGTGGATGGAATAGAATCAGTGGTGGGTTTCAATTTTTTTTACTACCGGTTGTGTGGGTGTGGCTTGGTGGGTGTGGCAAGGCTTGGTGGGCGTGGCAAGGCTTGGTGGGCCTGGCAAGGCTTGGTGGGTGTGGCAGGGGAAGGATACTGCAAAATCTTCATCTCACCCCACTCCAGGGGAAGGATACTATAAAATCTCCATTCCCTCCCCAATCCAGGGGAAAGTTCCTGCAAAATCCCCATTCCATCCCGATCAACTGGGATTTGGGAGGCAGAGAATAGATGGGGGGCGGGGCCAGTCAGAATTTTTACTACCGGTTCTCCAAACTACTCAAAATTTCCGCTACCGGTTCATAACCTGCTGAAACCCACCTCTGAATTGAATGTTATGAATCCTGGAATACCAGCAAGAAGATAGAAACATTTTCAATTAATTTGATACCTGCAAGATTTACAAAACAGCCTGGCAGGCTCTCTAGAAAGGCAGTACAAAAAACGTGTAATAAAGCAGATTGATTCTAAAATGAATTGAAGAAATTGTATCAATGAGCCAGAATCTTGAAACATGCCTCCAATATATTACCTTGTCCCTATAATTCTTGAATTTCTGATTTATGATCCATTACTTAAAAGGGAGGAGGCAGCAGCAATAAACAGTCTGCTAGAGAAAATATCCAATTCCCATCTTCGGGATTTGTTTTTGGTTTTTTATTGTCACGCTTTCAAATTCATTGTGAGTGCTACAATAAGGTTCCCTATTGTTCAGAGCTAGCATAAAATTAAAATGAAATAATAAAATGAAATAATTTGGCCATCAGAGGAGATTGCAAGCTGTGGTTTCATCATTCGGGAAGAAAAAGACCACCTTGTAAAAAGCTGAGCGTTCAAATGAAAGTCATTAATTGTAGCAGACTTGTTTGACATATTTTATTTTCATTTATTTCAGGCTGCTTCCCTACCGTGGATGTTAGGCTGGTTGTTTCCCAATTCCCAACCTCCATGGCTGACCAAGTTAAGGACAGCTGATTTAATATACTTAAGAAGTGTCACTATTGCCCTTGATCTCTGCTACTGAATTGGCACGAAGAGAGGAGGAGAAAAGCCTTGGTGGTTCTTCTGGTTTAAACTCATCCACTTTATGGAAAATAGAGAATTTAATTCCTTTGTTTGAACTTCAGTAGGCAGAATATGTTCATCTGAAATAAATTAAATTCTGATGCGGTGGAAATTATTCCATAACAATGGACTTGGGAATAGAAAACAGTTACTCCTGTATAGTACCATCATTAAACGTTTACATTTCATTGAATAAGAAAACCAATAGTTAAAGCTAAGGATAGAATAGAATAATGACAGAGTTGGAAGGGACCTTAGAGGTCTTGTAGTCCAACTCCCTGCTTGTCATCAGATCACCAGATAAATGATTGTCCAGTCTTTTTTTAAAAGCCTCCAGTGATGAAGCACCTGCAACTTCTGAAGGCAACTTGTTCCATTGGTTGATTGCTCTACCATTAGGAAATTTCTCCTTACTTCTAAGTTGCTTCTCTCCTTGGTTAGTCTCCATCCATTGTTTCTTGGCTTAGCTTTTGGTGCTTTGGAAAATAGTTTGACCCCCCTCGTCTTTGCCTCTCAAATATTGGAACGCTGCTATCACCTCTCCCGTAGTCCTTGTTGTCATTAGACTAAAGGTAAAGGTAAAGGTTCCCCTCGCACATACATGCTAGTCGTTGCCGACCATAGGGGGCAGTGCTCATCTCCGTTTCAAAGCCGAAGAGCCAGCGCCATCCGAAGACGTCTCCATGGTCATGTGGCCGGCATGACTCAACGCCAAAGGCTCACGGAATGCTGTTACCTTCCCACCAAAGGTGGTCCCTATTTTTTCTACTTGCATTTTTACGTGCTTTCGAAACTGCTAGGTTGGCAGAAGCTGGGACAAGTAATGGGAGCTCACCCTGTTACACGGCAGCACTAGGGATTCGAACCGCTGAGCTGCCGACCTTTCGGTCAACAAGCTCAACATCCTAGCCCCTGAGCCACCGCGTCCCTTGTCTAGTCTAATGTCTAGACTAATGTCTAGTCTAATGTCTAGTCATTAGACTAGACATGCCCAATTCCTGTAATCATTCTTTGTATGTTTTAGCCTCCAGCCCCCTAATCAGAGGTGAGGTTTTAGCCAGTTCGTACCAGTTCAGGCAAACCGGTAGCGGAGATTGCAGGTGGGCCCACCTCCCACCCACCCCCAGCTCTATGTTGTCCTATTTAGGCATGGTTTTGTGGTTGTCCTTGGAGAGTGTGCAGAATAAATGATAAAAGTCTAAGGACGACCTCGACTAAGAATGTCTCATTCTCCTTATAAAGGCATTGCCATAGGAGCACAACAACATTGCCAGGTTGTGTGTGTGTGTGTGTGTGGATGCGCGCCAGACATAAGTGAAAAGGCATTCAATTTTTTCTTCTTTAGCATTCAGACAGAAATTATAACAAGAACCAGAAATTATAATAAACTCATGATAAGAGCTATTCCACAATGGCAGAGTCTATGCCTGTGATGGCAAAAGTTTGGTGTCCTCGCGTGCCGGCCTGCATGCTGGAAGTGGCACGCGAAACCATCCCGCGAGGTATGTGCAGCCCCGCTGGCCTTCGAGCGCGCGGGAGCGGTGATACCCGGAAGAGCGGCAGTCCGTCATGCATGCGCGAGCCGGCACCCAAACACCTGGATGTCATGGCAACGCGCCTGCTGAACAGCTGGCCATCGCACATGCGCACAACATCAACCCGGACGGTTGGGTGCCGGCCTGTGCATATGTGCCGGCACACCGTTCTTCTGGGTTTCGCTGCCCCCCGCTCACACGACAGCCAGCTGATTGGTGCTCATTTGAGCACAGGAATGCGGAAGAGGAGCCGGCGAGGCCGCACATTCTTCGCGGGACGGTTTCGCGTGCTGCTTCCAGCACACGTGCCATAGGTTCGCCAACGCTGGTCTATGCTCAGAAAGAGCAAGTTCTCAACTTCTGGAATCTTCAAAGAAGAGATGGGATCAGTGGTGGTATTCAGCCGGTTCTATCTGGTTTTGGCGAACCAGTAGCAGCAGCTGTAGGAGACTCCGCCCATCTGCCTGGTCATTATCACGTCTTGTTTTTGATGCTCTGCTCATGTGTGACTACCAGACTCTGTGGTCTTTTATTTATTTATTTATTTGAATTTATATCCCGCCCTCCTCCGAAGACTCAGGGCGGCTTACACTGTGTTAAGCAATAGTCTTCATCCATTTGTATATTATATACAAAATCAACTTTTATTGCCCCCAACAATCTGGGTCCTCATTTTACCTACCTTATAAAGGATGGAAGGCTGAGTCAACCTTGGGCCCAGTTGGACTTGAACTTGTAGTAATTGCAAGCAGCTGTGTTAATAACAAACAGACTTAGTCTGCTGAGCCACCAGAGGCCCCTCTTCCCAAAATCCCCAAAGCTTTAACCAAAAACTATCTACTATTGAACTCACCCCATTCCTAAGAGGTTCCTAAGGTCTGCATAAGAGCACCAACGTGCCTACCGTTCCTGTCCTAATGTTCCCTTTGGTTGTATCCAATTTCATATAGTTATTGCATACTTATGATTACATATATGCTTATATATTGTATAGTTATTTCATGCTTATGCTTATATACACTGTTGTGACAAATAAAATAAATAAATAAATAAATAAATAAATGTGTAAAAGGCCCTGCGCGTGCGCACACATTTGCGAACCGGTAGCGAAGGTAGCTGAATACCACCCCTGTATGGGATGGTAATCTCTTGATAATGTTTTATTCCCCAAGCTAGGTAATATAACTTGTTGCTATAACTTGTTGCTGGCAATCCTTATGATTTATATTGATATATTGACCATCAATTGTGTTGTAAATGTTGTACCTTGATGAACGTATCTTTTCTTTTATGTACACTGAGAGCATATGCACCAAGACAAATTCCTTGTGTGTCCAATCACACTTGGCCAATAAAATTCTATTCTATTCTATTCTATTCTATTCTATTCTATTCTATTCTATTCTATTCTATTCTATTCTATATCATCAGTACTTTAGTTTTCCTGGACAATGCTTTGAGCTCCAAAATTAGATGGTTCTATGATCTCTTATTCCCTCTATCCTGTCATAGTTGCTAAACCATGGCACTGAAACATAGCATTTTAGAGATTTTACACAACAAACCCATAAATAAACAGCTACAGAGGTGGATGAGGGACAGAGAAGAAATTACAAAAATTTCTACAACGTCCATCTCATTTAAATGACTTTGGGTGACTTAGAAACATTATAGTAAAATAATGACTAAAAGCACAGTTAAAAACAAAAGTAAAAACAAGTAAAAGTAAAATTGACAACTTAAAAGTTAAAATTGACAAGTTTAAAAGTTAAAAGTTAACCTGACAGTTAGAACAGTTAATCAGTGGAACAACTTGCCTGCAGAAGTTGTAAATGCTCCAACATTGGAAATTTTAAAGAAAATGTTGGATAACCATTTGTCTGAAGTGGTGTAGTGTTTCCTGCCTGGGCAGGGGTTTGGACTAGAAGACCTCCAAGGTCCCTTCCAACTCTGTTGTTGTTGTTGTTGTTGTTGTTGTTGTTGTTGTTGTTGTTATTATTAAAGTAAGAATCCAAGATAAGAAATTCACAAGGCTAAAAGGTTAATAAGCCACCAGCCATCCCCAAGCAGGGGTGAAATCTACTTACCTTCCTTACTGGCTTGGAAGTGTGCACACTGTGTGTGTGCGCTCGCTTCGCTTGCACAAGTGCACATCACATGCGTGCGCAGACCTTCTGCGCATGCGCAAAACCTTCTATGCATGCAGAGAAGGTAAAAAACACATTACTTCCTGTTACCATTACCACCCACCTGAGCGGCGGGTGTCGCCGTTGGTTCGGAATCGCTACTGGATCGCCGAACCATCGGTCACGATCGCTACCGGATCATGAAGAGATTGTTAAAAAAATGCTTTTAAAAGGCTCTGACAATCCCAGCTGAGCTGCGCGAACATCAGAGGCTTTTTTAAAAAAACTTTTAAAAGCATTTTTTCGGCCAAAGAAAAATGTTTTTAAAAGTTAAAAAAAAAAAAACATCAGATGTTCGTGCAGCTCAGCTGGGCATGGGAGGGGGCAGGGATTTTTGCTACCGGTTCTCTGAAGCACCCACCGCCATTGCTGTGCCACGGTGTGGCTCAGGCTGTTAGACAGCCTGTTATTAAACACAGCTGCTTTCAATTACTGCAGGCTCGAGTCCCACCAGGCCCAAGGTTGACTCAGGGCCTGGGGGGGGGGCAATAAGTTGACTTTGTATATAAATATACAAATAGGATGAGACTATTGCCTTACACAATGTAAGCCGCCCTGAGTCTTCGGAGAAGGGCGGGATATAAATGTAAATAAATTAAAAAAAATTGCTACTGGATTGGGCGATCCGGTCCGAACCAGGAGTATTTTACCTCTGTTCCAAAGGATAGGAGCGTCAGCAGAGAAGGCCCTCTTTCTAAATCTCACCCTTTAACTTATGGGATTTGTAGCATATAAATGTGGAATTGCCACCCATCTTCCTTCTACACGTTCCCTTCCTTCCTGACAATTTTAGTAGCTCAATTTTGAAAAGATGGAGAAAATCCCAACTGTGAGCCAAAACTGGTGGATGGCTGATTCCAGTGAGTCACAGGAAGCCCCTGTGTTCTAGAGGCTTATTATATTCCAAAGATTCTCTGAAATGCTGAGTAATGATT
This sequence comes from Ahaetulla prasina, assembly GCF_028640845.1. Lineage (NCBI taxonomy): Eukaryota > Metazoa > Chordata > Lepidosauria > Squamata > Colubridae > Ahaetulla > Ahaetulla prasina. The sequence goes on along the minus strand of NC_080547.1, from coordinate 35,258,579 downwards.
TGCTGATATTGGTTTGGAAATTTTTTTTTTAAAAAAGAAAGAAACCGTGCTATTTTTATGACAGATAGCTGAAAGTTAATAATACTGCAGAAGCTTGCCTTTAAAAAAAATTTCCACCTCATTCTTCTAGCTTTCCTTTTCTTGCTATTTGGTGTGTGGAATAACCTTAACAATAGCAGCAAAGTGCAATTAAAACCAATGAGGATTTAAACTTCAGGTTTAATGTCATAATTGGGCCGAACTCTGTGAAAAATCCATCTCTTTCTTCAGACAACCTTTGCCACTGAATGAATAATAGTTTGATGTGGTGAGACCAGGGGTGAAATGCAAAATTTGTTACTACCGGTTCTGTGGGCGTGGCTTGTTTGGGGGGGGTAATGTGAGTGGGTGGGCATGGCCAACTTTTTCTTTTTACTTTTTACTTTTTTTTTTACTTTTTTTACTTTTTTACTTTTAAAAGCATTTTTTCTACAACCTCTTCGGCCGAAGAGGTTGTAAAAAATGCTTTTAAAAGGCTCTGAGGATCAGGCAACTCAGCTGGGATCGTCAGAGCCTTTTAAAAGCATTTTTTCTACCAAGGCTCTGATGATCAGGCAACACAGGTGGGATTGTCAGAGCCTTTTAAAAGCATTTTTTAACAACCTCTTCACCCAAAGAGGTTATAAACAAATGCTTTTAAAAGGCTCTGATGATCCCAGCTGAGCCGCGCGATCATCGGAGCCTTTTTTTTTACTTTTGAAAGCATTTTTTCAGCCAAAGAAAAAATGCTTTTAAAAGTTTTTTAAAAAGCTTCTGATGATCGTGCGGCTGGGCATGGGGGGCGGGCAGGGATTTTTGTACTCGTTCTCCGAACCACCTGCCGCCATCGCTACTGGATTGGGTGATCCGGTCCGAACCAGAAGCATTTCACCTCTGGGTGAGACCCAAAAAGGTCTTTCTGAAAACAAACATAAAGACTTGCTGAGGCAAATATATAGAATTGGATTTGATTTGGAATTCTTCTTATGTAAACCCTAAAGGGGCTCACTATGGTGGAAGCAATGTCTTCAAGGGCTGTCCCTTTTAGTAAATCCCTTCCTTGACCGGGATTCCCTATGCACGGTCACTCATGCCCTTTTCACTTCCCACCTGGACTACTGCAATGCTCTCTACATGGGGCTCCCCTTGAAGAGCATCAGGAGGCTCCAGCTGGTCCAGAATGCGGCTGCGCAGGTGATAGAGGGAGCACCACGATGCTCCCATGTAACACCTCTCCTGCGCAGGCTGCATTGGTTGCCGGTGGTCTTCCGGGTGCGATTCAAGGTGTTGGTTATCACCTTTAAAGCACTCCATGGCACAGGACCGGGATACGTACGGGACCGCCTACTGCCACCAATAGCCTCCCATCGGCCTGTGTGCTCCCATAGGGAGGGCCTCCTCAGGGTGCCGTCAGTCAAACAATGCCGACTGGCGGCCCCCAGGGGGAGGGCCTTCTCTGTGGGGGCTCCTGCCCTTTGGAATGAGTTGCCTCCAGGATTGCGTCAACTCCCCGACTTCCGGACTTTCAAACGCGAGCTCAAGACTTTGTTATTCCATCGTACGGGGCTAGCCTAACAAAATTTTAATGGGGGTTTTTTATGATGGTTTTACGCTAGTTTTAATCTTATTTGGCCAAATTTTAGAATTAGTTTTTTAATATGTTTTTAATTTTTGTTTATGTTTATGTTGTTTTCTTTTGGCTGTAAACTGCCCTGAGTCCTTCGGGAGAAGGGCAGTATAAAAATTGAATAAATAAATAAAAATTGAATCAATCAATCAATCAATCAATAAAAAATTGCTTATCTAGTGAAGTCTGAGGTTATCTAGTGAAGTCTGAGGATGGTAGAGGACAGGAAGGCCTGGAGGAATGTTGTCCATGGGGTCGCGATGGGTCGGACACGACTTCGCAACTAACAACAACAAAAGTGAAGTCTGTAGGTGCAGCTAGCTGATGGGACCATATCATCTCTTTCAGTGGTGGCGAACCTTTTACTCACAGGTGCCAAACAGGTACGCGCTTTGCACACTTTGTGCGCTTCACATACACACACTTCACAATACGAATAGGAAAGGACAGAAAAAGATGATGGACATTCCATGAGACGGTCATATTTTCCTGATCCTTGCAGGATACAAGATGATACACATTAACCTGCGTAATGACTCCAGGGTCAACATTTTTCTGTGAACGAAAAGAACGTGTGGCTAAATAGTTTTCTTCCCCTCTTCTTATCCTTTATTTCAAGGGTCTCCAACCTTGGCAACTTTAAGACTTGTGGACTTCAACTCCCAGAGTTCCTCAGCCAGCTTTGCTGGCTGAGGAACTCTGGGAGTTGAAATCCACAAGTCTTAAAGTTGCCAAGGTTGGAGACCCCTGCTTTATTTGGTCCTCAGATTTCTAAATGTTTCAGCAACCGGTTGCGATGGAATGGAGATGTTGTTTCTTCATATTTCCTGTGTGCGAGGGTTTCCAGTACTAGTGGCAAAAATGCATTTTTGTTGTTTTGGGAAAGGAAAAGACAACTTCTGCCAAATTGTCTCCTTCTGAATCCTTCCAGAGGTCCATGAGTCAAGGGCATTCTTCAGTCTACTTTCACAGTTGCATAAGTGCCTCTCCAAATATGCTCCACATTGTTCTACAGAGACACTGAACTACAGAGAGGCTTGTTACGTGTGCTGCTGATGGGACTTTCCCGTCTGGGTTTTAGTCTCCGACCATATTGCTACCATCTGGATCACATGACACGATGCGCCCAAAGCAAAGGGGTCATTTGATGTCTGTGGGCTTAAAAATAATACACATTCCACCCTGACATTTTTTGTGTGTGAAACCCATAAGCTTTTCTGTGCAGCCAACCTCCCACTGAGTTTGGTGACGGTTTTGCAATGTCACTGAAATGGCGGTCAGGAATGTCACCGCAACATAGAGTCACCCTAAAGCCTTGAATTGAAAGTAAGGGAGAACCACAATGGAACATATGATTGGCATTCCATCTCACCAATGTTTTTCCACATGGTTTCGCATCAAAACGCACGCTAATGTCAAAAATCCTTCGAAAGCTTGTTAGCGTTACGGGTAAGCGTAATCACGGGCAGTGTGCTTCCCAATATGGAAGAATTACGGCTAGGGGATAAGGTCATGGGGATGTTATGCTCCGAACATGGTGTTTTGGATCATTCCTGGAAACTCTGAAAATAAACAATGAAGCTCAGTTGATCTTAGATAGTGTAGGCTGCTGTCCTTCAGCTTGGCTGTATCAATTGCGCATCATGGTTTTAAAAAAATGTCAATATATTATTTTAACAGACTAACAGAATAACAGAGTTGGAAGGGACCTTGGAGGTCTTCTAGTCTAACCCACTGCTCAAGCAGGAAACCCTATACTCATGATGGCAAACCTATGTGTTGTGTCCCCCTCCCCCTCCGACGGCCGGGTCTGGGAAGTCTGTATCAAGCGTGGCCACGAAGCCTCTGCAGCTTTGCCAAATTCCTGTCAGAGTTTTCAGGGCAGGCAGGAATCCAAGGTGTGACTTCAGCAAACCAGATGAGACTTTGCTTGAATCAAGGAATACCAAAAAGCAGATCCTTTATATAGGCCATGGGGTGTGGCTCCATGACTCAGCACTTATCCAGGCCTGCCCCTCCCTTCCTTTTGCTGACATCGCCTCTCCATTCTCCAGAAGTGGGGATCCATCCACTGTGACTTTCCGTCCTCCTGATCTGCTGCCGGCAATTCTAGCACGTGGCTGGCTTTGTGCTCACACGCTGTAGGAGGGAGGTTTGTTTGCTCATTCCTGACATTCTGTCCAGGCATGGTGCCAGGGCTGGGGGCTGGAGGCATGCCAGGCTGTTCCTCTTCATTATCAGATTCTGACTCAGATAGCAAGAGATGGGAGGGGCCCGGCTGAGGAGAGGAGGGAGGACAAGGCACAACACTATGACACGTATGCACTTTCTCTGTGGGCATGTGAGCTGTCGCCCTAGTTCAGCTCCACCGTGCATGCGTGCGTGCCTCCTGCCAGACAGGTGGTCGTCAAGTCTCTGCTGTGCAAGCATAGGGGGTTAGGTCACATGTGGGGGGCTGTGCACACATGCTTGGGGGCAGGGCGCATACATGGGGGTATGCACACATGCATGGGGATGGGGGAGTTGGCATGGGTGCTGCGTGCACATGCGCAGGGGGCGGGGTCATGCACGGAGCTTGCGCTTGTTGCATTTTGCGGGTTTGGGCATGCACGCATGCTTGCTTTGGGCGCTTGCTCCGGAAAAGATTAGCCATCCCTGCCCTATACCATTGTAGGACAAATGGTTGTTCCATCTCTTCTTAAAAATCTCCATTGTTGGAGCACCCACAACTTCTGGAGGCAAGTCGTTCCACTGGTTCACCGTTCTAACTGTCAGGAAAGGTCTCCTTGCTTCTCTCCTTCATTCGTTTCCATCCATTGCTTCTTCTCCTGCCTTCTGATACTTTGGAGAACAGGTTGACCTCCTCTTCTTGTGGCAGCCCCTTAGATTTTATTTTTAGATTTTATTTTTTTGTGCCTTCAGGTTAGCAACTGCCTGGACAAGTGGAACAGCCCAGGCAAGTCCTGCAGAGTCTTTTGGAAGTGGTTCCTAGGACTGAGAGATACTTTAACTGGCTTTGTGCCTAAAGTGGGATTAGAACTCATGGTCTCCAGGCTAGGTTTTTGGCTTGATGCCTTGACCACTACACCAAACTGGTTTTCAGGATATCTCTAGTATCTGCCCATAAATAAGATAACGTTCTGATTGTACTGTCATCGTCATACCCTCCATCTTGACTGTCTTGATTTTAATTTGTGGCTCCTTCCTGCTCACTTTTCTAAAAAGTTTTCAGGCTGCATTGGAATCTACCACTTTTTCATGGGGGGAGGGGAGATTTGAAATGATTCTCCCTTGGACAAATCCAATAGCTCACAGACAGAAAGCAAATTACAGGGAGATCTGCGGAACTGCAGTTTTGTCCTCTTTCTCTTTTCAGTGGCCCTGGAAAGAAAAGAGAGATGCTGTCACTCTGGAACGAAACGGAATACCTGAGGCTGCAAAACCAAAACGTAATCAGAGCAGTGGAAAACATTTTATCTGGTAATCTGTATAAAACAACCAGCTTTACCATCGCTTATCAAATGAATATTTTATAAAGTACCTATTGCAACTGGATACGGTTAAATATTCATAGGATAAAGTAAAGGTTCTCCTCGCACATATGTGCTAGATGTTCCTGACTCTAGGGGGCGGTGCTCAGTGGTGGGATTCAACCAGTTCGCACCACTTTGGGGGAACCGGTTGTTAATTTTCTGAGCAGTTTGGTGAACTGGTTGTTGGAAGAAATCACTAGGGCAGAGAACTGGTTGTTAAATTATTTGAATCCCACCACTGGCGGTGCTCATCTCTGTTTCAAAGCTGAAGAGCCAGCGCTGTCCGAAGATGGTCATGTGGCCGGCATGACTCAATGCCAAAGGTTCACAGAACGTGGTTACCTTCCCACCAAAGGTAGTCCCTATTTTTCTACTTGCATTTTTTATCTGCTTTCGAATTGCTAGGTTGGCAGAAGCTGGGACAGGTAACGGGAGCTCACCCCGTTACGTGGCAGCACTAGGGATTTGAACCGCTGAACTGCCGACCTTTTGATTGACAAACTCAGAATCTTAGCCACTGAGCCACCTTTAAACATTCATACTTTTGTGCTCTTACACACAGATGCTGATCTTGGCTTGGAATAAAAACATAAAGACAATATTATAGGGGCCTCTGGTGGCTCAGGCTGCTAAGACAGTCTGTTATTAACAGCAGCTGCTTGCAATTACTGCAGGTTCAAGTCCCACCAGGCCCAAGGTTGACTCAGCCTTCCATCCTTTATAAGGTAGGTAAAATGAGGACCCAGATTGTTGGGGGCAATAAGTTGACTTTGTATATAATATACAAATGGATGAAGACTATTGCTAACATAGTGTACGCCGCCCTGAGTCTTTGGAGAAGGGCAGGATATAAATGCAAATTATATAAAAAAATATTGAAAATATGACTCAAAATACTTCAAATCAGGCATGGGTTCTACTTATCTTTACTACCGATTTACAATGAAGGTGGCACACGGCCTTCTGCGCATGCACAGATCATCATTTATGACGTCCATGGGTGTGGGCAGAGCCTCCCGCCAATTTTACTACCAGTTCTGTAAAACCGGACAGAACCGGGAGCAACCGACCACTGCTTCAAATGCAGGCTCAGATGATTTTTCCTAATATAATATACTCAACTGCAATTCTAGTGTTCATTTTAATATGTACAACAATGTTCCTATGGAAACCAAAACTTTCAGTTCTTTCTGTGACTTGTTGCAGCTGTTACCGAAATAACCAACCTTCCTTCCTTCCTTCCTTCCTTCCTTCCTTCCTTCCTTCCTTCCTTCCTTCCTTCCTTCCTTCCTTCCCGTTGTGATCTGCCAGCAGCCTGCGGAGCTGACAACGGAGTTGGACAGCGATGAGGCTGAGGAAGAACATTGGCCAGTCATGGAGGCTGTGGAAGGCCCGGATGAGGGCTCTGCGTCGGAGGCAGAGGTGGGGCCAGGGCCATCTGGGAGTGATGTGCAGACTCCAGAGGCTCCAGAGGCTGACAGTAGTGAGGTAGAGGGACAGGAGGAGTCTGTTCCTAATGCACACATGAGAAGAGCTGCCAGAAGGCAAGAGCAGCTAAAGCAAAGAGGATGACTCGGGAGTAGAGCCAAGAGATGATTGGCCCCTCCCATAAGGCTTAAAAGACCAGCAACGGCGTTTGGGCTCTTTGTCGGAAAACAACATTGATAGCCTTGCTCCTTGTCTTGCTGCATTTATTTCTTGCTTTTGAACTTTTGCCAAGAAAAGCCTTTGGCAGTTTGCCTAATTAGACCAAGGTTGGTGATAAGACTGAAGAATTGTGTTATGAAGAATTTGCTTTGATTTCGTTTGGACGACACTGAGAATGAGTTAATTCTCAGCTGTTCTAATAAAGTCTGTTTTTGAACTGAGTTCAAAAAAGTACTAGTAACCTGGGCCTGGGTCACAACACCTCCTTCCTTCCTTCCTTCCTTCCTTCCTTCCTTCCTTCCTTCCTTCCTCCCTCCCTCCCTCCCTCCCTCCCTTCCTCCCCCTGTTTTCCTCTTTTCTGACTTACAAGATTGATGCCAACCAGGAAACAAGTCCAGATGAGCTAATACTACTTTATTGTAAAGCTACATTAAAAGAATCTTGCAAGTTTGAAAGTAGAATTCTCCCCCTGCAGAATTCCCTGGGCAGAAACTCTTTGGCTGATCTCCCAGGGTTTTCCCACATATTATATTACACTAGTATTGGCAAAAGAACGATTTGCCATGGTGATTTTAAATGGTAATTGGGTTTTAATTAGCTCAGCTGAATTGTGGCATTTTTCACCTATGTTCAGCAATTAAATGTGATCGGATTGTTTCAGTCTTTTGATACCAGTCCTTCCTATGCAGGAAAGGACGACAGCATTTTAGCATAAGACACAGAAGTATAACTCTAGATCTGTGATGGCGAACCTATGGCACGCCTGCCACAGGTGGCACATGGAGCCATATCTGGGGGCACGCAAGCGTTGCCCTAGCTTAGTTCCAGCGCGCATGTTGATTTTCGGGTCTTTTGGGCCCACCGGAAGTCAGGAAATGGGCTGTTTCTGGCCTTCGGAGGACCTCGCAGTGGGTGGTGGGGGTGGGGAAGGTCGTTTTTGCCCATCCCAGGCTCCTAGAAAGGCTCTGGAGCCTGGAGAGGGCGAAAAACGGGCTTTCCGACCCCACCGGAAGTTGGGAAACAAGCCATTTCCAGCCTCCATAGGGCCTCCAGGGGGTTGGGGAAGGCAGTTTTTGCCCTTCCTAGAAAGCCTCCAGAGCCCGGGGAGGGCGAAAAACAGTCCTATTGGGCCCACCATGCCATCACGTGCCAAAAGTGGGGGAGCACGGGGGGTCTCACGGGCATGTGTGGGTGGGGTTGAGGTGCATTGAATTATGGGTGTGGGTATGCATGTGCGTGACCCCCCGCGCTACCCCCGCTTTTGGCACCTGACGGCAAAAAGGTTAGCCATCACTCCTCCAGATCTTTCAACTTCATGGAAACCTAGAATTAAAGTTCTACTTTTGAGAAATGTTAGGTTCACATGGACCACAAATTCTTGCAGTAACTTCTATTTTAGTTTTGAAAATTACAACAGAAAACATTCTGCAAATGTTCTAAAGATTTTCTAAAATTTCTTCAGACTTCTATGTATCCCAGTGTTATTTAAAGAGAAAAAGATTGTCAAATGATCTGTTTGTGTGCATATCAGGAGAAACAGAATAAAAGGAAACCACTCTAAATGTGAATAGAATAGAAGAATAGAATAGAATAGAATAGAACAGAATAGAATAGAATAGAATAGAATAGAATAGAACAGAACAGAACAGAACAGAATAGAATAGAATAGAAACAGAAACAAGAATAGAATAGAATAAAATAGAATAGAATAGAATAGAATAGAATAGAATAGAATAGAATAGAATAGAATAGAATAGAATAGAATAGAATAGAATAGAATTTTTTATTGGCCAAGTTGGACACACAAGGAATTTGTTTTGGTGCATATGCTCTCAGTGTATATAAAAGAAAAGATATCTTCATCAGGGTACAACACTTAATGATAGTCATAGGCTACAATTAAGCAATCAGAAACAATCAATATCAGTATAAATCGTAAGGATTCAAACAACAAAGTTACAGTCATAAATGGAAGGAGATGGGTGATGGGAACGATGAGAAGATTAATAATAGTGCAGATTTAGTCAATAGTTTGACAGTGTTGAGGGAATTATTTGTTTAGCAGAGTGATGGCCTTCGGGAAAAAACTGTTCTTGTGTCTAGTTGTTCTGGTGTGCAGTGCTCTATAGCGTCGTTTTGAGGGTAGGAGTTGAAACAGTTTATGTCCAGGATGTGAGGGGTCTGTAAATATTTTCACAGCCCTCTTTTTGACTTGTGCAGTGTACAGGTCCTCAATGGAAGGCAGGTTGGTAGCAATTGTTTTTTCAATTTTTGCAGTTGAAGATTGGTAGGCTTTGGTCCAGCCAAGTTGGATTGCAGCTCTATACACACACACACACACACACACACACACACACGGTGCTGTTTTAAGTTCCTACTAAAGTATAATTTCATTTGCAAAAATGAAATAGGACAGTAAGACAGGATGTGCATCTGAGATGAGGAAGGGTTAGTATGACTGTATATTTTGGACCATAGTCAATCTAGGTCTTGGGAATGCTTAGACCTCTGTCTGAATCATTCCAGTGTGTCTCAGAGAGGCGTCATAACTCACTGGTAAGAACATATTTTGTATTTAAGAGGACCAAGTTTGTATCTTCACATGGGAAATAAGACACAGAAAGAAGGTTGCCTGACATTATCAGAACTGGCCTTCCATATGCTATTGGTCTGCAAGTCGAATCTTCCTGGGTAATGCTCAGGTATGGTTGATGATACTCATGGATAGTTTGCAGATTCATAACCCTGGGGCAGTTCAGATTGCAGAACATACAGAAAGAAGGAAAGTTTGAAACAACTAGTATTGGACGAGATTGATGGAAATATTTGTCTAAATCTGTATGTCGAGCCCGAATTTGACATATGCGTAGTCATGTCATTTAGCTCTCTATTATACTCATTTATACCTTTTCTTTCTCTTTACTATGTAAGGGGGGTTTCTGGGCTCGCCACATTCTTAAGGTGGGAAGGAAGGAGTGAATAGATAGTGAGGATTGTTTTGGCTAGGTGGCTTTCTTTCTTACAGGCTGCTCCTGGTAAGAATGGAAAGTGGAATTTGAAGACACCGAGAAATGTGTAGTGTTTATTGGAGAATATGACTTTTGAGGGATGTTTCTAACTTACAATACTATGTGGTGTAATTCCAATTTGTGTCAGATCCGGAATTACAACAGACTTTGCCAATTTGATGCCTACCTAAATAAAACAAAATTGTTCTGGAAGATGGACTTTGCCTATTTTTTTTTTGAATGGGTTCCATCACTTGGAAACCTGACACTGTGTTTCTCAAACTGAACAACTTTAGGGTGTGTGGACTTCAGCTCCCAGAATTTCCCAGCCAACGTGCTTGAATCTTATCTCATTTGGTAAATCAGATGAGACATAGGAAACTGAGTCAGTCCAATTTCCGAAAAAAATAATAATGTTGTGTTCTTACATATTTTTAGTTGGAGCAAACCCTTAGAAGTGCATTCTAAGAACAATTTCAGAATGAACAAGGTCATATTGTACTCAGAAAGATTTAGCTTTCTTGAGGTTAAATTGAAAACTTTCATTTGGATAGTACTTATTCTTCCGTAAAGTTGATTTTTTTCCCCCTCTCTCAAATATAAAAGCGTATATTCCTCATAGAAAACTCTTGAGTTTACTGGCAGAATCTGACTTCAAAAAATGAACTATGAAGCAAGGGATAGAGAAAAAAAGCTTTAACCAAAGTGAAAACTCATTTCAAAATAGAATCAAATAACAGAACAAGGTGTTGTAGGACATCTTATCTACTTTTTGTTTCTAAGTTGGGGTGACCTTCAGCTCTAGGACATGTTGAGGAACCCTAACCCTTTGCTTTATGTGGGAAAATCAGAATTAGAATAGAATAGAATAGAATAGAAGAGAAGAGAAGAGAAGAGAAGAGAAGAGAAGAGAAGAGAAGAGAAGAGAAGAGAAGAGAAGAGAATTTTTTATTGGCCAAGTGTGATTGGACACACAAGGAATTTGTCTTGGTGCATATGCTCTCAGTGTACATAAAAGAAAAGATTCGTTCATCAAGGTACAACATTTACAACACAATTGATGGTCAATATATCAATATAAATCATAAGGATTGCCAGCAACAAAGTTACAGTCATACAGTCATAAGTGGAAGGAGATTGGTGATGGGAACAATGAGAAGATTAATAGTAGTGCAGATTTAGTAAATAGTTTGAAAGTGTTGAAGGAATTATTTGTTTAGCAGAGTGATGGCCTTCGGGAAAAAACTGTTCTTGTGTCTAGTTGTTCTGGTGTGCAGTGCTCTATAGCGTCGTTTTGAGGGTAGGAGTTGAAACAGTTTATGTCCAGGATGTGAGGGATCTGTAAATATTTTCACCACCCTCTTCTTGACTTGTGCAGTATACAGGTCCTCAATGGAAGGCAGGTTGGTAGCAATTATTTTTTCTGCAGTTCTAATTATCCTCTGAGCATCTTCAATAAATAATTAGTCAACCTGAAAATATCTCTAGTGTCAGAGAGCTTGCCACACTTCTTAGCTGAGTGTCAAACTGTTCATGCCATTCAACACTTTCTTAGCATGATAAAGTCCAATGTGTATCAATGTTCCATTTTAATATCATTCTACTGGTGCAGATTTGAAGTGTTTAAAATGCCGGTAAGATAAAGGTGATCCAAGATCAAATCCCTATTCAGGGATGCTGTAGTGGAATGTAGTCTGGATTCCCTTTGGTGGGGGAGGGGCTGCTTTCCAGAGGAATGAGAGACAGCAAACTTTTAGACAGTTTGGTTGGGAGGCAGAAAGTTAAGGTAGCTCCTCCATCGAAGTTCTTAGAGTATATCTTTAATGATGCGAGTAAAGTTGAGCTTTAGTTTCTGTCTGTAGGTGTAGAACAATAAAGGAAAGTGCTTAGAAGAAACTCAGCATGTCTTTATTGGTTTTCGGAGCCTGGCAGATGGAGATGACTGAGTGTCTTTCTTATTGTTATTCTTTGCCTAACCTATACTTCACAAATTTGTTCTTAAGAATGGAAGTGGAGCGTGTGGGAGGGTGAACTCTTTAGGGCTTTTTGACCTCCTTACAAAAACTGCCAACTCTTAGGTGTAATAAATAAACAAAATCCTTGGTAACAGCATGGCGAACATCTATTTAATCTTACTTTATAAAAGAACTGAGCTTCTACTGATTGCTCTGACGCAATCGCATGCACTTAAGAGACCAGTTTGGTCTTGTTCTATTTCCGATGCTACAGTATATGAGGACTGAGAAGGTCAGGTTTGAAGGTCACATTCATAGGAACTCTCTAGATGACCTTGAGTCCCTTTCTTTCAACCTATCTCAGGAATCAGCGCTGATGAAGCTTCTTGGATGAGAAGCGAAATGTCTTCAAAGAAAAACAAGAAAGTCCGGTTGCCTCTTGAAAAAGCACCTTTGGGACTATTTCAGGGATCTAGTTACATTTCTTCCTCCCAGAAAACAGAAATCAATCCAACTTCTGATAATACATTTCTTGTTTAATCAGCAATGTGACCGGTTGCTTCTTTTTGTTTTTCTTGATGCCTTTTTCCTTTTGTTCACTCATTCACTATCCTGGGGGTCTGATGTGTACCTCTGTGCAGATTGACTAAGAGCTTGGTCATGCAAATCCCTTCTCAATACATCTTCAGATTTAGGAGAATGAATTGTCATTGTCCAGGAAAAAGGAGAGGAGAAAAAAGCTTTTCTTAAAAGCTGACTTAGTCAGTCCATAGATAACTTCCTCTTCACTGCTGAGGGAAATGAAATATACTGGATTTTAATGTAATAATTAGAACTGTAGAAAAAGCAATGGCTACCAACCTGCCTTCCATTGAGGACCTGTATACTGCACGAATCAAGAAGAGGGCCGTGAAAATATTTACAGACCCCTCACATCCTGGACATAAACTGTTTCAACTCCTACCCTCAAGACGACGCTATAGAGCACTGCACACCAGAACAACTAGACACAAGAACAGTTTTTTTCCTGAATGGCATCACTTTGCTAAGCAAATAATTCTCTCAACACTGTCAAACTAAATCTGCACTACTATGAATAGAATAGAATAGAATAGAATAGAATAGAATAGAATAGAATAGAATAGAATAGAATAGAATAGAATAGAATAGAATAGAATTTTATTGGCCAAGTGTGATTGGACACACAAGGAATTTGTCTTGGTGCATATGCTCTCAGTGTACATAAAAGAAAAGATACGTTCATCAAAGTACAACATTTACAACACAATTGATGGTCAATATATCAATATAAATCATAAGGATTGCCAGCAACAAGTTATAGTCATACAGTCATAAGTGGATCTTCTCATCGTTCCCATCACCCATCTTCTTCCACTTATGACTGTATGACTATAACTTTGTTGCTTGTATTCTTACGATATTGATATTGATTGTTTCCTGTTTGCTTATTTGTACCCTATGACTATCATTAAGTGTTGTACCTTAGAATTCTTGATGAAGGTATCTTGTCTTTTTATGTGCACTGAGAGCGTATGCACCAAGACAAATTCTTTGTGTGTCCAATCACACTTGGACAATAAATAATTCTATTCTATAACAGTGGTATGGTTCGTGATTGCCAGAACCAGCTTTTTTGCACTTGAGTAAGACAAAAGAAGTCTCTAATCAGCAAAAAACTCATTTCCCCTTATTCAGGCCAATGACTGACAAAAGAGTGTTGATAAAAATCAGAGAAAATAGATTGGACAATATTGGAAGAAAAAAGAATTACCCACAATAGAAGAATGGATATTGAAAGTTTCCAATTTGGCTGAGATGGCTAAAATCTCAGCCTTCTTGAAAGACAGTACTCAAGAAAAATATTTAAAAGAATGGAAGAATTGGATTGATTATATTCAAAATAGATATCAGATTAAGAAATTTCAGATTGCCTTTGAATGAAGGATGTTGTTTTTGATTTTAATGGAAGAAGTCAGGTTATGTGAGAGAGAAGGATTATAATTGTGTTAGATTTTAAAAAATTAATGTATGACTGTTTGTTTATTGAGCTATACCTTGTGTTTGCTCTGGGAAGTCGGGGGGGGAGGGGTGTTTTTGAGGGAGGGGGGAAGGAGGGGGAGGGGGGAGGGGAGGGAAGGGGAAAAATTTAATTGTTGTTGTAAAACTTTTTCAATAAAAAAAAAATCAGAGAAAATACTTTTGACTGGGAACATAAAACAAATCACTCATGAATACCAGATTGTATGACTGTAACTTTGTTGCTGATAATCCTTATGATTTATATTGATATATTGACCATCAATTGTGTTGTAAATGTTGTACCTTGATGAAGGTATCTTTTCTTTTATTTACACTGAGAGCATATGCACCAAGACAAATTCCTTGTGTGTCTAATCACACTTGGCCAATAAAAAATTCTATTCTATTCTATTCTATTCTATTCTATTCTATTCTATTCTATTCTATTCTATTCTATTCTATTCTATTAAGAATGAGTCAAAATAGAAAGCATGGCTTTGCTTACACTCTAAATCAGTGGTGTGCAATCTTGGTAACATTAAGACTCATGGACTTCAACTCCCAGAATTCCCCAGCCAGCATGAATTGGAAGTCCATACCTCTTAAAATTGTCCAGATTGGATACTTCTGCTCATTTGTTCATCCTGCTGAAATTAAAGCATGCATTGGCTTAGACAGGCATCTCCATAGTGTAGGCAGTTTATTAAAGACATTCATGCATTTAACCTAAGCGTCTTTGGTTACTACAATAGTAGATTTTGTGTGTCTCTGTGTGCGTGTGTATTTGTGTGAGCAGGAACACGCTTGCTGGAAGTGTGAGTATGAGGAGATGGCAAATATTAGTGTTAGGAAACAAATTATTTTGTGATTCATTGAAAAGAAAGTCCTTAAGCCAGTCTAAAACAGTGGTGGGTTTCAATTTTTTTTACTACCAATTCTGTTGGTGAGTGTGGCATGGCTTGGTGGGCATGGCTTGGTGGGTGTGGCAGGGGAAGGATACTGTAAAATCTCCATTCCCACCCCACTCCAGGGGAAGGTTACTGCAAAATCCCCATTTCCTCCCGATCAGCTGGGACTTGGGAGGCAGAGAATAGATGGGAATGGGGAATTTTTACTACTGGTTCTCCGAACTACTCAAAATTTCCGCTACCGGTTCTCCAGAACTGGTCAGAACCTGCTGAAACCCACCTCTGGTCTAAAAGATATATGTTAGACACAATCATTATTACAGCTTCTAATGCTGGGAGATGAAAAATAGTGGGATGAAGAAATGCTTAACCTACTTATTACTTCTTACTTACCGTGGGCTGTCTGAACAACACACAGAGATGTAATGTGGTTTGTCTGGTTTTAACCTAACCATAGTGATTTGTAAAACCATGGTTTATGGTTAAGTGCAAGGATGGGCAAGGAGCAGCCCCAGAGCTCCATCACTTTCTTTGTAGTGTAGGAAGCTCCTTTGGCCAGGATGGCTGAAAATAGACATTGCTTTCATCCATCTTAAATAGGAAACAGATGAGACCTCTAACAGAAACCCCAGAAGATTATTAAACATAGTTTTAACAAATTATGGGCTATTTATGTCTTGGGTCCATGGTAACTCTGATCAGACTCAGATAGAGTTTGCCTGTTCTCTACGTCCAGACCAAGAGGTTCTGTTGAGATTGCTTCTGTCAATTAGGTTAAGACAGGGGTCTGCAAACTTGGCTCTTTTAAGACTTGTGGACTTCAACTCCCAGCTTTGCTGGCTGAGGAAGTCTGGGAGTTGAAGTCCACAAGTCTTAAAAGAGCCAAGTTTGCAGACCCCTGGGTTAAGAGGAGGGAGGGGTGTACCCAGAAATAGACTTGGACTTCAGAGTGAGCTTGCTCCCTTCTCTGTTAATGTTTTAGTAGGCAGTGAAAATTCTTCTTTTCTCGTGCATCTTCAGGAAGCATCTGTCTGGGGGCGGTAGAGCAGCATGATGCCTTAACTATGAGATTTGAATGTTTCTGTTGGTGTAATGCCATCAGGAATCCATTGAGCACATCACAAATAAACAAAGAGATTCTCCTCAAAAATCAGTCCAACCTGCTTTGTAGACCTCTGCCCACATTCAATGGAAACTCTTGACCCCCAGACATTGCTTGGCTTAATATAATGTGTGCACAATTTATTAATTCTCTGTAAGAACTCAAAGTAGCTGCTCTTGGATTGAGGTGCTCAGTACGAATTGCAACACCAGAGTGAGTTATTTTGTTTAAAAGGAGCCGCTGTTCAAGAGGAGGGGCTCTGCTGCCCCCCCCTTCTCATTTTAATTTCAATATTCATCTATGATTGGCATTTGAACTGTGGTGCTGGATAAAGCGCTTGCTTATTTTGGGGACACCAAAGGTGACCAACAAGCAAGTACTGGAGCACATAACACCAGACAGGGTTGCTAGAAGGAGAAGTCACAAAACTGCATCACACTTATTTTGGTCACGTCCTGCGGGGGAAATCCGCTAGAGGAATCAATTATGTGTGGAAGAATTAGCAGTAAACAAAGAGCAACAAAGAACACGATGGCCTGGACAGCATCAAAGCTGATACCAGCTTGTCGTGTCCCACTCATCCGCTGACGGCCGGGTCAGGGAAATCCGAATCAGGTGTGCCTCCTCTGCAGCTCTGCCAAAGCCCTAGCAAAGTCCTCAGGGCAGGCAGGAGACCAGAAAGTGACTTCAGCAAGATATGTTTAGACTTTGCCTGACTCAGAGAATGCCAGAAAGCAGGTCCTTTATATAGGCCATAGGGTGTGGCTCCATGACTCAGCACTTATCCAGGCCTGCCCCTCCCTTCCTTCTGTTGCCTCCGTCTATCAAGTCTTCTGACGTGAGGGTCACTCCAGTCTGCAGCTGTTGGTAATTGACCTCCCTCAGGCTCACATGCTGTGGAGGAGGGGGACGGGTCTAGTTGCTCCGTTTGCCTGGGCATGGAGCCAGAGCTGGGGGCTGGAGATACTTTCTCCTCTTCAGCCTGTCTGGGCATGGAGCCAGGGCTGGGGCTGGGAGGCATACTAGGACATTCCTCCGTGTTCGGAAGCAGATAAGAAGGCCCCGGCTGTGGTGAGATCGGACGAGACACAACACAGCTAGAGCAGTGTTGGCGAACCTTTTTGACACTGTCAAAAGGGAAGCACGCATGTGTGTCTGCCAGAAAACGGAAGAGGAGTCACCCAGCGCGCATGCGCACGCCGGGAAGATAATCTTCTGGTTTCCAGCGTGCCCCTGCCAGTGGTGGGTTGCCCCCGGTTCGGACAGGTTCTTGCAAACTGGTAGTAAAACCGGGGGGAGGCTCCACCCACTGACCCGGACGTCATCAGGAAACTTCTGCGCATGCACAGAAGCAAGCGTGCGCTCACGAGCGAAGCAAGCGCATGCGATTCCACTGCAAACTGGTAGTAAAGGTAAGTAGAACCCACCCCTGGCGCATTCGCACTGGCCACCTGGTCTTCCGGTTTCTGGCGCGCATGCACGCGTGAAGACCAGTTGGCTGATGCACATGCGCATGCCAAAAACTGAAAGATCATCTTTCCGGCACGTGCATGCGCACTGGGTGGCTGGTCTTCCAGTTTCTGGCACTCCTGCGCATGTGAAGACCGGCTGGCCGGTGCATCGGAATCCGGAAGAGCAACGGGATATGGCTCACATGACTGGAGAGATGGCTCTGCGTGTCACTTCTGGCACACGTGCTATAGGTTCACCATCACGGAGCTAGTGCATAGAAAAAGTCAAAGAAGTAGTGCAAGATCAGAAAAGATGGCGAGACCTGGCCCATAGAATTGCCAAGAGTCAGACATGACTGAATGGAAAACCACTTCCACCTCCTCCTCCTCCTCATCATCATCATCAATGATTGGATTCAGCACCTGATGTCACCTAAATGTTTGACTTTTAATCTCCATCAGCCCCAACTCCATTGCTGAGGGCAAAGGGTCCTGTTGTGGCTCCCGCCCCCGAATCTGGCCCCATGCCCAAAAGTGCCTTGGAGCTGGGCCTGCTGCCAGAAAGTGACTCAGAGCCGGGCCTGCTACCAGAAAGTGACTTGGACAGTGAGGAGGAAGGGCCATCAGGACTTACCTCGGAAGCACCGGCCTCCCTGGATCAGCTCTAGGAGCCAGAAGCAGGCCAAGCGAAAGGGATAATGAGGCCTCCTTCTCCTGACTCTTCCCCTCCCCCCAGGCCACGCCTGCAGACCCAGCTGACAGCAATCAGGCTTGGCTCAATCCCAGGTTTCGTAGGCAGGAGAGAAGAGAACAACAGAAGCAGGGGAGGGGCAGGCCTAGGAAGTGCTGAGTCATGGAGCCACACCCCACAGGATATAAAAGGCAGCAAGAGCTGGTGTGTCTCTTTGTATCAGGCAAATCCACGGATTGACTAGAGCTGAAGGTTGTGACTCACCAGCGTCTTGGCAGCTAACGAGGGCTCTTGGCAGACGCTGGCTCTTTTGCTACCAGAGCTGATAAGAGCCGTCTAATTAAGCCATTGTTCGGATGGAGGCGAGGAGGACATAACAGGTCCTAGAAGCATTGATCCAGAATATCTAGAAGACAACTGATTGCTTATCCTTCATCTAGGTTGCATCACTTATGGATACTATTAGCATGGGATAAAAATAGAACAAGAGTGCTTGTAAGCCAAGTTTGCTAGGTTAATCGCTCTACTGAACAATGTAAAAAGTGCAAAACAGTTTAAGACATTCTTCAAAATACAGCCAAAGTGAAGTAACAAGGACATCTTTATTTTATTTTTCTCATGCATTTGGTTCTCAGGTCTCCTCGGGTACCTTTAAATTGCCCACCATAAGGACAATATTGGTGTAAACCACTATGTTTAAATTGTGCCTTAAGAACTCAATAACCCTCAATTTATCAACCATATCAAGTCTTTTATCTGCTTCATTGCTGAATAAAGCTAATATGTGGCTTTCCCACTATTGGTAATTTCTATTTTTAGCCTCCCAGAGTTATTTTTAGGTCCATTAAAATACCACCGGGCTGTCAGATAGGAAATAAACTTTACAGTGAGGCCTAATAATCACAAATGCTGATGTTGGGTCATGAATTAACTCTTTGTTTTCATTTTAAAAAACAAAAAATGTTTTTGAACTTGCAATCCTGCATGTATTTATCCAGGAATTAGTTCAGCTAAACTTAATGGAGGACTTATTTCTAAATGAACATCTATAAGATTGTGCCACAAATATCTTTCAATACATAAATGTGTCATAGAGCAGTGGTCTCCAGCCTTGGCAACTTTAAGCCTGGTGGACTTCAACTCCCAGAATTCCCCAGCCAGCAAAGCTGGCTGGGGGATTCTGGGAGTTGAAGTCCACCAGGCTTAAAGTTGCCAAGATTGGAAATCCCTGCCATAGAGGGGACTCATACAGGGGTGTTTATCTTATATGACTAAGTTGACCGATCCCAAAACTTGATCGTATCATCTTATCTGAGTTTATGTAAAACCTGTTGTGACGGCTTATTACTCAAAGACATTATTTTTCTCTTTTCCTTTCTACTAACCACTCAATAAAAATTTCAGGGATGAACAAGTTGAAAATCAAATTTATCACTTCCTTCTTTCTCATGGCCAAAGGAGCAAGAACAATCTTTATAAGCTCTCTCAGAAGATGCATAATGTTCCAATTGGAGTCCAAGATGTGTGGCTGCACGTCTCTTTACAAGATCCATTGATAAATTATTGAGAGTATATCATAAAACTGTCAAACAGGATAGGTTTTACGAGGCTAAGGAACGTAGGGTTAAAAGGAGTTATGTACAATAATAAAAATGTTTGGAGTAAATAGCCTGTCCACTTATATGAAGAGCACCATGTGAGTTGGATGTTTTAAGCCCCTAAAGGGAGGACGGCATTTCTAAAGCTGATACTACACCCAATTTATTGTTTCAGCAGCGTCAGAATGAAACATAACAATAAAATCTTCCTATTTGGTGTCCTTTTCTCTGCAGAATCTCTTAAAAAAGGGTTTGCTAATTCATTTACATTTTCACTAAAATACAAAAACAACAACAACAACATGTTGAGACTCTAGAACAGGGGTCTCCAACCTTGGCAACTTTAAGACTTGTGGACTTTAACTCCCAGAATTCCTCAGCCAGCTTTGCTTGCTGAGGAACTGTGGGAGTTGAAGTCCACAAGTCTTAAAGTTGCCAAGGTTGAAGACCCCTGCTCTAGAAAGAGTGCAAAGAAGAGCAACACAGATGATTAGAGGACTGGAGGTTAAAGCATACAATGAATGATTGAGGGGACATATTGTAATAAGTCATTTATACCTGAAATTCTGCTATTTTGGATAGACAGAAGAACTCGATAGCAAACATTAATTTAAGGAACCTCAACCCAATCAAGGAACGAATGAACAAACCAGCCAACCAATGAGCCATCCATCCACCCAACCCAACCAACCAACCAGTCAACCAACCAACCAACCAACCAACCAACCAACCAACCAACCAACCAACCAACCAACTAGTCAAACAGTCAACCAACCAATCATGTTGCTCAATTTAAAGTATAAACTTAATGGTGAAGGAGGTTGCTTCCTTCCCTTCTTAGCCAACCCTGCCCTTGCTAACCCTTTTTCATTAGCATATTGGTCCATTTTTGTCATCTGAAAAGGGCAACATATTCCAGAGTACAAGAAAATAGACTAGAAATCTCTCTAAAATTCCAAATAGCCAGGCCAATTATTGCTTTCCATTGTGGACATATATAGAGACAATAGAAACCTCTTATAGATGGTAAGATGCCCATAATGAACAACAGAGTTCTTGTTTTTTAAAAAAAAATCTAGCCAGTTATAAGTTCATTTGACTTAAATTTTCTTGCTATTGTCTTTTGCGCAATTTATTTGACGAGTTCTGCCATTTTCCATTTCCATTTTCTGTTTTCTAGACTAAACATGACCAAGTTGTTGAATTCCAGGATTACTCGCTATACTCTTAATTGTCTTTAGGAGATGACCAGGCTGAGCCGGAGAGCAGAGTGAAACATGTCATCAGTTTGGAGCTGCTACGCTGTCACAAGAGACTTAAATCCAGCCCTCTGTGAATTCTATTGACTCTTATTTAGCTCCACTTTGCCTTGACCATTAGTAGATCAGACTCTTGTATGTCTGTAGCATGTAATAAATTCATAATACTTTTGAACACTATCCTGACTCTTGGATTCTTGTGCTTGACATTGTCTGTCCCGCACTTCTCAAATCTGTTCTGGTTTTGCCATCCATCTCTTGTACTTTTTCTTGCTATTTTTTAAAAGCCCCATGACAGCCTATCCCATATTTTGAATTTTCATGCCTGAATAGTTCCATGAAATCTGTGCATACCAGTTTTGAGGACAATTTTTATTCATTTGTTAAATGGATTATGCTTCTATTTTCCAAATGCCTATATGTCATTTCTTTGTTCACTAATAGTCTACAGTTCTAATGACCTCAATCCTTCATATATTTACAGGCATTTTGTTCTTTCTGCTACCTAAGCCATAACTTTCAGCTCAGCCATCTACACATGCTTTCAATCTGAACTTTTCAACATTTTCCAAAGCTCCCAACACTTAACCACAAAAATGTTACATTTATTTTTCCTTTATTCCCGGCTTAATCCGCCCAATCTGATTTTATATCTTAAGAGTTCCTTACTCATTTCTACATCATGCCTCCCGCTCACAAAATACTTCCCTGGGCCAGTAATAATCCTAGAAAAATGAATTGGGCTAACTCCAGTGCAAGTGGCTTGTGGATCAACTTTGGCAGTTCTTTAATGAAATAACTGGGAAGGACTAAAAACAATTCGGGAAATCTACATGCCTTTTTTCTTCCACAGTCTGCTCTCACTTCAAAACAACAAACCATATTAAAGGATTTCATGCTGCATTTTTAATTGTAGCTATTGCATAAACCTGTAGCTTTCTCCGAGGAGGAGGAGGAGGAGGAGGAGGAGGAGGAGGAGGAGGAGGAGGAGGAGGAGGAGGAGGAGGAGGAGGAGGAGGAGGAGGAGGAGGAGGAGGAGGAGGATGGGATCTTTGCAGGGGTGGGCTTCTAAAATTTTAGCAAGGATTAAATTTTAGCAAGCAAGCCCTCCCTGAGCCTCCATCTGCGTCCTGCACTAGGGCCGTGTGGGGACTCCTAGGAGGAGCGGGGTGGGCAGGGCCAGCCAGGAGTGGGATTTGAGGGTTCTCTGAACTGCACAGATTCTTAGCTAGAGGTTCTCCCGAACCCCTGCGAACCCCCAGCAGCTCACTCCTGGATCTTTGGCGCTCTCTGAGTCTGGTGATTTTCTGTAGATGTTTCATTATCCAACTGGTTAACATCATCAGTGCTAGAAGTGAAGATGGAGGATGAGGATGAGGATGAGGATGAGGATGAGGATGATGATGATGAGGAGGAGGAGGAGGAGGAGGAGGAGGAGGAGGAGGAGGAGGAGGAGGAATAATGCAAAAGAAAGCCAATTTGGTATAATGGTTAAGGGCACTAAGCTAGAAAGCTAGAGAACATGAGTTCCACCTTAGCTCTACAAACCAACTGGATGATTTTGGGCCATTCACTCTCTCTTCGCCTAACTTATCTTACAAGGTTGTTCTTATTATGGGGAAAATAGAATGAAGAAGGTGTGTTGGATATGTTTGCTGCCTTGAGTTATTTGTAAAAATAAAATCAGGATATAAAGAAATAAATAAAATTATGGGCTCCAAGGATCTAACAAGTCCAAAAATTACTGAATAGCCCAGTATTTTACAAAAGAAGGCTAGGATGATAGGAGTGGTTTACTAAAACGGTTCAGCTATTATGTAGCACAGACAGGGCCTTCAATAAAACCTCTGCTTAGTGTACAATTTGTCTGAGGTAAATTTGCTGCATAGGTAAAGGTAAAGGCTCCCCTTGGACATATGTGTTAGTCGTTGCTGACTCTAGGGGGCAGGGCTCCTTTCCGTTTCAAAGCCGAAGAGCCAGCGCTGTCTGAAGATGTCTCTGTAGTCATGTGGCTGGCATGACTCAACGCCAAAGGCGCATGGAACGCTGTTACCTTCTCACCAAGGTGGTCCCTATTTTTTCTACTTGCATTTTTATGTGCTTTCGAAAGTGCTAGGTTGGCAGAAGCTGGGACAAGTCACGGGAGCTCACCCCATTACACGGCAGCACTAGGGATTCGAACCGCTGAGCTTTCGATCGACAAGCTCAACGTCCTAGCTCCTGAGCTACCGTGTCCCTCAATTTGCTGCATAGCGGTAATATATAATATATATATATTACCGCTATGCAGCAAATTGAGGGACATATATCAGGATATAAAGAAATAAATAAAATTATGGGCTCCAAGGATCTAACAAGTCCAAAAATTACTGAATAGCCCAGTATTTTACAAAAGAAAGCTAGGATGATAGGAGTGGTTTACTAAAACGGTTCAGCTATTATGTAGCACAGACAGGGCCTTCAATAAAACCTCTGCTTAGTGTACAATTTGTCTGAGGTGAATTTGCTGCATAGGTAAAGGTAAAGGTTCCCCTTGGACATACGTGTTAGTCGTTGCTGATTATAGGGGGCAGGACTCCTTTCCGTTTCAAAGCTGAAGAGCCAGCGCTGTCTGAAGATGTCTCTGTAGTCATGTGGCTGGCATGACTCAACGCCAAAGGCGCATGGAACGCTGTTACCTTCCCACCAAGGTGGTCCCTATTTTTTCTACTTGTATTTTTACGTGTTTCGAAAGTGCTAGGTTGACAGAAGCTGGGACAAGTCACGGGAGCTCACCCCGTTACACGGCAGCACTAGGGATTCGAACCGCTGAGCTGCCGGCCTTTCAATCGACAAGCTCAACGTCCTAGCCCCTGAGCTACCGTGTCCCCTCAATTTGCTGCATAGCGGTAATATATCATATATATTTTAAAAGATGTTGAGACTCTAGAAAGAGTGCAGAGAAGAGCAACAAAGATGATTAGGGACTGGAGGATAAAACATATGAAGAACGGTTGCAGGAACTGGGTATGTCTAGTTTAACAAAAGAAGGCTAGGATGATAGGAGTGGTTTACTAAAACGGTTCAGCTATTATGTAGCACAGACAGGGCCTTCAATAAAACCTCTGCTTAGTGTACAATTTGTCTGAGGTAATTTGCTGCATAGGTAAAGGTTCCCTTGGACATATGTGTTAGTCGTTGCTGACTCTAGGGGCAGGGCTCCTTTCCGTTTCAAAGCTGAAGCCTGAAGATGACGAATGAGACTTCATCAAACGTCGCCAAGACACTTCCAATTTTACGTAGAAAACCCGAATAACCAAAGATATATATATATATATATATATATATATATATATATATATATATATATATATATATATATTATATATCTAATATGAAAATGAAGCAGAAACCTAGAAATGCTGAGGATCTTGCTGTTTTCTGACTAGCTGTTTTAGTCTAGATTTTGGGTATGTTAACATACACAGGTTCGAGATATTGTTCATTCATATGGAAAAGAGCTGATGTAGTTCCCATCTTCAAAAAAGGAAAAAAAACAGATCCAGGAAACTACAGACCTATCAGTCTGACCTCAATACCGGGGAAGATTCTGGAAAAGATAATCAAGCAACGAATCACCGAACACCTAGAAGCAAACAAAGTAATAACCAAAAGCCAACATGGGTTTGTCAAAAACAGATCATGCCAGACTAATCTTATCGCATTCTTTGACAAAATGACAAAATTAGTAGACCAGAGGAATGCTGTCGATATAATTTACTTGGACTTCAGTAAAGCATTTGATAAAGTAGACCATAACCTACTACTAGATAAAGTAGAAAAATGTGGGTTAGACAGCACCACCACCAGATGGATTCGTAATTGGCTGACCAACCGCACTCAACGTGTAGTCCTCAACGGAACTACATCCACATGGAGGGAAGTATGCAGTGGAGTACCCCAAGGTTCTGTTTTAGGCCCAGTACTCTTCAACATCTTCATCAATGACTTGGACGAAGGGATAGATGGGGAACTCATCAAATTTGCAGATGACACCAAGCTGGCAGGAATAGCCAACACTCCAGAAGATAGGCTCAAGTTACAGAAAGATCTTGACAGACTTGAACATTGGGCGCTATCTAACAAAATGAAATTCAACAGTGAAAAAGTAAGGTTCTACATTTAGGCCAAAAACAAAATGCACCAGTACCGTATATGTGGTACCTTGCTCAATAGTAGTACCTGTGAGAGGGATCTTGGAGTCCTAGTGGATAACCATTTAGATATGAGCCAGCAGTGTGCAGCAGCTGTTAGAAAAGCCAACACAGTTCTGGGCTGCATAAACAGAGGGATAGAACCAAGATCACGTGAAGTGTTAGTGCCACTTTATAATGCCTTGGTAAGGCCACACTTGGAATATTGCATCCAGTTTTGGTCGCCACGATGTAAAAAAGATGTTGAGACTCTAGAAAGAGTGCAGAGAAGAGCAACAAAGATGATTAGGGGACTGGAGGATAAAACATATGAAGAACGGTTGCAGGAACTGGGGATGTCTAATTTAACAAAAAGAAGGACTAGAGGAGACATCATAGCTGTGTTCCAATATCTCAGGGTCTGCCACAAAGAAGAGGGAGTCGGGCTGTTCTCCAAAGCACCCGAGGGTAGAACAAGAAGCAATGGGTGGAAACTGATCAAAGAAAGAAGCAACTTAGAACTAAGGAGAAATTTCCTGACAGTTAGAACAATTAATAAGTGGAACGACTTGCCTTCAGAAGTTGTGAATGCTCCAACACTGGAAATTTTTAAGAAAATGTTGGATAACCATCTGACTGAGATGGTGTAGGGTTTCCTGCCTGGGCAGGGGGTTGGACTAGAAGGCCTCCAAGGTCCCTTCCAACTCTGATGTTATGTTATGTTATATATATATCTGACGTAGAATATATATTTTAAAAAGAAAAAAGTTCCAGTTATTTTTCTACTAACTAACTTCCCCGAGAAAGCCAAGTCGGGTAGTTACTTTTCCATCCCACAGCTTCGTCCATCATCTCCACAGTTGCAAAGTTTGGCTTTCTCAGAACAATCAGCTTTATTTCATAATCCCTTCTAATCAGTTCCCCAGGGTTAACTCCCCAATGTGATTTTTCCTAGCTTATGATACTTTGCGTTGGCTCTCAAGTAAAAAAAACAAAACCTGATTCCCCTGTAATTTTGAAGTACCTTAAATGCAGGGAATGAGCAAATGGCCCAGAATGCTTGTCATAAATGCAATCAGGGTACAGGAGAAGAGAGTTTTGAGAGAGAGAAAATAATTCAAAAGGATGAATCGGAATACTTAGGATGTGTTCTTTAAGACAGGCAAGTATCGCTGATTCTTTGATGGGATGTTCATTCTTGCTTCGTTCTTAACGTAACAGCATAACAGAGTTGAAAGGGAACTTTTAGTCCTTGCTTAAGCAGGAGACACTATACCAGGGGTCCCCAACCTTGGCAACTTTAAGCCTGGTGGACTTCAACTCCCAGAATTCCCCAGCCAGCAAAGCTGGCTGGGGTATTCTAGGAGTTGAAGTCCTCCAGGCTTAAAGTTGCCAAGGTTGGAGACCCCTGCCCTGTACAATTCAGGACAAAGAGTTGCCCAATCTCATCTTAACAACCACCCACAACTTCTGCAAGCAAACCATTCCATTGGACAGTCAGGAAATTCCTCCTTAGTTCTAGGTTGCATCTCTCCTTGATTAATTTCTATCCACTGCTTCTTCTTCTGCCTTCAGGTGCTTTGGAGAATAGGTTGAGTCCCCCCCCCCTCTTCTTTGTGGCAAATGCATGACACTGTAGCTGCTATCCTGACCGAGAGGTCCCCAGAGGTAGGGAACCTGTTCAGAGAACTGGCAAATACCACCTCTGGCTGGCCCCAGAGTGGGGTGGGAACACCGGGAAGGCAGCTCGCCACCTGCTTGCCCTTAGGTCAGGGGCTGGGGCCCATCCCCCGAGACCCCGGAGCCGCCGCCTGCCCCAACTGGGTCAGGGAATGCACCATTCCCCGACTTCGGCCTTTCCCCGGAGCCGCCGCCCGCTCTTCCTTCGCCCACTTGCTGCCCGTTCGCCGCCTGTTCACCCTTCGCCTTTGGTCAGGGCCCAGGGATACCTCATTCCCCTGAGACCCCGGAGCCACCCCCTGCTCACCGCCTGCCTCAACTGGGTTGGGGAATGCACCATTCCCCGACATCAGCCTTGTCCCGGAGCCACCGCCCACTCTTCCTTCGCCATGCAGCGTATACTTACTTTCTTCCAGCGGTTGGCTGCCAGGAAAGGCAAGCGTCCAAAGTTACTGGAGTCCCTCTCCTTGAATATGCCGCCGCCATTGCTGCTTGTTCCATGCACCGGCTGCGCAAGCACACACCTGTTTATTTCATTTATTTATCAGCGGCAGGTTGGGTGTGCGCATAGAACAAGGCGGCATATTCAAGGAGAGCAACTCCGATAACTTTTGGACGCTTGCCTTTCCTGGCAGCCAGCCGCTGGAGAAAAGTAAGTATATGCCGCGTGATGAAGGAAGAGCGGGAGGTGGCTTTGGGACAAGGCTGGTGTCGGGGAATGGTGCATTCCCCGACCCAGTTGAGGAAGCGGCGAGCAGGGGATGACTCTGGAGCCTCAGGGAATGGGGCGTCCCTGGGCCCCAGTCCCTGACCAAAGGCGAAGGGCGAGCAGGCGGCGAGCAGGTGGTGAGTGGGCGGCAGCTCTGGAGAAAGGCCGGAGTTGGGGAATGGTGCATTCCCGACCCCGTTGAGGCAGGTGGCGGCTCCAGGGCCTCGGGGAATGGTGCATCCCTGGGCCCCGGCCCCCGACCCAAGGTGAAGGGAGAACAGGTGGCGAGTGGGTGGCAAGCGGGCGGAGAGGCTGCAGCTGCAGGCATCTCGCAAAAAGGGAAAAGGCAGAATAGAAATTAATTTTTTTTCCCTACTGGGTTCTGTGGGCGTGGCTTGGTGGGGGGTTGTGATTGAGTGGGCATGGCTGTGAGTGACATTGAGTTGGCCATGCCCACTCAGTCATAGGACACACCCACCCACCAAGCCACACCCACAGAATAGGTAGCAAAAAATTTTAGATTTCACCCCTGCCTCCCTCCCTCTCTCTCCTTCCCCCTTTTCATCTCTCCCTCTCTCTCCTCTCTCCCTCCCTCCTCCTCCTCCTCCTCCTCCTCCTCCTCTCCCTCCTCCTCCCTCTCTCTCCTCCTCCTCTCTCTCTCCTCCTCTCTCTCCCTCCCTCTCTCCCTCGTCTCTCTCTCTCCCTCCCTCCCTCCATCCCTCTCTTTCCTCCATAGGAATGTAAGAGCGATTTAAGAATGAACATGAGAGTTTGATAAGGGAAGCTTCAAATTAAATATTTTAGTGGCTTTTTCTATCCCGTTTCCACGTCAGGTGACCTTCACAAGCACATTGTAAGCCATCATTTTTGAAGCTGGCTTGACTTCTCTAACCACTGTCAAAATTAAGTGCCACGGGATTCCCTGTTGAAGTAAATCCAAACCGATAGTGTTCATCTTGAGCCCACACGTTTGCATGGGAGGCACCCCAAAGAGACTTCAGAAAGTGCCACTAACTTGTCAGTTGAGTCAACCTTGGTTTTAGTTCTCTCGCCACCCACTTCCTTGTCTCGGTCGGCTGATATTTGAAACCCTTGATATATTGCTTAAAGGTTAAATGTTGCACTTGACCAGGGAAAGGCTGTGCATCTTTGATTCAAGCAGGGAAATGTGAAGGGATTAGTTTGAAGGACGTTGTCAGCTCAGGCAAGGAGAAGTTTACTGTCATAGCCTAAAACCAGCCTTTTCTATATTGATGTATTCCAGACGTCTTGGGACCACACCATCAACAATTCCCGATCTGTATGGACTGGGAATGCTGGAAAGTATTATCTGAGCCTATCTGGATACCACCAGGTTTGGTGAAGGAGAAGAAGTCCAAGTGAAAATTTAGTCCCAACACAAGCAAGATATATAGGGACATGGTGATTCAGTGGCTAAGATGCTGAGCTTGTTGATCGAAAGGTTTGAATCCCTACTGCCGCGTAATAGGGTGAGCTCCCGTTACTTGTCCCAGCTTCTGCCAACCTAGTAGTTCGAAAGCATGTAAAAAATGCAAGTAGAAAAATAGGGACCACCTTTGGTGGGAAGGTAACAGTGAGCCTTTGATGTTTAGTGACCAGCCACATGACCACGGAGACATCTTCAGACAGCGCTGGCTCTTCGGCTTTGAAACAGAGATGAGCACCGCCCCCTAGAGTCGGGAACGACTAGCGCGTATGTGCAAGGGGAACCTTTACCTTTAAGCAAGATATGGTGCCGAGTTCCAACTATGTAATTCACGCTCCTTTATTTAACTAGGATTAGTGTGCGCCCATATTGTTGCAGGCTTTTAAAATACTTTCCTGGTGGCAATGCAGCATTCCTCATTTCATATGGAGCGATGTAAGTGTCGGCATTTTCATTTTGCAATTTATTTTTTTTTAGAAAAGAGAATGGCAACATATGTTGCTGTCATCTTTTACAAATACTGCCGCCTCCTGTCTTTTCCAGTCTTCCAATTGTACAAACAACTTTCTGACAAATGTTGGATAAATCCCAACAAGATAAAGGAGAGATACCGCCAGCTGTTGAGTCATCTGGATTTGGGATAGTCACTATCATCCACGTCCTCCTCCAATCTATCAGGAATAAGCAGATGGATGGTGGTTAATTGGTGGTCATTCCTATTAGACCATTTTAATTCTTACATTTTAGCTCAAGAGGAACAACTAACACCAAACCAAACTGCTACGTGACACTTAATGGAAGGGGCTGATAAACAGCACTGAGTTCTCACTTTTTTATTTATTTATTAATTAAATTTTTATATCTCCCTTCTTCCAAAGGACTCAGGGCGGTGTACAGCCAAAAATAAAACACAAAATATATACAATTAAAACAACAGTTAAAACATAGCAGATTATAAAAGGCTGATAATTAAAAATTTAAATTTTAAATTTTAAAATATTAACAAAACCCCAAATTAAAATTCAACACTATTATGCCAGTCCCGCTTGAATAAATAAGTGTGTTTTGAGCTCACGACGGAAGGTCCGAAGATCAGGCACTTGACGTAGGCCAGGGGGAAGTTCGTTCCAGAGCATCACTGCCCCCACAGAGAAGGCCCTACTCCTGGGGTTTTGTTTTCCCTTCCTTCCTTTCCTCCTCCTCTCTCTCCTCTCTCTCTCTCTCCCTCCCTCCCTCCCTCCCTCTCTCTCTCTCCTCTCTCTCTCTCCCTCCCTCCTCCTCTCTCTCTCCCTCCTCCTCTCTCTCCCTCCCTCCTCTCTCTCCCTCCTCCTCTTCTCTTTCCTCCTTCTCTCTTCTACTCCTTCTTTCCCTTCATTCTAAAGTAGTAACCAGGCAGGTCCGATCTTACATTAATTATACATCTTCAATCATCTTTGTACATTAACTATCAATCCATTTTCTACCCCTCCCTCCTTCCCCTTCCTCCCCCACCCCCAGGACTTCCGAGAACCGAGTACAGGGTATAAAACTAACAACAAAAATTAAAATCTAGCACAAATCATAATCCATAGTCGTGCCTTAAAACCTCCACTCCCCTTCCAAAGACAAAGAAGATACTTTTCTTCCACTCCATTATATATCAGACCATTCCACTCCTAGAATTCTCAAAGTTTCCAATTGAGTTAGTGTTTATTCTTGAATAAAGTACGTAGTTTTAATATCAACCTTCATCAATCAATATCAAAACAACGTTCCATCTTCCAATATTCACCAAGGTTTCTTCTAAAATGTCTTTCTTCCTTAGCAATCTCTCAAAATAGTTCATATTTCCGACTTAGTTTCTTTAATTTTCTGTCCAACCTTCAGGGGTAAGCAATAGTCCATCTTTTCACATCTTTAACATTTATATATACAACAAATAATATTACAAATATCCAAAGTGTCAATTGTAATAATTAAAATCTTCACTTTACCTTACTTATGTCAAATAACATTGTTAAAATTACACCTATATCATCCACAATATATCTATTATAACAATTACATTCTAATTAACATTACATCCATCTCTTAAATATAATATTTAATCCTAGTTCCTAAATTTTTACTATCTATCCTCCAAAATTAAACAATATTCCATCTTCCTGTTCCTTTATATCTTTAATATATCATATAGTACCCTAAAATTACACATTTATATCCACAATAAGTCATTTACAAAAATTAACCATAATCATATTTAATAAAGTTAAACATTCTCCCTCCCCTTCTTCTATCTTACACATTTTCAACCATCTATTCACCATTCAACTTAACATCTGTTAACAAAGAATTCCCAATCTTTAATACATTAGTATAAAATCTGCTTTTACAAATTGTATTGAGAAAATACTTTCTTCCTTTATAATTCAGTGTTAAACCTGCTGGAACCTCCCATCTAAAATATATCTGATGTTTCTTAAGCTCATCCACCAGAAAGGCAAATTCTTTTCTCTTTCTTAACATTTTAGGAGGAATTTCCTTCATCATTATTATATCAATTCCCGATCTGTATGGACTGGGAATGCTGGAAAGTATTATCTGAGCCTATCTGGATACCACCAGGTTTGGTGAAGGAGAAGAAGTCCAAGTGAAAATCTAGTCCCAACACAAGCAAGATATATAGGGACATGGTGATTCAGTGGCTAAGATGCTGAGCTTGTTGATCGAAAGGTTTGAATCCCTAGTGCCACGTAATAGGGTGAGCTCCCGTTACTTGTCCCAGCTTCTGCCAACCTAGCAGTTCGAAAATATGTAAAAAATGCAAGTAGAAAAATAGGGACCACCTTTGGTGGGAAGGTAACAGTGAGCCTTTGATGTTTAGTCATGCCAGCCACATGACCAACGAGATGTCTTCAGACAGCGCTGGCTCTTCGGCTTTGAAACAGAGATGAGCACCGCCTCCTAGAGTCGGGAACGACTAGCACGTATGTGCAAGGGGAACCTTTACCTTTAAGCAAGATATGGTGCCGAGTTCCAACTATGTAATTCACGCTCCTTTATTTAACTAGGATTAGTATGCGCCCATATTGTCGCAGGCTTTTAAAATACTTTCCTGGTGGCAATGCAGCATTCCTCATTTCATATGGAGCGATGTAAGTGTCGGCATTTTCATTTTGCAATTTTTTTTTTTTAGAAAAGAGAATGGCAACATATGTTGCTGTCATCTTTTACAAATACTGCCGCCTCCTGTCTTTTCCAGTCTTCCAATTGTACAAACAACTTTCTGACAAATGTTGGATAAATCCCAACAAGATAAAGGAGAGATACCGCCAGCTGTTGAGTCATCTGGATTTGGGATAGTCACTATCATCCACGTCCTCCTCCAATCTATCAGGAATAAGCAGATGGATGGTGGTTAATTGGTGGTCATTCCTATTAGACCATTTTAATTCTTACATTTTAGCTCAAGAGGAACAACTAACACCAAACCAAACTGCTACGTGACACTTAATGGAAGGGGCTGATAAACAGCACTGAGTTCTCACTTTTTTATTTATTTATTAATTAAATTTTTATATCGCCCTTCTTCCGAAGGACTCAGGGTGGTGTACAGCCAAAAATAAAACACAAGATATATACAATTAAAACAACAGTTAAAACATAGCAGATTATAAAAGGCTGATAATTAAAATTTTAAATTTTAAATTTTAAAATATTAACAAAACCCCAAATTAAAATTCAACACTATTATGCCAGTCCCGCTTGAATAAATAAGTGTGTTTTGAGCTCACGACGGAAGGTCCGAAGATCAGGCACTTGACGTAGGCCAGAGGGAAGTTCGTTCCAGAGCATCACTGCCCCCACAGAGAAGGCCCTACTCCTGGGGTTTTGTTTTCTAGTTCTACTCACTTCCATTTCAAAGGCGCGGTGGCTCAGGGGCTTAATGGCACTGGAGATGAACTCAGTTCCCGCAGTTCGAGTCCTAGCTCTGTGTGACAGGGTGAGCTCCTGTCATTTGCCTCAGCTTTTGTCCACCTAGCAATTTGAAATCATGTTCTGTGCGAGTAGATAAATAGGTTCCACCTTGGTGGGGAGACAAGCTTGTGCTCTGTGCAGGCGGATTTCTCCGGACAACCAGGTCTTCATATAATGTATTCCAAGTATGACAATTTGAGCCTGGTCATTTGTACCTCCAGTGCAATGGTGGGTTTCAAATTTTTTTACTACCAGGGTATGGCTTGGTGCACGTGGCATGGCTTGGTGGGTGTGGCAGAGAAGGAAACTGCAAAATCTCCATTCCCTCTCCAATCCAGGGGAAGGATATTGCAAAATCGCCATTCCCATTCAACTCTGGGGGCCAGCCAGAGGTGGTATTTGCCGGTTCTTTGAACTACTCAAAATTTCTGCTATCGGTTCTCCAGAACTGGTCAGAATCTGCTGAAACCCATCTCTGCTCCAGTGGGAACTTGGAGTTGATTGTCTGATGAACTGAGGTATCCCCAGGAGTCTTTTCCAACACCATTGTTCAAAAGAGTCAGTATTTTTTCTGCCCTGTTTCTTCAGAGTCTAACTCAGGGGTGTCTTGTGGACTTGTGGAGCTTTGCTGGCTGAGGAATTCTGGGAGTTGAAGTCCACAAGTCTTAAAGTTGCCAAGTTTGGACACCCCTGGTCTAACTCTTGTTTCCGTATTTCCATGTCGCAAGGATAACTGTTGCCTGCATGGTTCTGATCATCATAGATGGACAGGCAATAATTATGCCTTATTCATCACATCTGAATACTTTTCTGAAGGCCTTCATTGCTACTCAATCCAATGCTAGCTTGTTGTATATTTCTTGACTGCTGGTTCCTTTATCCTTGATAGTCGGTCTCAAAGTATTGAAGCTATCCACCACTTCAATCTCTTCATCATCCATGATGAAAATCATTGGGGGCTTTGATGATGAAAACTCTGGTGCTTTGGAAAATAGGACTCAATGTATTTTCCAAAGTACCGGAAGGCAAATGGGTCCTTGAGTAGCTCAGACTGCTAAGACAGTCTGTTATTAACAGCAGCTGCTTGCAACTACTGCAGGTTCAAGTCCCACCAGGCCCAAGGTTGACTCAGCCTTCCATCCTTTATAAGGTAGGTAAAATGAGGACCCAGATTGTTGGGGGCAATAAGTTGACTTTGTATATAATATACAAATGGATGAAGACTATTGCTTGACATAGTGTAAGCCGCCCTGAGTCTTCGGAGAAGGGCGGGATATAAATGCAAATAAAATAAAAAAGCGAAGAAATAATGGGTGGAAACTAACCAAAGGAGAGAAGCAATGTAGAACTAAGGAGAAACTTCCTAATGGTGAGAACAATTAAACAGTCGGGTGCCTTGCCTTCAGAAGTTGTGGATACCTTATCACTGAGGGCTTTTAAGAAGAAGCTGGGCAGCCACTTGTCTAAAATGGTATAGGGTCTCCTGTTTGAGAAGGAGGTTGGACTAGAAGTGATGGGTGGAAACTAATTAAACTTGGTAAGGCCACACTTGGAATGCTGCATTCAGTTTTGGTCGCCATGATGTAAAAAAGATGCTGAGACTCTAGAAAGAGCGCAGAGAGGAGCAACAAAGGGGACTGGAGGCTAAAACATACAAAGAACATTTGCAGGAACTGGGTATGTCTAGTTTAATGAAAAGAAGGACTAGGGGTGACATGATAGCAGTCTTCCAATATCTCAGGGGTTGCCACAAAGAAGAGAGAGTCAAACTATTCTCCAAAGCACCTGAGGGTAGAACAAGAAGCAATGGTTGGAAACTAATTAAGGAGAGAAGCAACTTAGAACTAAGGAGAAATTTCCTGACAGTTAGAACAATCAATAAGTGGAACAACTTGCCTGCAGAAGTTGTGAATGCTCCATCACTGGAAATTTTTAAAAAGATGTTGGATAGCCATTTGTCTGAACTGGTGTAGGGTTTTCTGCCTAAGCAGGGGGTTGGACTAGAAGACCTCCAAGGTCCCTTCCAACTCAGTTATTCTAAATGATTAGAAGACTCCAAAGTCCTTCCAACTCTGTTATTCTAAGTTCAGTTCTAAGGGTAGTTAGAACATAGAATAAGAGGGTTGGGAGGGACCTTGGAGATCTTCTAATCCTAGCAGGAGACCTTATACTAGGGGTGTCCAAACTTGGCAACTTTAAGACTTGTGGACTTCAACTCCCAGAATTCCTCAACCAGCTTTGTTGCACTATACTATTTTGGACAAATGGCTGTCCAGTTCTCTTCTTGAAAACTCCCAGGGTATCTGTTGTCATGAGTTTGATCTTCTTTACACTATATTTAAGTGCACTATCACCTATTTTCACTCTGTTCCTTGATTTTCCTTAGTACCAAAGTAGATTAGAGCGGAGGCCTTTTTATTTTCTTTGTAACCGCTTCCTGAAGATCTGGTGAAGGATCAGGGGGTCTTCACTGTTAAGGGGAAAGGTTTTTTATTTATTTATTTTATTTATTTGTCACAACAGTATATAAAAGCATAAGCATGAAATAACTATACGATATATAAGCATATATATAAGCATAAGCATGAAATAACTATACGAATTGGATACAATCAAAGGGAACATTAGGACAGGAACGGTAGGCATGTTGGTGCTCTTATGCACGCCCCTTACAGACCTCTTAGGAATGGGGTGAGGTCAATAGTAGATAGTCTTTGGTTAAAGCTTTGGGGATTTTGAGAAGAGACCACAGAGTCAGGTAGTGTGTTCCAAGCACTAATAACTCTGTTACTGAAGTCATATTTTCTGCAGTCAAGATTGGAGCGGTTCACATTAAGCTTAAATCTATTGTGTGCTCGTGTATTGTTGCGATTGAAGCTGAAGTAGTCTTCAACAGGAAGGTTGCAATGGATTGCTTGCATTATAGCTTCCTGACTTGTTGTCAGTCTGGGAAATATCTGATGTGGCTTATTAAGCAGAATAGCTAGTTGGCTGTGCCCTTAGCATGTTTATTGTGGAGCCAAGGAACATGTAGATCTAGAATGGTGGTTCAAAAAAAAAAAAAGTCTTTCACCAGTTTTGCACTTGGACAAATGAGGCTTGCTGACTAAGATCTCAATCAATCGGAGTAGAGGTGGAAGGGACCTTGGAGGTCTTCTAGTCCAACCCCCTGCTCAAGCAGGAAACCCTAGACCATTTCAGACAATCTTTTCTTAAAAACTTTCAGTGATGAAGCACCCATAATTTCTGAAGGCAAAGCTGTTCCAGTGATTAATTGTCCTCACTGTTAGGAAGTTTCTCCTTAATTCCAGGTTGCTTCTCTCCTTGGTTAGTTTCCAACCATTGTTTCTTGTCCTGCCCTCTGGTGCTTTAAAAAGTAAGCTGACCCCCTTCTCTTTGTGGCAGCCCCTCAAATACTGAAATACCGCTATCATGGCCCCCCCAGTCCTTCTTTTCTCTAGACTAGACAAACCCAAAACCTGCAACCTTTCTTTGTATGGTTTTATCTCCAGGCCTTTAATCATCTTAATTGACCTTCTTTGCACTCCTTCCAAAATCTTAACATCTTTTTTTTGTTGTTGTTGCAATGTGGTAACCAAAACTGGATGCAAACAGATGTAGTCTTAAATCTTGACCCGGGAAAAGGTGTGCAGGAAAAGGAAAGATGGCCAAATATGAAAGTTCTGGTGATTTTTAAAACTGGGAAATATCATAGGGCGGGAAACAAAACAAAACATGAACTCACAACACAGGGGAAAGGAATTTATATAGACTCAAAAGAAAGAAAGCATGGGGACATTTTTACTTGGAATGCCTTTTGCGTGTTATACTCCCTTTGTTCCTTGAAGCTGTTACGAATTATATATTGTAAATATGCTTCTTGTTCTTATGTGTGTGTGTGTGTGTGTTCTTGCTTTGTTTTCCTATGGCTGATCAAATAATTGTGTGAAATAGGGTTTGTTTTGTTGTTTTTAAATGCCAGGCCTCTATTTGTATGCCTAAATGCTATTAATGAGTGTGATGGGAAAAACGCTTTACCACTCACGTGGCGTCTTCCATTTCAAACACATTTTGTTGAGAGAAGTTGGTCTGACACGAGAAACTGAGACCCGGAACTGGAAGGGCAGAGATACTTTCAGAGTTGTGATCTCCCCTTCAATGTATTTTATGTATGGTAGACTTTAAGAGAAACCCTTCCATACTTCCACCTCTCACAATACTAGACAACACAGTATCAACAGTAGAAACCTTCAAATTTCTAGGTTCTATCATATCGCAAGATCTCAAATGGACAGCTAACATCAAAAACATCATCAAAAAAGGACAACAAAGAATGTTCTTTCTGCGCCAACTCAGTAAGCTCAAACTGCCCAAGGAGCTGCTGATCCAGTTCTATAGAGGAATTACTGAGTCTGTCATTTGCACATCTATAACTGTCTGGTTCGGTTCTGCAACCCAACAAGAAAAACACAGACTTCAGAGGATAATTAGAACTGCAGAAAAAATAATTGCTACCAACCTGCCTTCCATTGAGGACCTGTATACTGCACGAATCAAGAAGAGGGCCGTGAAAATATTTACAGACCCCTCACATCCAGGACATAAACTGTTTCAACTCCTACCCTCAAAACGACACTATAGAGCACTGCACACCAGAACAATTAGACACAAGAACAGTTTTTCCCCAAAGGCCATCACTCTGCTAAACAAATAATTCCATCAACACTGTCAAACTATTTACTGAATCTGCACTACTATTAATCTTCTCATAGTTCCCATCACCAATCTCTTTCCATTTATGACTGTATGACTATAACTTGTTGCTGGCAATCCTTATGATTTATATTGATATATTGACCATCAATTGTGTTGTAAATGTTGTACCTTGATGAACGTATCTTTTCTTTTATGTACACTGAGAGCATATGCACCAAGACAAATTCCTTGTGTGTCCAATCACACTTGGCCAATAAAAATTCTATTCTATTCTATTCTATTCTATTCTATTCTATTCTATTCTATTCTATTCTATTCTATTCTATTCTATTCTATTCTATTCTATTTGTGTATGTCTGTGTCACAATGTATGTTTGTGTGTGTCTCTCTCTGTGTGCTGTAATAGTATCACAATTGTTCTGTTTCCCTTCCCCCAATACTCCCAGCAAAGAGTCCGTCAGAGGCCTTCCTTTTTTTTTTCCCTTTTATTTACATAGATACATGTCCTGGCCACGTCTACCCACGGGCCTGCCAAGTTTCTGGAGATAACGAGGAAATTATAGATAAGGCCAGAATTACTCACGAATATATTCTTCCTCCATTGAAATAGTTAGCTCGCCAATTCATTGCTTTGTCCAAGACAAAAACCAGGAAGTCCCGCCTCCTATTTATAGTCTCTGCAGATGTCACTGCATGACAATTATGACTTGGCTTTGTCCCAACTCTTCCGCCTGCAGCGCGATCAAGCCTTCGTGACCTTGCATCGCTCCAAAACTGTTCTTGGGGCGTTGCCAAATCAGAAGGAGGCTCCATGGAATCATTGCGGCCCTCCCCTCCCTTTGAGTGGGTGCCAGGGAGGAAAGGGCTCAAGAGAAGCAGGGCTGGCCAGGTCTTCTCCTCACTTTCTGAATCATCCGAGTCCAGGAGTCCGGGTCCAGGAACCTGGGTCACAACACTATCCTCACCGCAGGGCCCTTCCCCGGGCTGACGATCGGGATGCGGTCGGGCTGGGTTCTGCTCATGGAAGGCCTGCACCAGGTCAGGGCATGAACGCCGGAGGCATCTACCCAGGAGAAATCAGTCCCGTATCCCTTCCACGCGATCAAATATTGGAAACGACCTTCAGCCAGCGGGAGTCTCAGACGCTGTGGACTTCAGATTCCTCCGATCCGTCCTCGGCGACAGTGACGGTGCTGTTGGGCACCGAAGGGACTCGTGTGGCCTCAGGAACCAGAAGGGACCGTGAAAACGGGTGGATCCGCATGGATCGTGGCAGGGTCAGTCGGTAGGCTACCGGGTTGATGACTGCCTCGACAGGGAACGGGCCGATGAATCGGTGGTCCAACTTTACCGGGCGGTCGGACGGGAGGTGTTTGGTGGAGAGCCACACCGGTCTCCAACTGCCAGCGGGGCGTTGCCCGTCGGGAGCGGTCGGCGGACCGCTTGTAGTCGTCCTTTGCCCGATTCAGCTGCTGACGTACCAACTGTTGGACGGCAAGCAATTGCGACAGGAAGGTCTGCGTTGCGGGAACAGGAGAGGCCGGTGGTGCCAGAGGGAAGAGCCGGATGGTACCCCACATTGGCAAAGAACGGGTCATCTGAGTAGAGGTGTGCTGAGAGTTGTTAAAAGCAAACTCCGCCAGGGACAGGTAGTCGGCCCAGTTGTCCTGTTGCTGGTTGATGAAGCAACGGAGATACTGTTCCAGTATACCGATGACCTTCTCTGTACCCCCGTCGGTCTCCGGCTGGTGCGATGTCGACAGACATACCTGCACCTCCAACGCGCCATCAGGCTCTTCCAGAAGCGGGCTGTGAACTGAACTCATGTCCGAAACCACCCTGTCCGTAGACCATGGAGGCGGAAGATGTGCTGCAGAAAGAGACGGGCTGCTTTTGCGGCTGTGGGCAGTCCGCGGCATGGGATGAAGTGTGCCATCTTGGTGAGCATGTCCACCACCACCAGCACCGTGGTGAACCCAGAGGACGGCGGCAGGTCTGTCAGGAAGTGCATAGAGATCGGCCCCCAGGGTCTGTGGGGTGTCGGCAAGGGCTGGAGGAGCCCGGGAGGGGCCCCCGTGGTGGTCTTGGCTTGCCGGCACGGTACGCAGGATGTCACGTAGGCATGTATATCATGCCGCACTGGGCCACCAAAAGGTCCGTGTCACCAGGTGGAGGGTCTTGAAGAACCCAAAATGTCCTGCTGCAGGGTTGTCGTGGCACTGGGTCATGACGAGGGCTCGGAGTGGTCCTGTGGGCACATATAATCGCCTCAAACTTGAGTAAGTCCTCCTCCAAGGTCCAAGGAGACGGGGCCCACCTCCGCCTCCTTTGCTGCGACCAGGCGCCTGGCGCTGCGCCTCGCACCTGGGCCCGCAAGTCCACTGGCTCCGTGCTGCGCCAAGGCTTCTGCCGGCAGCACAGTCCGTGAAGGAAGGGGGTCCTTGGCGCAGAGGTACTCTGGCTTGCGGGACAGGGCATCCAGCCTCGGGTTGTGACCACTGGGAGTGTAGGTCACGCGGAAGTTGAACCGGGCAAAAAACAACAACGACCGGATCTGCCGCTGGTTCAACTTCCGAGCTGTGGTGAGGTGCTCGAGATTCTGATGGTCCGTTCGGACCTCCACCTGATGTCGGGCCTCCTCCAGATGGTGTCTCCAAGCCTCGAATGCAGCCTTGATAGCCAGCAACTCTTTTCCCAGATAGTGTAGTTGCGCTCGGAAGGATTGAGTTTCCGGGAGTAGTAAGCGCAGGAAAAGTGTGCCACCATTCGCCGGAGCCTGTAGCAGCACCGCCCCAGAGCCACATTGGACGCGTCCGTTTCCACCACAAAAGGCCGGAGCGGGTCGGGATGCCTCAGGACGGGTTCCGTGACGAAGGCTTTCTTGAGGGCTGTGAATGCTTCTTGCTGCGGGGGACCCCACCGGAATGCAACCTTCTTCCTGAGGAGCTGGGTAAGTGGAGCTGTCAGTGTGGCGAAGCCCGGGATGAAGGTCCGGTAGTAGTTGGCGAAGCCCAGTAGGCGCTGAACATCCTTCACCCGACGAGGGCTTCCCAGCTACACAAAGCTTCTACTTTACATGGGTCCATGGCTATGCCTCGGGCGAGATGATATGCCCGAGGAATTCTATGGAAGTCCGGAAGAAGACGCATTTCTCCAGCTTCGCATTGAGTTGTTGCTCCGGCAAGCGTTGCAGAACCAGACTGACGTGTCGAAGGTGGCTTTCCCTGGACCGGGAGTAAATCAGGATGTCGTCGAGGTAGATAACCACGAACCGATCCAACATGTCTCGGAACACGCTGCTCATGAAGTGCTGAAAACGGCGGAGCATTGGTCAACCCAAATGGCATGACAGTGTATTCGTAGTGTCCGTATCGGGTGCGAATGCCGTCTTCCATTCGCCTCCTTCTCGTATCCGCACCAGGTTGTAGGCCCCGGAGATCGAGCTTGGTGAAGATCGTGGCCTCCCGCAACCTTTCCAGTAGCTCCGGGATGAGCGGCAGGGGTAGCGATTCCGCACCGTAATGGCGTTAGCCGGCGGTAATCACAGCATAGGCGCAAGTCCCTGTCTTCTTCTTCACAAAGAGGACCGGGGCCGAGAGGGACTTTGAAGGCGGATGAACCTCGGGCCAGGTTTTTGTCCAGGAAGTCCCTGAGGGCGCCAACTCGGCCCGACATGGAATACAGGCGTCCCACAGGCAGTGGTGCGTTGGGCAGAAGGTCCACGGGCAATCGAGGGGCCGGCGCGGGTAGTCGGTCCGCCTCCTTCTCGCTGAACACGCCGGGCGAAGTCCGTCAGCTCAGGAGGCAAGGTGATGGCAGCGGTGGGGACGTTCTGGCCGGCACAGGTGTGGCGGATGTGATCGACGCACTGCAGACTCGGGAAAGAGATGGTGTTCCGCGACCAGGCCACCTGAGGATCGTGGGTCCGCCAGGCCAACCCAAGGACCAAGGAAAATGAAGGTCCGCCGTGACATAAAACTGGATCGCCTCCTCATGGTCCCCAATAGCCAGGCGCAAAGGCTGGGTGGCAATTTAATGGGGCCGGACACCAGTTCTCGCCCATCAATTGTCTCTACCGCATCGGAGGGCCCACCGGAACCACGGGGACCGCTAACTGGGTCACATAGGCCTGGACCATAAGGTTTGTTGTGGCCGCTGAGTCCACCAGCGGATGGGCCTGGACCCCGTCGGACTGGTTCCCCAACCATATCCGTGTCACCAGAATGAGATCCCGAGGGGGCCCAGAGTCTACTTCCGCAAGGTCCAGTGGGGCTTAGTACGTGCCCGACCTAGGGTTTCCCGAGGTCGGGCCTGCCCGCTTCCGATTGGTCACGCTGTGATTCGGGACCGGCGTCGTGCCCCACTTCGCTTTCTGGGGCAAGAAGCGCGGCGGCCGGGCTCCCCACAGTACAGGCACAATCCCCTTGGCGCCCGGTTCCGCCTCCTGGGCTGTTAGGCGAGGTCTGGCCGCTCCCAACTCCATGGGCTCTTCCGCAGCGGTTACAAAACGTGGGCGACCCTGGGTGCTGGTGGTGCAGGAAGTGGGGTGCAGATGTCGACGGAGGGTCCCGGGTGCGACGGGACGGTCGCCGTTGCAGACGGGCATCGAGGCGGAGACAAAGGGCACCAAGTTGTCGAGGGTCCGCGGCGCCCACGCCGGGCCAGCTCGCCTTGCAATTCCTCTGAGAGTCCCTCCTGAACGCTGGCCCACCAGCGCTGCATCATTCCAGTCAGAGTCCTGGCACAAAAGACGAAATTCGCGATGTACTCCTGCAGGGGCGTTTCCTTGACGGAGTTCCTTAAGGCGCCTGGTTGCCGCCAGCATTCGAACGGGTCCTCATACATGGTGCGAGGTGCTGCCAAAACGCTGTTGGTCCGCCAGCAGGGGCTGTCCTGGAGCAAGAGGGCGTGGCCCATCGAGCAGCCGAGCCGGAAAGAAGGTTAATCACGAAGGCCACCTTAGCCCGGTCGCCTGGGAAATCCTCTGGCCTCATAGCCATGTAGAGCTGGCACTGTCCCAAGAAGGTCGGGAACATCTCAGGCTGCCCAGAAAACTTATCCGCACGGTTATCGGGCACTTGCGGCGAGGAGGAGGAGTGGGAGGATGGGGGCTGCAGGCACATTCCTGGCAGCAAGTTGGCCTGCCAAGTCAGCCACTTGCTGCTGGAGCTGTTGATTAGCCGCGTGTAGCTGGTCTAACTGCTGCTGTACCTGCTGCTGATCCCTCTTTGGTGGAAGATGTTCTAGTCAGGTCTCGGACAAAATGTTCTGTTTCCTTCCCCAATACTCCCAGCAAAGAGTCCGTCAGAGGCCTTCCTTTTTTTCCTTTTATTTACATAGATACATGTCCTGGCCACGCCTACCCACGGGCCTGCCAAGTTTCTGGAGATAACGAGGAAATTATAGATAAGGCCAGAATTACTCACGAATATATTCTTTCCTCCATTGAAATAGTTAGCTCGCGCCAATTCATTAGCTCGCGCCAACTCATTACTTTGTCCAAGACAAAAAACCAGGAAGTCCCGCCTCCTATTTATAGTCTCTGCAGATGTCACTGCATGACAATTATGACTTGGCTTTGTCCCAACTCTTCCGCTGCTGCGCGATCGTCTAATCTTGCGCTCCAAAACTGTTCTTGGGGCGTTGCCAAATCAGAAGGAGGCTCCATGGAATCAGGCTGTGCCGGCCCCTCCCCATCCCTTTGAGTGGGTGCCAGGGAGGGAAAGGGCTCAAGAGAAGCAGGGCT
Source organism: Ahaetulla prasina (assembly GCF_028640845.1). Lineage (NCBI taxonomy): Eukaryota > Metazoa > Chordata > Lepidosauria > Squamata > Colubridae > Ahaetulla > Ahaetulla prasina. The sequence continues at coordinate 35,215,315 of NC_080547.1, read as the reverse complement.
GGCCAGGTCTTCTCCCTCACTTTCTGAATCATCCGAGTCCAGGAGTCCGGGTCCAGGAACCTGGGTCACAACAACAATACACACACACTACTAGTAGTAGTAAGCAAGACTTCCCATCACAGGGGAATCAACCGTCAATTTTGTGTGAGTGCTTACTTAATTTATCCACTTGTAAGAAGGCAAACTATAGGGACACGGTGGCTTAGTGGGTAAGACGCTGAGCTTGTCAATCGAAAGGTCAGCAGTTCAGCGGTTCGAATCCCTAGTGCTGTGTAACGGGGTGAGCTCCCATTACTTGTCCCAGCTTCTGCCAACCTAGCAGTTCGAAAGCACGTAAAAAATGCAAGTAGAAAAATAGGGACCACCTTTGGTGGGAAGGGAACAGCGTTTTGTGTGCCTTTGGCATCGAGTCATGTCTGCCACATGACCACGGAGGCGTCTTCATACAGCGCTGGCTCTTTGGCTTTGAAATGGAGATGAACACTGCCCCCTAGAGTCAGGAACGACTAGCACGTATATGCAAGGGGAACCTTTACCTTTACCTTTTAAGAAGCAAATCTATCCGCTAATTTAAAAATGATTCAATGTGCATATTTCAATTTATGGCATAGATTTATGATATTTTATTACTTTTTAACATTCTTTTTGATACAGATTTAGAAATGTGTTTGATATTTTGATTAATATGTAGCCAATATAATTTTGCTTTTTTTTTGCTGGTTTTTTTTTGCTGTTTTGTTTCATTAACAGGGTGTCTACATTGTTTTGCAGTTTTTCATGTTTTTGTGGGTTTTCTTGCCCCCCCATTTCTTTTCTGTAAAACGTGTTCAGATTAAGAAACATACTTTTTAAAAGCCAGTTGTGTGTGCTTCTTGGGAAGACAATCCCCTTGAATTCTGAAGAATGGGTACTGGTGTCATTTTAAAATAATGCATTAAAATTACAAGGATAGCACTTAAGTGTATAACTTCCACTAATACCCAGGCTTCACCTACTTTTCAAGGCTAAAATTCCTTTTACGGATAACAGTAACAATGCTATTCAAAAGTCCCATGGAAATAATTCTATTGTCAGTTTTTTTGTTTAGGTTTAACGGAAAAGATAGAGAATGTACTCCATGGGAGGAAGGATTGTACAATCAAACTAGGCTCCACTTGCAGTTCTTGATCATCTCATTGTAGAACAAGTGCACAAATAGCACAATTCATTGATAGGAATTCCAGGGCAATTTCTTTTTCACTGAAATAAATGTTGAGAAGAACTCCTCTATCCATAAACTGAACAATTGCCCCGAGGTGGCGCAGTGGTTAGAGTGCAGTACTGCAGGCTACTTCTGCTGCCTGCCGGCTGCCTGCAATTTAGCAGTTCAAATCTCACCAGGTTCAAGGTTGACTCAGCCTTCCATCCTTCCGAGGTGGGTAAAATGAGGACCCAGATTGTTGGGGGCAAGAGGCTGGCTCTATAAACCGCTTAGAGAGGGCTGTAAAAGCACTATGAAGTGGTATATAAGTCTAAGTGCTATTGCTATTGCTAAAAAAAAAGGGAAAGAAAACCCTACACATGTAAACCAACTTGCATTCAAAAGTACCAGGGGTGTCAAACTCAATTTCATTGATAGGCCACATCAGGGCTGTGGTTGACCTCGTGGGGCTGGGTGGGGCGTGGCTGACTGGGTGGGTGTGGCCAACTGGGTGGGTGTGGCCAGCTTGACACTACTCCCCAAACTGCTGGCATGTTTCCTCTTCACATTGATAGATCGGGCTGAAGCTAAGCTGGCCTGATCTTTCCTCTTCACATTGGGTAGACCAGGACGGACCTGCAGGTTGGAATCAACTACAATGTGGGCCATCATGGGCCTTGAGTTTGACACCCCTGAAAAGTGCAGTAAATGGGGAAGTGTTAGCAACTTAGAGAAGATTCTAAATGTCTTAGGAATGTAGTGATTATTTGACACTGGGGTTGGTAGTATTTAGTGGTGCTAGGGTAAAAAAAAAATCAAGCTGCCATGTGCAATATGTGTTAAAAAGTGTAAGGCTTCAGTTGTGCATTTGCAACCATCATTTTGATCATTGACCATTCTCCATCTGGGGAATATAAGTGATCAGTCCCTTATATAATTTCTTCATATAGAATTGGGGTGATTTCTACAGAGGGACCTGAATAATATATATATAGCGCCCTCCTATGGTTAATATTTTATTATTTTCCACAAATAATTCTTTCCTAGAATATACTGCTTCATATTTTTTTTTCTCCAAAGTGCTTTATGGCTCTGATCTCAGCTCAGTTCCCTGTGGATATTCAGAGAGTAATATATTTTGAGAGAACCCCTCCAAATGAAGAACATGTTAATAGTCTGGTCCTATGCCTTAGAAGTTACAGGATATTTACAGATTGGTGGGAAAGAGGAGAGGCTATTCTATGATACAGGAAGATAAGGTTTCAAGAGTATCCCACAACCACATTGCCACCATCTGGCCAAATCTGAAATGCAGGACTGTACCTTTTCTGTGATCCGTAAGGTCAATCTAGATATTCTGTTGTAATGATGTGTACCATAAATCATGTGTACCATGTGTACCATGTGTACCATAAATCAAACATAAATCAAACCATGTGTACCATAAATCAAACATTATTTCAATATTGGGAGACTTGCACAAAAAGAGAGAGAGAGAGAGAGAGAGAAAGAGAGAGAGAGAGAGAGATTGAACCAATTGGCTTTTTTGACTTTGATTTCTTTCCAGGAATTATTTGGAGATACAGTTGTTATTGGAAAGCTGGCAACCAAGGTTTGAGACCCAAGCGCTGTGTGATGGGGTGAGCTCAGGTCCTTGCCCCAGCTTCTGGCAGCCCAGCAGGTCGAAAGCATGTGAATGCGAGTAGATAAATAGGTACCACTTTGGTGGGAAGATAACAGTGCTCTGTGACGTCATGCTGGCCACTTGACCAGGGAAATGTCTTTCTGCAATGTGCCTTATGGGTCTGAACTAAGCTCAGTTTCCTGTGGATATTCAGTGAGTAATATATATTTGAGAGGATGTTCCAAATGAAGAACATATTAAGGGTCTGGCCCCATGCAGATGCCAAATGCCTTAGAAGTTACAGGACATTTAAAGATTGGTAGGAAAGAGGAGAGGCTATTCTATGATACCAGAAGACAAGTAACACTTAGGAGGTTTCAAGAGTGTCCCATAACCACATTGCCACCATCTGGCCAAATTTGAAATGCACAGTCAGCAACGATCAGCGGAATAAAATCCGCGGGGACTCCCTTAACTTTCTTGATTAAACCCAGATACACCCAGGAGAGAAATCAAAGTCATAGCCAAGCGGTATAAGGAATATAACAAGCAAAGACAAAGGAAGTATTAATAAAAACACAGTAGGGGTGAAATATACTCAATCTCTCTGTATTCTTTATTATATGTCAAAACCAGTGTGTCTAAACTAAGAATGGTCATCTGTGAACAGAACTGTTGTTGGCCCTTATAGCATCTGAAGACAATGGAAGCTTTAAGGAAACACTAGGACCATCCATCCATCCATCCATCCATCCATCCATCCATCCATCCATCCATCCATAGAGGTGGCGAAGTCATATGGATGATAGAAAGTCAGGGGAAATAGAAGCCCTGGAGGAACAAGTTGATAAAAATGGGATGTTCCAATGATTTGTGCAAGAAAGTATGAAAGCAGAAATGATTCTTCCATGGAAACTGGCCAAAAATAGCATAGAAAAGTTTTAAAGTTTATAGAAGTAAAAAAAAAAATGAATTCATGTAATGAGTAGCCTAGGTTTCAGTTAAGGTGAAAAATGTTTTTTTTCTCAACAGTTGTCAAATTAATTCTGAGGTGACTTGCTTGCTTGCTTGCATTATTTATATTACTTATTTATTTAACAAACCACTTTCTTTCCATCTCCATCTCCATGAATCTCCCCTCTAGTACTTTTACATCAATAACAGAAGGAAAAGACAATAAGTACAGTATAATAAGGAAAGAAAAAAAATATTTGATAATAGGGACAGATAAAAAAATGAATTAAGCCAGAAAACAGTAGAAACATAGAGAGAGAAAATAAAAAAAAGGTGACACCTATTAAAACAAAAGAATGATGGTATTCAGATCTTACATAACAAGAAATTATACTTTAAGAAGTCAACCTATTCTCCAAAGCTCCTGAGGGCAGGACAAGAAATAATGGATGGACTATATTCAAAACAGATATCAGACTAAGAGTTATCAGTCTGCCTTTGAATGATTAGGATGTATTATTTTTGATTGTTTTGGGGGAGGTTAGGAATTGATGAGAATTGTAGGATTATAATTTAGTTAGGAAGGAAAATTTTTTAGTATATGTTTGTTTTATTTTTACTATACCTTGTGTTTGTTCCGGGAAGTCGGGGGGGGGGGGGAGGAGGGTTTGTGAAGGGAGGAGGGAAGGGGGAAAGGGGGGGGGGGAAATTTGTAAAACTTTTTCAATAAAAAAATGAAAGAAAGAAATAATGGATGGAAAATTATCAAGGGGAGAGCCAAGCTAGAACTAATGAGAAATTTCCTGACAGTGAGAACAATTGCTTGACATAGTGTAAGCCGCCCTGAGTCTTCGGAGAAGGGCGGGATATAAATGCAAATAAAAAAAAAAATTAAATCTACAGGAAAGGCTTGCTTCCAGAAATTGTGGGTGTGCTCCATCAATGGAGGTTTTTAAGAAGAGACTGGACAGCCATTTGTCCATTAGACCAGGGGAGTCAAACTCAATTTCATTGAGGGCCACATCAGAGTTGTGGTTGACCTTGGGGGGGGGGCAGCCAGGCATGGCCAACTGGGTGTGTGTGTGTGTGGCCAGCTTGACACTTGGCTTACGTCAAGTGCCTGATCTTCGGACTTTTCGCCATGAGCTGAAAACGCACCTATTTATTCAAGCGGGACTGGATTAAAATTTTATTAAAACTTTATTGGGGTTATTTATATTTTAAGATTTTAAATTGTTTTAAATTTTCGGCCACATGATAATATGTTTTCTTTTAATTTCTTTTAATTTGTACATAGTGTATTTTTATTCGGCTGTACACCGCCCTGAGTCCTTCGGGAGAAGGGTGTTATAAAAATCGAAATAAATAAATAAATAAATAAATAAATAAATAAATAAATAAATAAATAAATAAATAAACTCTCCAAACTGCTGGCATGTTTCCTCCCTGCATTGGATAGACGGGGCTGAAGCTACTTTGGTCTGATGTTTCCTCTTAACACTGAGTAGATCAGGACGGCCCCACGGGCTCGATTCGACCACATCTGGATCTGGCCCGTGGACTTTGAATTTGATGCCTCTGGTTTAGAGTCTCTGACTTGGGGGGGGGGTTTGGACTAGAAGACCTCTAAAGCAGTGGTCACCAAAAAGTGGTCCATAGACCACTGGTGATCCGCGAGAAAAATTATTTGCATTTTTTATATTGCACTAAATACTATTTCTCTTTTTAAAAAGATAAATCATATTAGTGGTCCTCAGGATTTAAAATTATGAATTTAGTGGTCCCTGAGGTCTGAAAGGCTAGTGACCCCTGCTCTAAAGTCTCTTCCAATTCTGTTATTCTGTATTCTTGAGGTGCTCAACTTCTCTTGCCACGATAGCTTTGCGTAAAAAGAACCAAACCTTCTTGTAATTTCATCATACATTTCTTAAATTAAGTTATAGAGTATTATAAGATACAAATGTAAATAGAACAGTGAGGTGGGAGGGGAAAGGGGGTGTCGTGTCCCACTCCTCCTCTGACGGCCGGGTCGGGGAAGTCCGTATCAAGCGTGCCTCTGCAGCTCTGCCAAAGTCCTATCAGATCCTCAGGGCAGGAATCCAAGGTGTGACTTCAGCAATCCAGATTAGACTTTGCCTGACTCAGAGAATGCCAGAAAGCAAATCCTTTATATAGGCCATGGGGTGTGGCTCCATGACTCAGCACTTATCCAGGCCTGCCCCTCCCTTCCTTTTGCTGACGTCACCTCTCCATTCTCCGGAAGCGAGGATCTGTCCACTGCATCATTTCGTCCCCAGCTGCCGGTAATCCCAGCTCGTGGCTGGCTTCAGGCGCATATGCTATCGGAGGGAGGTTTGTTTGCTCAGTTTCTCCGGGCATGGTGCCAGGACTGGGGGCTGGAGGCATGCCAGGACATTCTCCTGTACTATCAGTGTCTGGCAGGAGATGAGAAGGGCCCGGCTGTGGCAAGGGGGGCGAGCGAGGCACAACAGGGGGAAGTGAAGTGAGGAAAGATTTGGGGGGGGGGGAGAAAAAGAAGCACTGACTTTTGACTCTCTCTCTTACAGTAAAAAAAGGCATTAACATCAAATCACAGCTTTTTGCTTTTCCATAATAGTGTGAAAAAGTCATTTAGATCTATCCGTCTAATCCAGGAGTGTCAAACGCAAGGCCTGCAGGACTGTCCTGGTCTATCCAGTGTGAAGAGGAAAGATCAGGTCAGTCTAGTTTCAGCTCGGTCTACCCAATGCGAAGAGGAAATATGCCAGCGGTTTGGGAAATGATGTCAAGTTGGCCATGCCCGCCCAGTTAGCCATGCCCACCCGGTCCCCCAAGGTCAACTACAGCCCTGATGCGGCCCTCAATGAAATTGAGTTTGATGCCCCTGGTGTAATCCGTAAAACCCAAAGTCAAAGTTACATTCTTTTCCACATCAAGCACAAAGTTCAGAAGCGGTTTCCATGTGGAAACCAAAGTACTTGTGTTCTTTTCTTTAATCAAAGTAGTCAGTTTTGCCATTTCTGCCAACTCCATCAACATCTGCAACCGTTCTTCTGTGGTAGATATCAAAGGGTCTTTCCATTTTTGCACATACAATAATCTTGGTGCAGTCAACATGTATAATAACAAAGTTCCAATTTCTTTCTGCAGCTCTTTTTCCATTAGGCCCAAAACGAAAAGTTCTGGTTTCACTTCTATCTCCATTTTCAGGATTTTCTGTTTTAAAGTATGAATCATACTCCACTCTTTTTCTTTATCATGTCCACCATAAATGTTAAAAAAATCCCTTCTTTATTTTTATACTTCCAACATTCATTTGATATTCCTTTATACATCATAGATAGCTTAAGGTAAAGGCAAAGGTTCCCCTCTCACATATGTGCTAGTCGTTCCCAACTCTAGGGGGCGGTGCTCATCTCCGTTTCAAAGCTGAAGAGCCAGCGCTGTCCAAAGACGTCTCCATGGTCATATGGTCGGCATGATTCAATGCCAAAGGCACACGGAGCACTGTTACTTTCCCACCAGAAGTGGTCCCTATTTTTCTACCTGCATTTTTTACATGCTTTCGAAACTGCTAGGTTGGCAGAAGCTGGGACAGGTAACAGGAGCTCACCCCATTACGCAGCACTAGGGATTCGAACCGCTGAACTTCCAACCTTTCAATTGACAAGGTCAGCGTCTCTTACCCACTAAGCCACCGTGTCCCTTAAGATAGCTTATCTGGTGTTAAATACCAGCAATACATCCTCTTATAGAAATTCTCTTTTAGATTATAATTTAATTTAATTTTAAAAACCCTTCATCCACGTATTTTCCCCATTGTTCAAGCATCCCATTATATCCAAAATTCTTTGTCCACTGAATCATACAATGTTTTACGTGATCATTTTCCAAATTCAATTTCAACAACATTATATAAATCTTAGCGATAATATGTTCATTGTGGCAACATAATAATAATAATTATTCTTATTAAATTTTTATACCGCCCTTCTCGCGAAGGACTCAGGGCGGTTCACAGCCAGATAAATCAATGAATAAATATACAGTAAAAACAATAATTAAAAAACTTATTAAATATAGGCCCAAATTAAAATACATTTAAAACAATAAAACCCATTAAATAAAATTTAAACTCCAATATTAAAACTTCTAAAAAGTTCCCATTTTTTTTTTTTAGCAAAATCAAATCCACAACATTTTTTATCCAATTTGAACCTTCCTTTCAGTTGCTGATAAATAAACCCGGGGCATGCATGACCTTCTGTTTCAAGTTCTTCTTACCAGAATTAAAAGATAAAATTTTACTATATATCAGCCAATCTGGTAGACCGAACTCCACTCTTTCCTTGGCATCTTGCAATAACTTACCGTATTTTTCAGAGTATAAGACACACTTCCCCCCTACTCCCCAAGAAATGTTGGTGCATCTTATACACTGAATACAGCGATTTTTGGCCTCCCAAAACCCCGCCCCAGGTGTCTCATTTTTGCTAAAAACAGGCCCATTTTTCACAAAAACAGGATGTGCAGAGGGTTTGGGAGGCCTGAAGAACCCTCCTGGGGGCTGGGGAGGGCAAAAACGTGACCTGTGGGGGTTTTGAGAGGCCAAAAATGCCCTCTTTTTTCACAAAAATGGGATGCGCAGAGGGTTTGGGAGGCCTGAAGAGTGCTCCTGGGGCTGGGGGTGGAAATGCGATGGGTGTGGGGTTTTGGAGGCCAAAAACGGGCCCGTTTTTCACGAAAATGGGGGCATTTTTGCCCTCCCTAGCTGCCAGGAGCACCCTGCAGGGGCAGGCAAAAACTTTTTTTTTCTTGTTTATCTGTTCGAAATCTTGGTGTGTCTTAAATTGCGGTACGTCTTATAGTCTTATAGAGAAATCCGGTGTATCCAATTCTTGGGTTTTTTTCTACTTGCTGCCTTCTTGTAACTTAAGGTAAAGGTAAAGGTTCCCCTTGCACATACATGCTAGTCGTTCCTGATTCTAGGGGGCAGTTTCAAAGCCGAAGAGCCAGCCCTGTCCGAAAACATCTCCGTGGTCATGTGGCCGACATGACTCAAAGCCAAAGGTGCACGGAACGCTGTTCCCTTCCCACCAAAGGTGGTCCCTATTTTTCTACTTGCATTTTTTACCTGCTTTCGAACTGCTAGGTTGGCAGAAACTGGGACAAGTCACGGGAGCTCACCCTGTTACACGGCACTGGGGATTCGAACTGCTGAACTGCCGACCTTTCGATCAACAAGCTCAGCATCTTACGCACTAAGGCACCACGTCCCTTGTAACTTGAACCTCAGCAATTGAAAGCAAGCACTCTCCATATATGAAAAATGATTCATTTTCCTCATGCAATTCAATTAGTCACCACTGGGTGACAGGAAAACATTACAGAAATACAGGGCAGGGGGTTATTCTGTTTTCTCCTTGGTTTTGTTTTTGTTTGGTTCATGCTAGGTAATCTTATTGTATAAGATGCTTTGGAAGTAATACACCTTTCGGAAGTCAAGACATTACAGATGCAGTGTGACCTGAGTTTTTGACTGTTTAGGACAGAGGAAAATGCAAACTGGGTACCCTATGTGTTCATTATATCAAATTGATATAGTTGATGCATATTTTTTTACATATATATATATATATATATTTTCTTCAAAATATGTTGTTTTATCTATGACAATTGTTTGTGTATATGACAAAAAGAAATTTTTTAAAAATGCAAACTGGGTGCCCATGTGCCTGTTACAGTGTGTGTGAGTCAGTTATATTGTGTTTGTGTAAAGTGTGAAAGTTGGTTTTTGAGCTTTTTGTGGCTGTGTGAAGTTCCTGCTTTTGCAGGGGCCATTTTGGGCGAGGTGCAGCTGCTTTTACATTGTGTGTGTCAGTTGTGTTGTGTTGTGTGTGTAAAGTATAAATGTTGGTTTTTGATACCTCTTATTGTTTTGTATACTTTGTTTATCATTTTTATTATTTATTCTTATTGGTCACGCCCACCCAGTCAGATGATCGCCAAGCCACGCCCAGTGTCACATGACCATCAAGCCACGCCCACAAAAATAAACCACGCCCACAGAACCGGTAGTAAAAAAAATTAGAACCTACCCCTGGTGCACTTGTCCCATGTGATCATGAGTATCCAAAACTCTTCACGTGCAGGGAGTTGAAAATGATAATTTCACAGGGGTTTTGTTTTTTTGAGGAGCAAAATATTTCAGAAGCAAAGATGGAGCCTGAAGTTTTGTAGACGATTAAGTTACCTTTTCATTCTCTAAGCTTCATAAACCATCTTAGAAACTTTTATCTCTTTTAGAAACTCTTACCCCTTTTCCTATTTTTAGAGTATGCCCCCCCTTCCCCAGTTCGATACACAATACTCAGGGAGGCCATGAGGATATTAGTAGCTCTAGGTCAGGGATGTCAAACTCGATTTCATTTGAGAGCCCCATTAATATTGTGTTTGACCCAGGAGTAAAATCTAAATTTCTTTCCTACCGGTTCTGTGGGCGTGGCTTGGTGGGGTGTGGCTTGATAGGGGGGCCATGTGACTGGGTAGGTGTGGCTATGTGACTGGGGGATCGAAAGTCAGAAACTCACTAGAAATATCCTGCTGGAGCAGGATTAGACTAGATGACCTCCAGGTCCCTTCCAGCCCTGGATTATCCTCTGAAGCTGCATCTAGTACAAGGTTTGTAGTCCTTCCTTCCTCTCCTTTTCCCTCCCTCCCTCCCTCCCTCCCTCCCTCTTATTTTCTTTCTTTCTTTCTTTCTTTCTTTCTTTCTTTCTTTCTTTCTTTCTTTCTTTCTCTCCCTCTCTCCCTCCCTCCCTCTGTCTTTCTCTCTCTCTCTCAAACAAACCCCCACCCCCATTTTTTTGCCTACACTCCCCATTTTTTGCCTAGCAAGTTTCAGCTTTTTTACCTTTTAAAAATGCTTTTAAAAGTAAAAAAAAAAGCCTCTGACATCAGGCACCTCAGCTGGGATTGTCAGAGCTTTGTTTTAACCCTTTAAAAGCATTTTTTTTACAACCTCTTCGGCGGAAGAGGTTGTTAAAAAATGCTTTTAAAAGTAAAAAAAAAGAGAAGGCTCTGATGATTGCGTGGCTCAGCAGGGCATGGAGGGGGGCAGGGATTTTTGCTACCGGTTCTATGAATCACCCACCGCCATTGCTACCGGATCGGCCAATCCGGTCTGAACTGGGAGCATTTCACCCCTGGTTTGACCTTGGGAGGGCTGGGAGGGGGGCATGGCTAGCTTGACTTCACTCATGGGGATGCCTGTGGCGGCCCAAGTGCTCTGCCAGCGAAAACGGACTCCCGAGCTCCGTTTTTGGCTGTGACAGCCTTTTGCAACCCTCTGCCAGCGAGGGCCACATATGGAGGCACCGTCCTTTACTGTTTTCAGTGTGACCCTGCAGGCCAGATCTAAGCACCCCGTGGGCCGGATCCAGCCTTGAGGCCTGCTCTAGGTTATGTAATTTTTGCAGATGTAGTCTGAGGTCACCTCAGTGGCTTCCGCTGAATGACCTTAAACTTGTCACCTTTTGGACAAAAGGGGTTTTCCACTTCTTCTTCTCTGCTATAAACCACTACAATGGGCTGACATTTGCCATTTATGCAGCTGATGAGAAGGCACATTGGCTAGGAATTTGTGGCGCTTTTCTTCTAACTGTAGTAATCTAGAGGTGGGTTTCAGCAGGTTCTGACCATTTCTGAAGAACCGATAGTGGAAATTTTGAGTAGTTCGGAGAACCGGTAGTAAAAATTCTGACTGGCCCCACCCCCCCATCTATTCTCTGCCTCCCGAGTCCCAGCTGATTAGGAAGAAATGGGGATTTTGCAGTATCCTTCCCCTGGAGTGGAGTGGGAAGGGAGATTTTACAGTATCCTTCCCCTGCCATGCCCACCAAGCCATGCCATGCCATGCCATGCCACGCCCACCAAGCCATGCCCACAGAACCGGTAGTAAAAAATGTTGAAACCCACCACTGTAGTAATCCCCATGGGGAAGGATTTGCAGAAAGACCAGAGTACAGAGGTGAGGATTAAATGAATAGGTGCAGAACAAACAGAAATCTCTAAGGTTCGACAGTGAGAATCCTCAGAGTATCCAGTGCATCTCGTAAAAGAAGAAAAACAGGAAGAGGTGGCGATTACTGTGTAGTAAGTGTTGGAAGATAGTTCTTCAGTGTGTGTGTGTGTGTGTGTGTGTGTGTGTGTGAGAGAGAGAGAGAGAGAGAGAGAGAGAGAGAGAGAGAGAGGGAGGGAGGGAGAGAGGTGTAGTAGTTAGGCTGATGAACTAAGAGTAGGAAAACCTGCTGTTTTGATTGGGTGACTTTGGGCCAACCAAAATATGCTTTCCTACCTTCTCCAACCCTCATGATGGATTAGGGCTGTGATGGCGAACCTATGGCAAGCGTGCCCGAAGTGGCATGCGGAGCCATCTTTCCGGGCACGCAAGCTGTCGTCCGACTCACCTGCAGCTGTGCATGTGCGTGCGCTCCAGCTGGTGTTTGGGCCTCCAGTGTGCATGTGCGCAATTCTGGAGAGAAATATGGATGTCCCACGAAATTTTACCTTTTACCCCCAGTCAATAGTTTGTTCAGTCTTGTCCATTTGTGCTTCCCCTAACTGATCTTCAAAATATCATTATGAACCGAAAGGCAGGAAAATTAAAGTTGATGTGCAAATACTATAATCCTAAACAAACTTTCACTTTCCTTTCCTTCCTTCTCCTCTCCTCTCCTCCCCCTCCTCCCCTTTCCTCCCCTCCCCTCCTCTTCTCTCCTCTCCTCCCTTCCTCTCCTCCCCTCCCCTACCTTCCCTTCCCTCCCCTCCCCTCCTTCTCTCAAATTCTCTCTTAGCTGAATTAGCTGGGACTCTGGTTTCTAGAGACTAAAGAAAGAGGGGAGGATAAAAAAAGGGGAGGATTAGTTAAGTACAGTATAGGCCTACAACTTTGTGTAAAATGCTGCACCATTGTTTGTAAGTCCATAATAGTCTGACTGTTCTACATCCCCCCCCCTCCAAACTTGAAAAACAGGATAATAAAAGAAAATGCAGCTATTTCCACCTGGGAAACAGATTTACCAGCTGGTCAATCACATTTACAGCGCATTTATTTAACTTAGCCTTTTTTTTTTTTGTTTACATTTATATCCCGCCCTTCTCCGAAGACTCAGGGCGGCTTACAGTGTGTAAGGCAATAGTCTCATTCTATTTGTATATTTACAAAGTCAACTTATTGCCCTCCCAACAATCTGGGTCCTCATTTTACCTACCTTATAAAGGATGGAAGGCTGAGTCAACCTTGGACCTGGTGGGGCTTGAACCTGCAGTAATTGCAGGCAGCTGGTTTTAATAACAGGCTTCTTATAGCCTTGAGCCACCACGGCCCGTGGTGACATTTGAGGCATTTGAGGCATTTACTTCAGGCATGAACCTGTTTAAGAATGGTCTGTGTTTGTAACCATTTTGGTCATTATGTAAAGTTGTTTTCTAGGTTATTCAGAGGTGGGGCCCAATCCTAGCATAATCAAACGTTGGTACCTATATAATAATTATCCTTGTTATGTTTACAATAGTGGTATTCATTGGTTCGGAGCAGTTCAAGCGAACTGCTAGCGGCGACTGCAGGTGGGCAACCCCACCATAATACCGTCTTATTTAGCCACGTTTTCGAGGCCGGGCGCATGCGCGGAAGCAGTGATGAAATCCTCCATGGTGTTGTGACTCGTCCTCCCTCCTCTCCTCAGCCGGGCCCCTCCCGTCTCCAACCGGGCCTGTTATCAGACTCCGAGTCTGATAATGAAGATGAACGGCCTGTCATGCCTCCATCCCCCAGCCCTGGCCCCATGCCCGGAGACGATTCCAGGAGTGAAAGGAATAGCCCAATAAATCTCACTCATACAGCGTGTATTCCTTTGGCTCAGCCGTCAGAGCAGGAAGTCAGCCAGGTGTTGGAATTGCTTGGGCCTACTCCTTCTGACCCCTCCCTTTCCCAGACAGCAGATCCAGCTGAAGACAATTCAAAGTGGGAGGATCCTCCCTTCTGGAGATCTGAGAGGTGACGCCAGCAGAAGGAAGGGAGGGGCAGGCCTGGATAAATGCTGAGTCATGGAGCCACACCCCACAGCCTATAAAAGGACCTACTTTTGGCATTCCAACCTTGAGTCAAGCAAAGTCTTATCGAGTTTGCTGATACCGGACCTTATCACTGAAGTCACAGCTTGGACTCCTGCCTGCCCTGATAAACCTCGAAGGAACTTGGCAAACTGCAAAGGCTTCATTGCCAAGTTTGTTATGGACTTCCTTGGTTCATTCCTCGGAGTGGGGGGTGGGACACGACACATGGTTTGCCACCGGTTTGCTGCTCACTCATGCGTGATGTGTGCCAAATGCACACTGCATGCCAAACGCAGGCTGTGTGCGCATGCATGCACTGTGTGCACCAAATACACAGCGCATGTGTGCGCATGCGCAGTGCATGCCAAGTGCAGGCTTCACATGGAAAAAGGATGCTTAAAAAGGTAAGTAGAACACCGAGGGGGGAACAGCTGTGCCGCACTATTTAGATTCATTAAAAAGCAGGATTTCCTGCTTTCTAGCGAATATAAATCATGTGGCACCCCTGATCATCAGAAATACCAGTTTGGACCAACCAGTAGCTCTTTCTAAACTACCAGATCGCCAAACCAGTAGCTTTTATCACTACTGGTTCTCCCGAACTGGTGTTTCACCACTGCATGGACGGTGCACATGAGAGCTAAGCACATGCGTGGAAGGCTGGACACATGCAGGGAAGGCGTGCAAGTGCGGCGAACCGGTGGTCAGATTATGTGCAACCCACCTCTGTATGTTTATCTGTGGACCCCCTTTTTTCATTTTTAACTGACTGCTGAAAATCAGAGGCAGAAATCGCCATATTTTTCTTCCTTCTGAGGTCCCTGGCATAGGTTGTGGAAATTTAATTCGAAGAGGCAAAGTTTGGCAGTACTTTTTGTTTTGTTTTATTTATTTATTTTTTAAAAAAATAAGAAAGCGAGAAGCCAAATTGGTGCATTAATCCTCTTCTAACTTCAACACACTCATTAGACTCAATCTTCCACAATCTCCTGGGACTGAAACATTTGGTGAAGCCATTTCAGGTGGCTCCCTACTGAGACTGGGATGAAAAAATAGATGAAATGGTAGGTGTATGTCTTTTATGTACGTCATTCATGGGGAACAAGCTGGACCAAGGATCGGACTGTTCCCAGATCTTTGAAATGAATCAGTGAAGAAGGTAGAACTTCCGAGAGGTTCTTCCTTCTTTTTGACCCTGTCTCTCTGTTGTCAGTTGGTTCTCCTTTTCTGTGGGTATTTTGGAAATATCTTTTCCCATCAAGGAAGCAATTGGGGCAATTGCCCCAGTCTTCTTATCGTATGGAAACGGGGAGTAGCCTTTCCTAACCTCAGAACCATGGTGTGAACATGCTCAGATCGCTCTTTTCATATGACAGGTCCTCATCAGGTTGCTTGCTCACAGTTACAGATTAACAGAGTTGGAAGGGACCTTGTAGGTCATCTAGTCCTACCCCCATCCCTGCTCAGCAGGAGACCCTACACCATTTCTGACAAATGGCAGTCCAGTCTCTTCTTGAAAACCTCCAGTGATGAAGCTCCTACAACTTCCGAAGGCAATTTCTGTTTCATGGGTTGATTGTTCTCACTGTCAGAAAATGTCTCCTTCCTCATCCTCGCCGTCTGATTCGGTCTGGATTTCTTCGTTGTGCACGGGGTTTCCTTTGCACTCGCCGTTGGCGTGAGTGGCTTTGTAGGGTTTCCGCCGCTTGGGTGGACATCTCATGAGCTCTGGCCGTCCAGGCGTTTGCCAGCGTTAGATTGCTTTTTGATAGCAGCCGCCTCCATAACGCATGTCTCTGACCCCCGGATGAGTTGCTCTAACAGCTCCTCATCCAAATCTCGGTACCCACAGTCTTTGGAGGCTTTCCTCAGGCGGCCATGTATCGCTGATGGATTCGCCTCTTGCTGTCTGCGCTCTCCAAATTCAAACGCCGTACGTATTTGGGCGGTGTTGGCGAAATGGTTCTTCAATAGATTTTGCAGAGTTTGCCACGATACCGATTGTACGGCGTTGGCTCTGCCAGGGCTTCGCGATGTCGATGACCTCGGGACCGCAGTGGCTCAGGAAATATGCCCTTTTGCGGTTGTCTGGAACTCCTTGCAGCTCATTTGCCTCAGGAAGCTCTCGAAGCGGGTCATGTCGTTCCCATTTCTCCCTGGATGGGTCAAGCAGGCAGGCGAGTGTAACTGGCCATCACTGCGATTCTGCCCTGAGCTTTGCTGGGTTCGGTTCTTTCGTGCGTTCAGCTCGTTCCTGGTGCTCTTAACCTCGAAATCCCACCTTCGTCACCAGTGTTAAGTTCGGGAAGTAACGAGGCTGGAGACCAGGGTAGTGACAACAGCTCTTTACTATATGGTGAACCCAGCAACCGGGCTGGGGAAAAACCTCTCCTTATATACAGTTTAACCGGCGGCTTCAACCAATCAGCAACGTGCTTGTTTCCCGCCAAAATATTTAAAGATACATTACAGAAATTTTGAGTAGTTCGGAGAACCGGTAGTAAAAATTCTGCCTGGCCCCGCCCTCATCTATGCTCTGCCTCCCGAGTCCCAGCTGATCAGGAGGAAATGGGAATTTTGCAGTATCCTTCCCCTGGAGTGGAGTGGGAAGGGAGATTTTACAGTATCCTTCCCCTGCCACGCCCACCAAGCCATGCCATGCCATGCCATGCCATGCCCACCAAGCCATGCCCACAGAACCGGTAGTAAAAAATGTTGAAACCCACCACTGTAGTAATCCCCATGGGGAAGGATTTGCAGAAAGACCAGAGTACAGAGGTGAGGATTAAATGAATAGGTGCAGAACAAACAGAAATCTCTAAGGTTCGACAGTGAGAATCCTCAGAGTATGCAGTGCATCTCGTAAAGGAAGAAAAACAGGAAGAGGTGGCGATTACTGTGTGGTAAGCGTTGGAAGATAGTTCTTCAGTGTGTGTGTGTGTGTGTGTGTGTGTGAGAGAGAGAGAGAGAGAGAGAGAGAGAGGGAGGGAGGGAGGGAGAGAGGTGTAGTAGTTAGGCTGATGAACTAAGAGTAGGAAAACCTGCTGTTTTGATTGGGTGACTTTGGGCCAACCAAAATATGCTTTTCTACCTTCTCCAACCCTCATGATGGATTAGGGCTGTGATGGCGAACCTATGGCAAGCATGCCCAAAGTGGCATGCAGAGCCATCTTTCCGGGCATGCAAGCTGTCGCCCGACTCACCTGCAGCTGTGCATGTGCGTGCGCTCCAGCTGGTGTCTGGGCCTCCAGTGTGCATGTGCGCAATTTTGGAGAGAAATATGGATGTCCCATGAAATTTTACCTTTTACCCCCAGTCAATAGTTTGTTCAGTCTTGTCCATTTGTGCTTCCCCTAACTGATCTTCAAAATATCATTATGAACCGAAAGGCAGGAAAATTAAAGTTGATGTGCAAATACTATAATCCTAAACAAACTTTCACTTTCCTTTCCTTCCTTCTCCTCTCCTCCCCCTCCTCCCTCCTCCTCTCCTCCTTCCCTTCCTTCCCTTCCCTCCCTTTCCTCCCTCCCTCCTCTTCTCTCCTCTCCTCCCTCCTCCCTCCTCCCTACCTTCCTTCCCTTCCCTCCCCTCCCCTCCCCTCCTTCTCTCAAATTCTCTCTTAGCTGAATTAGCTGGGACTCTGGTTTCTAGAGACTAAAGAAAGAGGTGAGGATAAAAAAAGGGGAGGATTAGTTAAGTACAGTATAGGCCTACAACTTTGTGTAAAATGCTGCACCATTGTTTGTAAGTCCATAATAGTCTGACTGTTCTACATCCCCCCCCCTCCAAACTTGAAAAACAGGATAATAAAAGAAAATGCAGCTATTTCCACCTGGGAAACAGATTTACCAGCTGGTCAATCACATTTACAGCGCATTTATTTAACTTAGCCTTTTTTTTTGTTTACATTTATATCCCGCCCTTCTCCGAAGACTCAGGGCGGCTTACAGTGTGTAAGGCAATAGTCTCATTCTATTTGTATATTTACAAAGTCAACTTATTGCCCCCCCAACAATCTGGGTCCTCATTTTACCTACCTTATAAAGGATGGAAGGCTGAGTCAACCTTGGACCTGGTGGGGCTTGAACCTGCAGTAATTGCAGGCAGCTGGTTTTAATAACAGGCTTCTTATAGCCTTGAGCCACCACGGCCCGTGGTGACATTTGAGGCATTTGAGGCATTTACTTCAGGCATGAACCTGTTTAAGAATGGTCTGTGTTTGTAACCATTTTGGTCATTATGTAAAGTTGTTTTCTAGGTTATTCAGAGGTGGGGCCCAATCCTAGCATAATCAAACGTCGGTACCTATATAATAATTATCCTTGTTATGTTTACAATAGTGGTATTCATTGGTTCGGAGCAGTTCAAGCGAACCGCTAGTGGCGACTGCAGGTGGGCAACCCCACCATAATACCGTCTTATTTAGCCACGTTTTCGAGGCCGGGCGCATGCGCGGAAGCAGTGATTAAATCCTCCATGGTGTTGTGACTCGTCCTCCCTCCTCTCCTCAGCCGGGCCCCTCCCATCTCCAACCGGGCCTGTTATCAAACTCTGATAATGAAGATGAACGGCCTGTCATGCCTCCAGCCCCCAGCCCTGGCCCCATGCCCGGAGACGATTCCAGGAGTGAAAGGAGTAGCCCAATAAATCTCACTCATACAGCGTGTGTTCTTTGGCTCAGCCGTCAGAGCAGGAAGTCAGCCAGGTGTTGGAATTGCTTGGGCCTACTCCTTGTGACCCCTCCCTTTCCCAGACAGCAGATCCAACTGAAGACAATTCAAAGTGGGAGGATCCTCGCTTCGGAGTTCTGAGAGGCGACACCAGCAGAAGGAAGGAGGGGCAGGCCTGGATAAATGCTGAGTCATGGAGCCACACGCCACAGCCTATATAAAGGACCTGCTTTTGGCATTCCAACCTTGAGTCAAGCAAAGTCTTATCGAGTTTGCTGATACTGGACCCTATCGCTGAAGTCACAACTTGGACTCCTGCCTGCCCTGATAAACCTCGAAGGAACTTGGCAAACTGCAAAGGCTTCATTGCCAAGTTTGTTATGGACTTCCTTGGCTCATTCCTCGGAGTGGGGGGTGGGACACGACACATGGTTTGCCACCGGTTTGCTGCTCACTCATGCATGATGTGTGCCAAATGCACACTGCATGCCAAACGCAGGCTGTGTGCGCATGCATGCACTGTGTGCACCAAATACACAGCGCATGTGTGCGCATGCGCAGTGCATGCCAAGTGCACGCTTCACATGGAAAAAGGATGCTTAAAAAGGTAAGTAGAACACAGAGGGGGGAACAGCTGTACCGCACTATTTAGATTCATTAAAAAGCAGGATTTCCTGCTTTCTAGCGAATATAAATCATGTGGCACCCCTGATCATCAGAAATACCAGTTTGGACCAACCAGTAGCTCTTTCTAAACTACCAGATCGCCAAACCAGTAGCTTTTATCACTACTGGTTCTCCCGAACTGGTGTTTCACCACTGCATGGACGGTGCACATGAGAGCTAAGCACATGCGTGGAAGGCTGGACACATGCAGGGAAGGCGTGCAAGTGCGGCGAACCGGTGGTCAGATTATGTGCAACCTACCTCTGTATGTTTATCTGTGGACCCCTTTTTCATTTTAACTGACTGCTGAAAATCAGAGGCAGAAATCGCCATATTTTTCTTCCTTCTGAGGTCCCTGGCATAGGTTGTGGAAATTTAATTCGAAGAGGCAAAGTTTGGCAGTACTTTTGTTTTGTTTTATTTATTTATTTATTTTTAAAAATAAGAAAGCGAGAAGCCAAATTGGTGCATTAATCCTCTTCTAACTTCAACACACTCATTAGACTCAATCTTCCACAATCTCCTGGGACTGAAACATTTGGTGAAGCCATTTCAGGTGGCTCCCTACTGAGACTGGGATGAAAAATAGATCTATTGCGTATTAGTAAGTGCATGGGACTGTAGCTGGCTTTACCAGCTGAGGATGATGGGAATTGTAGTTAGAAGCTTATCCAAGCCATAATCAGAAAGAGTTGACATCACGTATGATAAAAAAGTGGGTTAGAATGTCAGAGGAAGATCGGGAAAGTCCCGTTTAATTCTGCAGTTTGTCATGAAGTATCTGGATGACATCAGATCAACTATCAGTGTATCTCCCTGGGCTGTTTGGAAAAGAGAAAGAAATGATCTCAGTTTTTTGATGATGAATTTGTACATGTAAAGGTTGGTTCCCTGGCACACCTTTGTGATACTATGTCGTAATCAAGGTTTTATAAAGAAAAACAAACATTGGCTCGGGGTTTGTATTGTGCATTGGCTGGTGTATATTTTATCTAATGAGGCTGGATCAAGCATGGAACCTGCTAGATATCTAAGCTCCTCATATATGTTTATATATTATATAATCCTCTATGTTATACTTGTATATATTGTTACGACGAATAAATAAATAAAAATAAAATAAACCCAACAAGAAAGACACAGACTTCAGAGGATAATTAGAACTGCAGAAAAAATAATTGCTACCAACCTGCCTTCCATTGAGGACCTGTATACTGCACGAATCAAGAAGAGGGCCGTGAAAATATTTGCAGATCACTCGCATCCTGGACATAAACTGTTTCAACTCCTACCCTCAAAACGATGCTATAGAGCACTGCACACCAGAACAACTAGACACAAGAACAGTTTTTTCCCGAAGGCCATCACTCTGCTAAACAAATAATTCCCTCAACACTGTCAAACTATTTACTAAATCTGCACTGCATTAATCTTCTCATTGTTCCCATCACCAATCTCTTTCCACTTATGACTGTATGACTGTAACTTTGTTGCTGGCAATCCTTATGATTTATATTGATATATTGACCATCATTTGTGTTGTAAATGTTGTATCTTGATGAACGTATCTTTTCTTTTATGTACACTGAGAGCATATGCACCAAGACAAATTCCTTGTGTGTCCAATCACACTTGGCCAATAAAAATTCTATTCTATTCTATTCTATTCTATTCTATTCTATTATTTTATAGTCTTTAGTTATAGGCATCCTTTATAGGCATTTAGTTATATTCATCCTGCTTCAATTCACCACCCATTCGATTCACATTCACATTCAATTCGTATACATCCTGCTTCAAATCACTTCAATTCACATTCAATTCGTATACATCCTGCTTCAACTCACTTCAATTCTGTGATGTTTAAAGGGAGATACAATAGCATCTGATTTGGGCTTTTTTTGCCTATAGGGTGAAAGGTTATTGAAACTGTAGAACAACAGAATAACGGAGTTGGAAGGGACCTTGGAGGTCATCTAGTCCAGGGGTCTCCAACCTTGGCAACTTTAAGACTTGTGGACTTCAACTGTGAAGAATGTGAAGAAAAAGCTTGAAAATGGAAGTAATTCTTTGCAGCTTAAATGGCAACATGGATTTTGACTGTTGGGAGAAAAAAAAATAAAAACCTGACTAGTGGCTGTGGAAAATGACTAGTGATTCTAAAATGGATGGGACAGTTTTGAGTTCTACTGAAGGTTCATTAATTCTTGAATGTTTATAAGCCCACACAGCACTTGCAAATGCTGGGTCTGGAGGAAACTCACCAAAGAAGAAAAGTACCATTGACCAAATGACTAAACAACTCATCCAATGTCATGGGGATGTATCAGAAGTTAGATGATACATCTAAGATGATACATTAGTTGTCAGTAGGTCATCAGTTTGATCCAGATCAACTTCCAATTCTTTCACGTAAGAGACATTGTAATAAAAAAATAAATGAACTAGTACGGGGGTCTCCAATCTTGGTCCCTTTAAGACTTGTGGACTTCAACTCCCAGGGTCCCTCAGCCAGCAAAGCTGGCTGAGGAACTCTGGGAGTTGAAGTCCACAAGTCTTAAAGTTGCCAAGGTTGGAGACCCCTGATCTAGTCCAACCCCTTGCTCAAGGAGACCCTATACCCGTAATAGTAAACCTATGGCACGTTTGCCACAGGTGGCACGCGGAGCCATCTCTGCGGGAACACGAGCCGATGCCCAGGTCAGCTCCACTCCGTATGCCCGCCGGCCAGCTGGCCAGCTGATTTTCGGGTCTCTGCTAGGATATGCACATGCATGCATGGGGGTGGGGTGGGGGTCGTGTATGGATGCAGAGGGGTGTACACATGCTCAGGGGGGTTGGGGTATGTGACACTCCCTGCCCCTCGTTTTTGGTTCCAGGAGGCTTCAAGGAGACCTGCTAGCACAAAAACGGGGCATGTGGCTCAGTGGTGCATTTCAAACATTTTTACTACCGGTTCTGTGGGTGTGGATTGGTGGGTGTGCATGGATTGGTGGGAGTGGCTTGGTGGGCGTGGCAGTGGAAGGATACTGTAAAATCTCCATTCCCACTCCACTCCAGGGGAAGGTTACTCCAAATCCCCATTTCCTCCCAATCAGCTGGGACTTGGGAGGCAGAGAATAGATGGGGGCAGAGACAGTCAGAATTTTTACTAACGGTTATCTGAACTACTCAAAATTTCCACTACCAGTTCTCCAGAACTGGTCAGAACCTGCTGAAACTCACCTCTGATGTGGGGGGGCGGTGTGCCCCCCAGCTCTGTTTTTGGTTCCAGGAGGCTTCTAGGAGGCCTGCTAGCACCAAAATGGGGGTCGTGTGCGCATGTGTGGGGAGGCGCAGGGGGGTGCTTGCATGCACAGGGCGGGGTTTGCGTGGGGAGGGCTTTCATTCCATGCACACTTTTGGTACCCGAGGAAAAAAAGGTTCACTATCACTGCCCTATACAATTCCAAACAATTCTAGCTTCTTCTTAAAAGCCACTAATGGTGGAGCACCCACAACTTCTCAAAGGAAGCCATTCCACTGGTTAATTTTTCTCACTGTCAGGAAATTTCTCCTTAGTTCTAAGTTGTTTCTCTCCCGAATTAGTTTGTATCCGTTGTTTCTGGTCTTGTCTTCTGGTGTTTTTTTTTTAAAATAGGTTGAACCCTCCTCTTCTTTGTGGCAGCCCCTCAAATATTGAGACGCGGCTATCATGTCCCACCTAGTCCTTTTCACTAGACCAGAGTAACCCAACTCCTGCAACCGTTCTCCATGTGTTTTAACTTTCTGCTCCCTAATCAAGTTTGTTGCTCTTCTCTGCACTCTTTCTAAAATCTCAACATCTTTTTTAAAATATGGTGACCAAAACTGGATGCAATATTTAGATTAGAATAGAATTCTTTATTGGCCAAGTGTGATTGGACACACAAGGAATTCGTCTTTGGCGCATATGGTCTCAGTGTACATAAAAGAAAAGATACCTTCATCAGTAATCCTAAGGTACAACACTTGATGATAGTCATAGGGTACAAATAAGCAATCAGGAAACAATCAATATCAATATAAATCGTAAGGATACAAGCAACAAAGTGACAGTCATAAGTGGAAGGAGATGGGTGATGGGAACGATGAGAAGATTAATAATAGCGCAGATTTAGTAAATAGTTTGACAGTGTTGAGGGAATTATTTGTTTAGCAGAGTGATGGCGTTCGGGAAAAAACTGTTCTTGTGTCTAGTTGTTCTGGTGTGCAGTGCTCTATAGCATCGTTTTGAGGGTAGGAGTTGAAACAGTTGATGTCCAGGATGTGAGGGATCTGTAAATATTTACACACACACACACCCCTCAAATTTAAACAAATGTCCTGATTCTATTTTCAGAGGCACTGCGATTATTTACCCTCTAACCCCACTGATAGCAAACCCTCCCAATGTATTGTTTGTAAGATGAATCAAATATAATGCTGATTTGAAATAGGATATATTATTTCTCAACCAGAGATGCTGTTGAATGAAGTAATTCTGAGCCTGTCTGTTGGGCTTAATTCGTTCCGCGAAATGGGGTTTCTGCTGTAACAGTATGGGGTTTTACTTCCTTGTATAATTATGCGTGCCACTTACTTTTCCCTCTGTTCTATCTGCTTTTGATCCCTTCTTTACTACTGACCTGATCTGACCTGATCTTTCATTGTATCTTGACCTGATCTGACCTGGATCTTTCGTTGTATCTTCTAATAAACAATTGCTTCCAATAAACAAAACTTTGGTGTTGTGAGCTTCATGTACAATAACTTTGCCTAAAACAGAGGTCAGAGGAAATGTTCTAGCAACACAAAGAAGAAGAAGAAGAAACAACAGCAAAGACAGGACAACACAAGGTGATCACTCGTGGGTGTCTCCTTGATGGAAATTGGAGAACCTGAACTTGGTGATTTTTCTCACAATAGCCTGCTTTGCTTTGCCAGAACTTCTTGTTCTTTTGATGCTATTGTTTTGTTCCTTCAAGAACGTGGAGAGCCCTTCTAACAACTCCTGCTCAGAGCAAATTGCACAGCAAGAACCAAGCAATCATTGCCATGGAAATACCTACTTACAATTTTGTAACCTGACGAACTTGAAGGAACATTTTCTTGCCTCTGTCACATCTTCTAAAAGCCCTGGACCAAATTGGGCAAATGAAGGGTAGCCTTTTAGGTTACACCAGGGGTCTGCAAACTTGGCTCTTTTAAGACTTGCGGACTTCAATTTCCAGAGTTCCTCAGCGAGCTTTGCTGGCTGAGGAACTCTGAGAGTTGAAGTCCACAAGTCTTAAAAAAGCCAAGTTTGCGGACTTCTGAGTTACACCCTAGTGCTATGTATCATCAGTAATTTCATGTCCAGATCCTTATGTCAACTTACAGGGAGTTCTTGATTCACAACCATTTGTTTAGTGACCATTCAAGGCTACAGCAGCGTTGAAAAAAAAAATAGGACTTAGGATCACATAAGTTTCTTCTTCTGTCCTGGCCATTTTTTTTTTTTTACAAAGGCACGATTGAGAGAATTTTAACAAACTGCATCCCTGTTTGGTTTGGTGGCTGCGGTGTCTCAGATAGAAAGTCCCTACAGAGAGTTGTGAGGACAGCCAAGAAGATAATAGGAAGCTCACTTCCCATTATTCAGGATATTGCTTATAAGTGCTCTGTGCTTAGAGCTCAAGGCATTGTTAGAGACTCCACGCATCCACTTCATGGTCTGTTTTTGTTGCTTTGAAACTTCTGGGAGGAAGTTTCAAAGTATTTCTAGTGGTTCTACCCGAGTCTGTAACAGCTTTGTTCCCTATGCCATCCGTCTGGTAAACTCACAAGTTTAGTTTTTCTCACCATGTACAGGTATATATCTAAACTAGATTGTTTCTCTCTGTCGTATAATATATGTGGATGCATGCATAATTTTGTATTTATTTATTTAGTCATGTGTATGTAGTGTATATTGGAGGTGTGACGCTTCAAGACCTGTATAAATGAAAACGAAATTTCATTTTAGTATATGCCGATTAGTGTACATTCAAAGTGACAATAAAGTTATTCTAAGTTCTAAACAAATAATTCCCTCAACACTATCAACTATTACTAAATCTGTACTATTATTACTCTTCTCATCGTTCCCATCACCCATCTCCTTCCACTTATGACTATATGACTGTAACTTTGTTGCTTGTATCCTTATGATTTATATTGATATTGACTGGTTCCTGATTGCTTTTTTGTACCCTATGGCTATGATTAAGGTTGTATCATTAAGTGTTAAATTTGTACCCTATGACTATCATTAAGTGTTGTAAGTGTGTACCTTGATGCAGGTATCTTTTCTTTTATGTACACTGAGAGCATATGCACCAAGACAAATTCGTTGTGTGTCCAATCACACTTGGCCAATAAAAAAATCTATTCTATTCTATTCTATTCTATTCTATTCTATTCTCCATTCCATTCCATATTTTCTTTTCTATTCTATTCTATTCTATTCTATTCTATTCTATTCTATTCTATCCTATTCTATTCTATTCTACTCCATTCCATTCCATATATTCTATTCTATTCTATTCTATTCTATTCTATTCTATTCTATTCTATTCTATTCTATTCTATTCTATCCTATTCTATTCTATTCTATTCTATTCTATTCTATTCTATTCTATTCTATTCTATTCTATTCTACTCTACTCTACTCTACTCTACTCTACTCCATTCCATTCCATATTTTCTATTCTATTCTATTCTATTCTATTCTATTCTATTCTATTCTATTCTATTCTATTCTATTCTATTCTATTCTATTCTATTGCAGCAACCCTCATAGTCACAGGACCAAAATTTGGGTGCTTGGCAACTGGCATGTATTTATGATGCTGTGGTCACCATTTGTACCCTTCCCAGCTAGCTTGCGACGTGCAAACTTTAACAGGGAAAGCCACATTCATCCAATGACCACATGATTCACTTAACCTGCAGTGATTTTTCTTAACGATGTCGTAAAGTTGGGCAAAGCTTACTTAACAGCTGCCTTGTTTAGCCAAGAAAATTTTGGGCTCGATTGTGTTTGTAAATTGAGGACTGCCTATATCGCTGAATGATGGGGAAAAAATATGTAACAAACTACAGTATGTGTCCCCTTTATATTAGATTTACCTCCATCCCGTTTTCAGAAATTATTATTGCAAATGCTGAGTTGCCAACTGTTGTAATTTGGCATTTACCCATTCAGTCCAGCTTCTATGATGTCTCCTTGCAACAGTGAAAAGTGTCTTTCCTCATAGTCAGTCACTCTACTTCACAGTGGGAGCAGATTCCTCAGAAACTCTGTGCTTAGTTGCAGCTATGGCAGAGTTCCCTTATGTTCCCAGATTTGTGGGCCAGCAAGGGGGGGGGGCGTGGAAGAGGGGATGGTTCTGCCTGAGTGGCTGGCAATCACAAATGCATGGGTGCAGCTGCATTTGCATGAGTGGCATGCATGCGCACCTGCCTCTCACTTGAATGGAGCGTGTGTGCTCACCCACTGCTTGTGTAAATGAGGATACAACCACGCATGCGTGCTTGCTGGCTATTTCTGTGGCTGGTTGCAAATCCCTTACGATGTTGAGGACCCCTGAGCTATGGCATGGACAGCTGCGCTGAATGAATTTCAGGCATTGACTGGAGGAGACGACCAGGCAGAGCCTGAGGGTAGGGTCAAAGGCATCATTGGTTTGGAATCATTACATCCACACAGGTAACCTAAGTCTACCCCCCCCACCGCCGGCCTTGAGTTCCATTGACTCTTATACCTAGAGCCAGTTTGGCTTGACTGTTTGTAGTTCAGATTCTTGAGTATAAAGGTAGTCGTTCCCAACTCTAGGGGGTAGTGCTCATCTCTGTTTCAAAGCCAAAGAGCCAGCGATGTCCGAAGACGTCTCCGTGGTCATGCGGCTGGCATGACTCAATGCCAAAGGTGCACAGAACGCTGTTACTTTCCCACCAAAGGTGGTCCCTATTTTTCTACTTGTATTTTTTACGTGCTTTCGAACTGCTAGGTTGGCAGAAGCTGGGACAAGTCACCCCATTACGTGGCAGCACTAGGGATTCAAATTGCTGCACTGCTGATCTTTTGATCGACAAACTCACCGTCTTAGCCACT
Source organism: Ahaetulla prasina (assembly GCF_028640845.1). Taxonomy (NCBI): domain Eukaryota; kingdom Metazoa; phylum Chordata; class Lepidosauria; order Squamata; family Colubridae; genus Ahaetulla; species Ahaetulla prasina. The sequence goes on along the minus strand of NC_080547.1, from coordinate 35,187,971 downwards.
GAGCGACCACGTCCCGATTTCTTGAGTATAAATAGCATGAAATAAACCTTTAGTGCTTTGGTCTCTATTCTGGTTCCTTGCACCTGACATTGACTGTATGAATGGCTTCAGTGAATGAAATTTTCCACAGTCTCTTTAGTTAACATTTCACATCAATCAACTCTCCATAATAGAAGGAGAGGAACCCCAATGTCCTCTAAATATTATTTGTTATATTATATCATGACTGTCATGATCTCATGTTGTTTGTAACTAATGGCAGGTGGAGTCCATCAACATCTGGCTTGTTGTGGGTTTTGTGGGGTCTTTGATGGTCCCTGAGCTTGGCTGTTTTCTTGCAGGCATTTCATTATCCAGCTAGGTAACCTCATCAGTGCTAGAAGGGACTGGGGTTTGCTTTCTGTTTATATAGAGGTGGCTTGACCTGTTAGTTTGGATGGGAAAGGTCTTGGTAGTTTCAAGATTAGTCTTGATTTACTTTGGTTTGTTTGTCTAAATGGGTAATTCCTGACTATCGTTTACTGCTTGATTAATTCTGGTATTAATCACTACTTATTTGGATGTTAATTGCCTGCATGGAGTCTTTTGGTCTTTTTGTTTTCCTGCTTAGTTTTTAGTCCCTTTTGAATGGCATCTAGACGTTATCTGCCTGTTAATGGCTGATTTGTCTCAGTGCCAGACTTCTAGTAATTCTCTAGTGTTTTGGGGCTTGGTCCAGGACAGGGGTCTCCAACCTTGGCAACTTTAAGACTTGTGGACTTCCCAAAATGTCTCCCATATGCTGGAAATGTTAAAATAAAGAGGGAACATATTACCATATGTAGTGGTCCTGCCCCAAATCACGTAAATATTGGTTAAAAATTAAAAAGTGGTTACAAGAAATCACGAATGAACAATTGGATCTAGAACCCGAACTTTTTTTATTGGGGATTTTTTAAAAAAAATACATGAAGAGTATAAAATATTTAATACTACATATATTAACTGCTACTAGGATGGCCTTTGCTCAATGTTGGAAACAGCCATGTGTGCCCACAGAGAGACTTATTATACAAAAGATTATCAACTGCGCAGAAATGGACAAACTAACTCTGAGTCTGAAGGATAAAGAGACATTAGTATTTTATGGTATATGGGAATGGTGGTATGGATGGATGGAAAGGAGATAGGAATATTTAGTTACTAAGTATAATCAATAGATAAAATAAGAACACAAATATGTATAATTTAATGTTTGTCATTATTGCACGGATTATTGTTAGATGAAAAACACCACAAATAGCTGTTAAATGATATAAGCTTTTCTTTTTCCTTTTTTTCTATGCTTTTAATGTAAAAAAGTTCATTAAAATATATATATACAGAAAAAAAAAAGACTTGTAGACTTCAACTCCCAGAATTCTCCACAAGTCTTAAAGTTGCCAAGGTTGGAGACTCCTGGTCAAGGATGCTCACAGTTTCCCAGTTGAAACCATGGTTAATTCTGTTCATGTGTTGTGCCATTAGTGCAAGTGGCTTGTCCCGCCAACGCTGGTGGGACTGTTCGTGGTGGTTCCTTGATTCGGCTGTTGTTTACCATTAACTTGTTTATCTAAGTTGGTAGTTCCTTGGTCAACTTTATTTCTTGATTGTTGGCCTTCTTGGTGTTAATTTCTGCTTGTCGGAGTCAGGGGTAGGCTCCACTTACCTTTACTACCGGTTCGCAATGGGAGCGTGTGCGCGCTTCTGCGCATGCGCAGATCATCCGTGATGACGTCTGGGTGGGTGGGTGGAGCCTCTTGCTGCCATTACTACCAGTTCGCAAGAACCGGACCGAACTGGAAGCAACCCACCCCTGATCTAAGTGTTGTTACTTTGGCCATTTTTGTTTTCTTTTTTGGCTTTTTTTATTCTCTCTTTTGAATGGTGTGTAGATGTTGTTTATCTCTATATGCCTGTCAATGGCCAATTTGAGTGCCAGGCTTCCAGGAATTCTCTAATGGTTTTGGCCTTAGCTTGGTCTAGGATCCTCACAGTTATCAGTGAAACCATGGTTAAGTCTGTTAATGTATTATGCAATTGGTGGAAGTGGTTTTGTCCTGTCATTGTTATGGGAGTGTTCCTGGTCCTTTCTTGATTAGGCAGTCCTTTACTGTTAACTTGTTTGTCTGAGCTGTAGCTCCTTGATCAAGTTTGGGTTTTTTATATATATAAAACTTTTATAAAAGTTTATACAACTTTCAATATTCTCTCTCTCTCCCCCACCCCTATCATGGACAATTTACAGATTATTCTCCCTAATATAAAATACTTTTGAGCAGACTTTCATCTAAAATAGGCCAATGTCTAATATGGTGCTCATTTGTTTGCTACCTATGCTTTTGGATAACTAATTACATTAGCAGTGATCTGAATCACAACATTCATAATATTTATTTATTTATTTATTTATTTATTTATTTATTTATTTATTTATTTATTTATTTATTTATTTATTTATTTATTTATTGTTTCAATTTCTATACCTCCCTTCTCCCAAAGGACTCAGGGCGGTTTACAGCCAAAGTAAAGACAGTTAGTACACTTTTTAAGACCAGTTTAAAAGGAAAATTTAGAGTTGGTTGAAGAACTTAAAACCAATAAAACCCCTTATTAAAACCCCACTAGGCCAGTCCTACACGGTGAAACAAAAATGTTTTTAGCTCGCGTCGAAAGGTCCGAAGATCAGTCCAAATATTGCAGATTTCAGCTCATAAATGTGCTTTGTAACATCATGCAAAGGGATGTGGTAGCTCAATGGCTAAGATGCTGAGCTTGTCGATTGAAAGGTCGGCAGTTCAGCGGTTCAAATCCCTAGCACTGTGTAACAGGGTGAGTTGCTGTTGCTTGTCCCAGCTTCTGCCAACCTAGCAGTCTGAAAGCATGTAAAAATGCAAGTAAAAAAATAGGGACCATCTTTTGTGGGAAGGTAACAGCGTTCCATGCACCTTTGGCATTGAGTCATACCGGCCACATGACCACGGAGGCATCTTCGGACAGTGCTGGCTCTTCGGCTCAGGGGCTAGGACGTTGAGCTTGTCGATCGAAAGGTCAGCAGCTCAGCAGTTCGAATCCCTGGTGCTGCCGTGTAACGGGGCAAGCTCCCATTACTTGTCCCAGCTTCTGCCAGCCTAGCAGTTTTGAAAGCATGTAAAAATGCAAGTAGAAAAAATAGGGACCCCCTCTGGTGGGAAGGTAACAGCGTTCCATGCGCCTTTGGTGTTGAGTCATGCTGGCCACATGACCACGGAGACGTCTTCGGACAGCGCTGGCTCTTCGGCTTTGAAACGGAGATGAGCACTGCCCCCTAGAGTCGGCAACGACTAGCATGTATGTGCGAAGGGAACCTTTACCTTTACCTTAACATCATGCAAAACTCTAGCAAGAATAAATGGGGCTTCTTTTCCCATTCAAAGAAGGTTTAGGAAAACAACCAGAGTACATTCATGTAAAATATGAGGAAAAACAGTTATTTCAGTCCATACTGCAGTCTTTCTGCTCCACACACTAAAGCCAGCGGTAAGCTTCACCAGACAGATTATACCATGAGATGCTAACCCCAGTACAGTGTTTCTCCACTTTAGCGACTTTAAGATGTGTAGACTAAATCTCCCAAAATCCCCCAGTCAGCATGCTGAGTTGAGTTGTTGAAGTTGAGAAACACTTCACTCGAAGATATATGATAGACTTCACACATTTAGGGAACAATTAAGATTACAACTGTGTTTTTTTTAAAAAAAACACATTAATCCTTAAATGGTCAAAACAATATATTCCTTTGTGTGCTCTCCGTGCACTCAATGTTCTCTAACATGTTTATGTATTGAATGTTTGTCTGGGATTATGATGTTTGCAGATCAACTTTTAAATCCCCTGTCTTTCTGTTCATAACAATATTCTGAACTTCAGTTAGGACAAACTTTGTACAAATAATGGGCAAGACTGGATAAACTAGTGACAGGGGACAGGGTTAAAATTTCATGGGGGCATCCATACTCTTTCTCCCTCTCTTTCCCTCTCTCTAATTTATCTATTTCTCCCTTCTTTCTAATACCCTTCTTTCATTCTTTCTTCCTCTTTAGGGAGGAAACTATTCTTTTGATTAATCATTCTCACTGTCAGAAAATTTCTTCTTAATTCTAGCTTGGAACTTTCTTTAATAAGTCAAGACTCTGTGATAGTCCTTCAAGTACTACTGTAGAAAGGCAGTTTTCATGTTCCCTCTAATCAGGGGCGGGTTTCAAAACCCATCGCTACTGTGTCAATCATGGGCACATGCACAGAAGCGTCCAGGAGGGTGGGTGGAGCCTCCCGCCACCGCCGCTACAGGTTCGCCCGAGCTGGCAACAGAGTCAGACAGCGATGAGGCTGAGGAAGAACATGGGCCAGTCCTGGAGGCTGGGGAAGGCCTGGATGAGGGCTCTGCGTTGGAGGCAGAGATGGGGCCAGGGCCATTGGGGAATTATGTGCAGACTCCAGAGCCTCCAGAGGCTGACAGTAGTGAGGCAGAGGAACAGGAGGAGCCTGTTCCTAATGCACACATGAGAAGAGAGGCCAGAAGGCAAGAGCAGCTCAAGCAAAGAGGACGATTTGGGAGTAGGGCCAAGAGATGATTGGCCCCTCCCATAAGGCTTAAAAGACCAGCAATGGCTCTTGGGCTCTTTGCCGGAAAACAACATTGATAGCCTTGCTCCTTGTCTTGCTGCATTTATTTTGTATCGGTGTCTTCTGAACTTTTGCCAAGAAAGGACTTTAGCAGTTGGCCTAATTGGACCAAGGTTGGTGATAGGACTGAAGAATTGTGTTATGAAGAAATTGCTTTGATTTAGTTTGGACTATGCTGAGAATGAGTTAAAAAAGTACTACTAACCTGGGCCTGGGTCACAACACTTCCTTCCTCCCTCCCTCCCTCCCTCCCTCCCTCCCTCCCTTCCTTCCTTCCTTCCTCCTCCTGCTGAGAATGAGTTAATTCTCAGTTGTTCTAATAAAGTCTGTTTGTTTTTGAACTGATTGACTTTACTACTACCTACTTGGGCCTGGGTCACAACAGCAACCCACCACTGCCTCTAATCCTAGACATGCCTATAGCTCCCTTCACCTTTCCCCCCACCCTAAAAGGATAGGACCAATTCACAGAAGACACCGAGATCAAGGTTGTTTCTTCTTCAAAACCTATTTCTTTTAAAATGAACCCTTTAGTGTTGGGCTTTCTTTCATGTTACTGTCTCAAGAACATTCATTTCTGAACGTTGTAGTTGTTTACCTCCCACGCTGCCCTCTCATTTTAAAAGACTAGACAATTCCCATTTGCTGCAATGCAGTGGTGGGTTTCAAAATTTTTTACTACAGGTTCTGTGGGTGTGGCTTGGTGGGCATGGCATGGCTTGGTGGGCGTGGCTTAGTGGGCGTGGCAGGGAAGGATGCTGTAAAATCTCCATTCCCTCCCCAATCCAGGGGAAGGTAACTGCAAAATCCCCATTTCCTCCCGATCAGTTGGGACTTGGGAGGCAGAGAATAGATGGGGGCGGGACCAGTCAGAATTTTTACTACCAGTTCTCCGAACTACTCAAAATTTCCACTACCGGTTCTCCAGAACCGATCAGAATCTGCTGAAACCCACCTCTGCTGCAGTGGATCTAAAGACAGCCTCAGAGGACGAGAACATCTATTAGTTCTTTTGCCACATTAATGGCAAAGTATATATTAAAAAATCTGGCATAGTAAATCCTATTCATGTCAAGTACCTGTAATATAGTAACCACTCCCTCAGATTTCTCATGAGAGGAATTAGGAAACAATAGGAAAACCTATATGCTAATCACTGTTGCAAAGGAAACTGTTTTAACAAAATGAAAAAGTTAAAACCCTTATTCATATCGTACTGCTGTCCCCTACAAAAAGTGATAAATTTTTCCAATCTGCTATTTGATGGCATCTTACAGCCTTGTCTAATGTCCCAATCCTGTTCAAAAAATAATAATTCCAATCTTCACAACATCACCAAAGCTCATCTCAAGATTTTAGTATTCAGAATTATGATTTCACTAGTGTTCTTCAGCTCGATCTTCGGATTTCAGCATTCTTTTTTAAAAAAAAAAATAGAATAGAATTCTTTATTGACCACATGTGATTGGCCACACAAGGAATTTGTCTTTGGTGCATATGTTCTTAGTATACATAAAAAGACAAGATACCTTCATCAAGAATTCTAAGGTACAACACTTAATGATAGTCATAGGCAACAATTAAGCAATCAGGAAACAATCAATATCAGTATAAATTGTAAGGATACAAGCAACTAAGTTACAGTCATACAGTCATAAATGGAAGGAGATGGGTGGTGGGAACGATGAGAAGATTAATAGTAGTGCAGATTTAGTAAATAGTTTGACAGTGTTGAGGGAATTATTGTTTAGCAGAGTGATGGCGTTCGGGAAGAAACTGTTCTTGTGTCTAGTTGTTCTGGTGTGCAATGCCCAACAAGAAAAACACAGACTTCAGAGGATAATTAGAACTGCCGAAAAAATAATTGCTACCAACCTGCCTTCCATTGAGGACCTGTATACTGCACGAATCAAGAAGAGGGCTGTGAAAATATTTGCAGATCACTCGCATCCTGGACATAAACTGTTTCAACTCCTACCCTCAAAACGACGCTATAGAGCACTGCACACCAGAACAACTAGACACAAGAACAGTTTTTCTCCGAAGGCCATCACTCTACTAAACAAATAATTCCATCAACACTGTCAGACTATTTACTGAATCTGCACTACTATTAATCGTTTCATAGTTCCCATCACCAATCTCTTTCCACTTATGACTGTATGACTATAACTTGTTGCTGGCAATCCTTATGATTTATATTGATATATTGACCATCAATTGTGTTGTAAATGTCGTACCTTGATGAACGTATCTTTTCTTTTATGTACACTGAGAGCATATGCACCAAGACAAATTCCTTGTGTGTCCAATCACACTTGGCCAATAAAATTCTATTCTATTCTATTCTATTCTATTCTATTCTATTCTATTCTATTCTATAGCATCGTTTTGAGGGTAGGAGTTGAAACAGTTTATGTCCTGGATGTGAGGGATCTGTAAATATTTTCACAGCCCTCTTCTTGATTCGTGCAGTATACAGGTCCTCCATGGAAGGCAGGTTGGTAGCCATTGTTTTTTCTGCAGTTCTAATGATCCTCTGAAGTCTGTGTCTGTCTTGTTGGGTTTCAGAGCCAAAGCAGACAGTTATAGAGGTGCAGATGACAGACTCAATAATTCCCCTGTAAAAAGAAGAAGTGTATATTTTGATTTGAACCCTGAGTTCATGGGCACTCTTCTGACCCTTGGAACCTGCAAGCATCCTTTAGCCAATTATTGTCAGAAGAACACAGTCAATGATCTCAAGGCAATTTCCATCCAGATGTGTTGGCTGGCTGGGATTTGTGACAGCTGCAGCTCTAGGAGGGTTGTAAACCAACACATTAGAGTTCAGTTTCAGGAAAGTTGGGTTAGCTGCTATCATAGAGTAGATACTTTCAGAGAGTCAAACTCTAGGCCTATGGGCTGGATCCGGCCTGCGGGGTGCTTAGATCTGGCCTGTGGGGCCATCCAGGATACAGTGAAGGACCGAGCTGTGGTGCCTCTGCCAGCAGGTTGGTCTTTCACATTTTCACTGGCAGAGGGCTGCAGGAGGCCCTCAAATCCAAAAACGGAGCTTGTGAGGGTCACAAATGCCCCTCCTGAGCTCTGTTTTCATTGGCAGAGGGTTGCAGGAGGCTGTTGCAGCTGAAAATGGAGCTCACGAGCCCGTTTTCACTGGCAGAGCACTCGGGCCAGCACAGGTGCCCACGACATGAGTGATGTTGAGCTGGCCATGCCCACCACAGCTCCCTGAGGTCAAACACAACCCTAATGCGGCCCTCAATGAAATTGAGTTTGACATCCCTGATCTAGGTTGTCAAGGGGGATGATTAGTTGAAAAATACTCAAGTTTTTGTTGCCAAGTATTGACCGCTTTTGCCTTAGGTTGAGTTAGGACAAAACAATGGGAAAGAACAGGATAAAAACTAATTTAATTCTGCACAAGTTAAGTTAATTAATTAAACGGAACTCGTAGAATTGTTGCCCCCTTTATCAAGTTATAAAAATGTAGTTTGGTAGCAACTCTTGGAAATGCAGGTTAAACTGAAGGTCATTAGTGGCTACATCTGGCCGTGGGAGAAAAATGGTTGTGAAACTGAGCCAGCATTTCAGGAGAATTAGCTTTATGAAATGGTTTCTCTGCCAAGCTCGTTTTAAAATATTTTACTTCCTTTACTCAACAGTAGTAAACTACATTTACTCAACAGTAGTTTCTGTTGAGTTCAGTAGAACTTAGGTAAAGGTAAAGGTTCCCCTTGCACATATGTGCTAGTCGTTCCCGACTCTAGGGGGCGGTGCTCATCTCCGTTTCAAAGCCGAAGAGCCAGCGCTGTCGGAAGACATCTCCGTGATCATGTGACCGTCATGACTCAACACCAAAGGCTCACGGAATGCTGTTACCTTCCCATCAAAGTTGCCCCCTATTTTTCTACTTGCATTTTTCCCCCGTGTTTCGAACTGCTAGGTTGGCAGAAGCTTGGACAAGTAATGGGAACTCACCCCGTTATGCGGCATTAGGGATTTGAACCGCTGAATTGCCAACCTTTTCATCGACAAGCTCAGCGTCTGAGCTGCTGAGCCACCGTGTCCCTCAGTAGTACTTACTTCTAAGTAAAAACATGCCCAGAATCATTATTTGGAAATGGAAGCTATCATGACCACCAGCTATTGCTATTTCCTTCAGGAATGCTTTTTAATATTTTTTGTATCTCCCAAAGCCATGAAAACCTCTTCTACAATTCACTAGGCTCTACCAGGCTTGTTTAAATACAGCTGGTTCTTTTTTTAACAATTAGTTTCATGCCTCGGTGACATCATTTTACAAGACAGACTCAGCAGTTTTATCTCATCCGTTGCAGTTTGAAAGTCTTCTGTCGTGTCCCACTCCTCCGCTGACGGCCGGGTCAGGGAAATCCGAATCAGGCTTGCCTCTGCAGCTCTGCCCAAAGTCCTAGCAAAGTCCTCAGAGCAGGCAGGAGACCAGTAAGTGACTTCAGCAAGATAAGTTCGACTTTTGCCTGACTCAGAGACTGCCAGAAAGCAGATCCTTTATATAGGCCATGGGGTGTGGCTCCATGACTCAGCACTCATTAAGGCCTGCCCCTCCCTTCCTTCTGTTGCCTCCGCCTATCCAATCTTCTGATGCGAGGGTCACTCCAATCAGCTGTTGTTGGAAGTAAACCTTCCTCAGGCTCACATGCTGTGGAGGAGGGAGAGGGGTCTAGTTGCTCCGTTTGCCTGGGCATGGAGCCAGGGCTGGGGCCGGGGGATGCTCCCTCCTCTGCAGCCTGCTTGGGCATGGAGCCAGAACTGGGGCCGGGAGGCATACATTCCTCCATGTTCGGGAGCAGATAAGCAGACCCCGGCTGCGGTGAGAGCGGACAAGACACAACATCTTCACAGATAAAGAAGATGAGTAGTTGAACAGCATATAAATAAAGGAGAGGCTTCAGAATAATGTCTATATCAGCATGCTTATTTGCCTTTTTTTTTGTTTTTTGGCAATTTCCATTCAAAGAAGCTTGAGTCATCTTGGTGCTCAATCAGGGGTGAAATGCTACTGGATCGGACCGAATCAGGCGAGTAGGTAGCGGAGATTGGGTCTGGTTCGCCGAACCGGTAGCAATCGTTGGCTGGCCATGCTCCAGAACCAGTCCACGGCCCGCAGTCCAGCTCGCCACCCGCTCGCTGCCTGCTTGCCCTTTGGTCAGGAGCCAGGGCCCATTCCCCCAGGCCCCGGAGCCGCCACCTGCTCACCACCTGCCTCAACTGGGTTGGGGAATGCACCATTCCCCGACACCAGCCTTGGCCCGGAGCTGCCGCCCACTCACTGCCCACTCGTCGCCCGCTCACCCTTCGCCTTTGGTCGGGGCCAGGGTAGAGTAGAGTAGAGTAGAGTAGAATAGAATAGAATAGAATAGAATAGAATAGAATAGAATAGAATAGAATAGAATAGAATAGAATAGAAGAATTGGAAAGGACCTTGGAAGTCTTCTAATCCAATCTTCTGTTTAGGCAGGAAACCCTACACCATCTCAGACAGATGGTTATCCAACATCTTCTTAAAAACTTCCAGTGTTGGAGCATTCACAACTTCTAGAGGCAAGTTGTTCCACTAATTAATTGTTCTAACTGTCAGGAATTTTCTAAGAATTTTCTCCTTAGTTCTAAGTTGCTTCTCTCCTTAATTAGTTTCCACCCATTGCTTCTTGTCCTGCCCTCAGGTGTTTTAGAGAATAGCTTGACTCCTTCTTCTTTGTGGCAGCCACTGAGATATTGGAACACTCCTATCTTCATTTTCTTCACCTTAAAGCTTACCATGTTCAGAATGAGAAGAATAAGAATACTTTCAAGGGAATCTGATTCAGGGTTGGAAGACGTTGGTCTCCCTCCACTTCTTCAGCTCCAAAATGGCAAGATCCAGTCTACTTTTTTCCATGCATCACTTTTGAAGATGAAGGAAAGGCAAATGCTAGGAAGAGATGGAATAGGTGCTTTTAAAAAGCAGTTTTGTAACTAAACTTTAAGGGATGCGGGACCTTGTCGATGAAAAAGTCGGCAGTTCGAATCCCTAGTGCCACGTAACGGGGTGAGCTCCCGTGACTTGTCCCAGCTTCTGCCAACCTAGCAGTTCGAAAGCAGGTAAAAAATGCAAGAAGAAAAATAGGGACCACCTTTGGTGGGACGGTAACAGTGTTCCGTGAGCCTTTGGCGTTGAGTCAAAGAGTGCTGGCTCTTTGGCTTTGAAATGAGAGATCAGCACTGCCCCCTAAAGTCAGGAACGACTAGCACATATGTGTGAGGGGAACCTTTTCCTTTACCTAAACTTTGCAGGTTGTCATTTTAACTGAAAAAGTGCATTACTGTTGGTGACTAATCTGGTAATTGTCTAATGTGGTCATCCAGTTGCTCAGAGGAAATATTAGTCAATCTGAAGAGAAGAAAGAGAGAAAGATTTGGTATTGAAATGTTTGCAAAAAAATAACCAGGCTCAGATAGCATCAAGGACACCATGATATTCATAAGAATTAACTGCTACAAAACAGCAGTGATATTAGCCGTGCTCTACAATGACAATGTCTGCATTTTCAAGAATAACTTTAATAATCATTGATTTCCAAAAGGTTAAGCATAATAATTGTTTCACAGTTGTTTTGCTTGGTCTCGTACCAGCATCTGATTCAAAGAATCGGATAAAAAGAAATTAATGCCAAAGAAAATGAAGGAAGGAATAATTTTTTTCCCCTGATCTGTTTTTTTTATTTCTTTTCATGTCTCTGCTCGTTTTCTAAAGCTGTAAAGGGACATACTGTGACTTACGCAATATTAGAATTAATAGTTCACACGTTTCACCTACACGTCTACAAATGGATGAGACTATTGCCTTACACAATGTAAGCTGCCCTGAGTCTTCGGAGAAGGGCGGGATATAAATTTAAATTTTAAAAAAAAGTGATGAGGCTTTGACAGTCTTTTACTAACTCTCCCTGCAGATGTCCCATAGTTGCAGTAAAGAAAAAAAAAATCACTGAATCTTAGTGGTGGTTAGAAATGGGAGAAGCTCATTAGCAAAATGAATAATAAATGCAGTAACAAAATCTAATTTGGTATCATGGTTAAAATCTTGGTCTAGGAACCAGGAGACCACGAGCTTTAATCCTGTCTTAGCTATGAAAGCCAGCTGGGTGACTTTGGGCCAATCGCCAGGAGACTGCAAGTTCTAGTCCTGTCTTAGCTATGAAAGCCAGCTGGGTCACTCTGCACCAGTCATTCTCAGCCCAATTGAACTCATAGAGTTGTTGTTGTTGTTGTTGGGGAAAATCGGAGGAGGAAGGAGTATTATGTTCCCCACCTTGACATATTTATAAAAATAATAAAGGCGGGGGGGAGGGGAATCTAAACAAAAACCAAAAATCAAGAACAAAGCATTTGGCCGTATACAGTGGTGAAATTCAAGTAATTTAACAACCGGTTCTCTGCCCTAATAATTTCTTCCAACAACCAGTTTGCCAAACTGCTCAGAAAGTTAACAACCGGTTCTACCGAAGTGGTGTGAACCGGCTGAATTCCACCACTGGCCCTATACCATATAGGTCTATAATTATATTATAGGAACTGCACATTGTCAACAATGCTGATATTCAGGGGTCTCCATTTGAGACCAGTCTTGGCTCCAGGGACTTTAATCTGACCCTTCGCTTTTTGAGGCCTAGTTTCCAAGACAATTAAGACGTTAATCATAGTGCTACCACTATGCCGTAAGTGTATTTGGAATGGCTGCCACTAGTTATGGAATGCTGTGGTTTGGGATGGAGCCGTTTCTTCTCGTCATCTTGTCCAGGTGGGAACTCACAAAAGCCTTTGGCTTTTTACCGACAGCTTGTAAATGACAAACGGAGCTTTGAACTCCATTCTTGTCTGCTGGTGTGGTGACTCAAGAGGGCTTGAAGTCAGCAGCCTGCAACGTCTGTGCCCGCACAAACATTTTCAGTTTTCCTTAACCTCAAGTGAAGTTTCTATCAGCTGGTGTGTGGGAAGAAAGGGCTATTAGCTTCCTGGAGAAAATACTTCTTTGATCTTCCTTACTCAGCTTTTTTTAAGGCGAAGTTGCAAAAAAGAGGAATGGTTCAAGCACGTTTTGAAACATTTGCAAATCTGCTGTGGTCTATCCTAGATGTTCTAATTTATTTTTAAATTTTATTTTACCGTGGTATCCTTTTTGGAGGGCCAGTATGGTATAGGTTAGGGTGTTGGATTGGGTTTAGGTGGGGGGGGCATGTTTAAATCTCCATTTACCATGCACCTTACTGGGTGACTTTGGACAATTTTTTTTATTTATTTGCATTTATATCCCGCCCTTCTCCGAAGACTCAGGGCGGCTTACACTATGTTAAGCAATAGTCTTCATCTATTTGTATATTATATACAAAGTCAACTTATTACCCCCAACAATCTGGGTCCTCATTTTACCTACCTTATAAAGGATGGAAGGCTGAGTCAACCTTGGGCCTGGTGGGACTTGAACCTGCAGTAATTGCAAGCAGCTGTGTTAATAACAGACTGTCTTAGCAGTCTGAGCCACCAGAGGCCCAATTACTTTTCTCAGTCCAGCCTAACTCACATGATTGGTGCTGTGTGGATAAAAAGAGGGGTGACCTCATGTTTACCATCTTGAACTCCATGGAGAAAAGAGGGGAGATTAATGTACAAAAGGACTATGAATTTTTGATTATAGCTCTTATGCAACTGATTATATCGATGGGTTTTCTGTTTATGCTTCTTTTCTTTGACCAAGACAATATCATTTAACATAGTTCAGTTCCGCAACCCAACAAGACAGACACAGACTTCAGAGGATAATTAGAACTGCAGAAAAAACAATGGCTACCAGCCTGCCTTCCATTGAGGACCTGTATACTGCATGAGTCAAAAAGAGGGCTGTGAAAATATTTACAGACCCTTCACATCCTGGACATAAATTGTTTCAACTCCTATCCTTAAAACGACGCTATAGAGCACTGCACACCAGAACAACTAGACACAAGAACAGTTTTTCTCCGAACGCCATCACTCTGCTAAACAAATAATTCCCTCAACACTGTCAAAGTATTGACTAAATCTGCGCTACTATTAATCTTCTCATCGTTCCCATCACCCATCTCCTTCCACTTATGTCTGTAACTTTGTCGCTGGTATCCTTATGATTTATACTGATATTGTTTCCTGATTGCTTATTTGTACCCTATGACTATCATTAAGTGTTGTAAGTGTTGTGCCTTGATGAAGGTATCTTTTCCTTTATGTACACTGAGAGCATATGCACCAAGACAAATTCCTTGTGTGTCCAATCACACTTGGCCAATAAAAAATTCTATTCTATTCTATTCTATTCTATTCTATTCTATTCTATTCTATTCTAGATCTAATAAATCTTAGCTTATGACAACAGATAATAGACCAGCAAACAAACACAAGGATATGATTAAGATAAAAGGGAAAATATAATTTTTCTAAAATATCTAAAAAGGGTTAGAATTAATACTACATTGTACAATACTTGGCTGTGGTGAAGGAAACAAAATCAGATTGAGCCAATAATAACAGTTTGAGATAAAACAAATCAGAATGACCAGGATATTTATTACATTCAGATTCTCCGGTTCCATTTATCTTTAAGCACCATCACGCACAGTTTAGAGCAGGATTAGGTCCACAATTAAGATCTTCGATGCACCCAATGTGCCCTTCATTGCAATGTACACATATATTGCTTTAAGTACAGTGATCCTTAAGGCATGGGGCAATGAGCAGCTGGCTCCAGATCCTACCATTAACAGTTCACAAAATGAACTAATTTCCACTGTTTCACATTGCCAACATTTTTACCTCCAAAAAAAAAAGACAGCCGCTGAGCCAACCCAGAAAATGTTAGCAAGCTTTCCTATTAAGGAACAAAGACAGACAGAACATGTAATCCGAAATATACGTGTTGAAAATGGGGTAGGGATTAAAAAAAGAGGAAGGAAGTTGGACATAATGTTTAGCATCACTTAATTCGAACAAGTTGTCTAATTCAGCACTTGACAACACGTTTACAAAGTTGTGAAATGAGGGCATGTTTCCAAACATTGAGCAAACTCACAGGACAAAGGAGAGGAAATTAAAAGCCTTTTTAAAAATTGTACTAGCCAGCTTAGTTTCTCCTTTTCCTTTTCAGCTTCTTCTTAGCCGCAACTAATTCATGATGTTTATTGCATAGTCAGCCAGATATTTAGACTGGGTTTGGCAGTTTTATCCACCTAGTGAGTCCTTCCCAAGGACCCTGGACTAGGCATATTGATTTTTGATATCATTGTAAAGCTGTTTTTGAACAATTGAATTGGCCATGTCAACAGCTTCCACAGCTCAGTTGGAATCCAGCAATGGAAAACATTAATCCGAATGTACTCCAGGAATATCCCGATGAACCAAAAGTTCATCACATTTTTCTTTTTGCACTGATTTAGAATTTAGAATAGAATAGAGCTGGAAGGGATGCTCGAGGTCTTCTAGTCCAGCCCCCTGCTCAAGCAGGAGAATCTATGCTATTTCAGATAAGTGACTGTCTAGTTTTTTTCTTAAAAACCTTCAGTGTTGAAGTACTCACAACTTCTGAAGGCAAAGCTGTTCTACTGGTTAGTTGTCCTCACTGTTAGGACGTTTCTCCTTAATTCCAGGTGGCTTCTCTCCTTGATTAGTTTCCATCCATTGTTCCTTGTCCTGCCGTCTGGTGCTTTGGAGAATAGGTTGACCCCCCCCCTCTTCTTTGTGGATGTTCAAATACTGGAACACTGCTAGTACAGTGGTGGGTTTCAAATTTTTTTACTACTGGTTCTGTGTGTGTAGCTTGGTGGGCGTGGCAGAGGAAGGATATTGTAAAAACTCCATTTTCTCCCCATTCCAGGGGAAAATTATTGAAAAATCTCCATTTCCTCCAGATCAGCTGGGGCTCGGGAGGAATAGATCGGGCCGGACCAGTCAGAGGTGATATTTACCGGTTCTCCGAACTACTCAAAATTTCCGCTACCGGTTCTCCAGAACCGGTCAGAATCTGTTGAACCCACATCTGTGCTAGTCCTTCTTTTCATTAAACTAGTCATACCCAATTCCTGCAAATGTTCTTCATATGGTTTAGTCTCCAGGCCTTTAATAGTCTTAATTGGACTTCTCTGAACTTTTTCCAAAGTTTCAACATTCTTTTTTTTTGGATAATGTGGTGACCAAAACTGGATGCAGTTTTGCATCTGTATGTATGCATGTAATTTGGATGCAGATTACATAGGGGAGAATGTCTAAACCAGGGGTGAAATCTAGCAGGTTCTGACAGGTTCTGGAGAACCGGCAGCGGAAAGTTTGAACAGTTCAGAGAACCAGCAAATACCACCTCTGATTGGCCCCAGAGTGGGCTAGGGATGGAGATTTTGCAGTATCCTTCCCCCAGGAATGGGGAGGGAATGGGGATTTTGTAATATCCTTCCTCTGGAGTGGGGAAGAAATGGAGATTTTGCAGTATCCTTCCCCTGCCATGCCTACCAAGCCACGCCCACCAAGCCACATCATGCCCACCAAGCCACACCCACAGAACCGGTAGTAAAAAAATTTGAATTTTACCACTGGTCTAAACATAACTTAAAAGTTTGCGGCGAGAAAGGATGTTTGAGACTTCTTGACAAATGTAGATGTTCTAAGACAGAAAAGGTGGGAACCATGGGTTTCAAGTCTAGAGAAAGCCATGAAGCATCTTTCACCTATTTCCTAAACCACTCAAGAGATTAATGAACTATTTGTGGACTTAGAAGTGCAAGAGGAAAGTGCAAGAGGAAAGAACCCTAGAACTTCTGCTCTGAAGTATAGAAGCTTTGAATCTCTAACTTTATAAAGAACAAACAACTGTCTGATATAAGGTGTCATTCTTGCCTGTACGTGAAGATCCTAATCTCAGAAAACCATTTCTGAGAGTTTTCTGTCAAGCTATGTCTATTTCAGAACAACAGTATGGAAAGCTATGATAATGGAAGAGTTGAAATCTGATCATTTAAGCTGTTGCAATTCCTTTGTTACCTTCACCAAAATTTACTTGAGTTTAATTAATTTTTGCAGCGTTTAAAATATAGGTAAAAATATTATTTTCCAGTAATAGTAAATATTTTGGTCAGGTGTATATGCATTTTGTGAACAAAGTAATTCATGCCTCTGCAATTTGATTTAAGTGATGTGGCAGTTCAATAATTTATGAAAATTTCTTTTCATCTGACAACTTCTTTTAGTCTGACAACTATGACAAAAAAAAAAAAAAACCACAACTGACCAAGAAAAGAGCTCAAACAATGAGACGGGACATCAAAAAGGCAAGAATTATCTGTACGTGTTCAGATTTGACTATTTACCCTGTTTCCCCAAAAATAAGACATTCCCTGATAATAAGCCCAATTGGGCTTTTGTGTGCATGACAATAAGGCCAAGCGCTTATTTCAGGGTTCAAAAAAATATAAGACAGGGTCTTATTTTCGGGAAAACATGGTAGTAGGGATACATAACAGAGAAACAGGGTTATTTATTGAGAAATGAGATACTGGGGAACAACAATTATCATTAGGATTGATTTTAGATTTTCAGATTAGAAAAAAATTATTATTTATAAACGTTCAAAGGCTTTTCCATTTCATTTGGTTTACAATCTTAGGAATTTGCTGTTTTTATTGTAAGAGTGTGATGCTTAAGTGACATTCTATTGCAACAAAATTTTGCAACATGTTCCTTTGTGGTTTTCTGATTAACTTCACATTTCAATCAGTGCTCAAAACTCAAAGCAGTGCTTTTGTTGTTTACTTGAGTTTTGAAAGTACAGTAGGTGCTTAAATTGCAGGAAATAAAAATAAGGCCACCACCAAGTACATGGATAGTAATGCTGGTACTAATTGAAATACATGATTTTTTTTTTAATTACAGTACCAACGTTACCTATGCATCATCTTGCAAGGAAATTTATGTATAGAACTGGAAGATACAAACATTTGACTCAAGAAGTTCCCCTCCTAATATAATTTCAAAGAACACAGAGATCATGGAGATATAGCTTCTTCTTCTAAAGTCTAAAAAAAAATGATGAAAGTTCTGCAGATAGTTTGGGTAGCTTTCTCCAAATTTGCCATCTTCTAGTGACGTAGACTTCGCCTCCCGGTATTCCCTAAGCAGCGTGCTTATTGCTAGGAATTCTGAGAGTTCATCTACACATCTCAATAAATGGCTGTAATAAAGATAAATTCATATACGGTTGGTTTTGTTATTTGCATATGATGTATCAGAAAGGTTGCTGCCAAGGCTAATATAAAATAAAATTCTTCTCAGAATTACAGAAGGGACCTTGGAAATCTTGTAATCCAGCTCCCTGCTCAAGCAGGAAACCCTTTACCATTTCAGACAAGTGGCTATCCAGTCTCTTAAAAGCCTCCAGAGATGGAGCACCTACAACTTCTGAAGGCCAGCTGTTCCACTGGTTCATTGTTCTCATTGTTGGGACATTGTCCTTAGTTCTGGATTGCTAAGGAATTCTGTTTCATCTCCTGTTCAATAACACAAAGCATTCCCTTCTAATGTTGGTGCCTCTTTCCCCCGTTCCTTCTGTCTTCTGAGAATTAGTCTCAGAGATGACCCTAGACCAGGGGTCTCCAACCTTGGCCACTTTAAGACTTGTGGACTTCAACTCCCACAGTTCCTCAGCCAGCTTTGCTGGGAGTTGAAGTCCACAAGTCTTAAAGTGACCAAGGTTGGAGATCCCTACCCTAGACCAGGGATGTCAAACTCAAGGCCTGCTGGCCGGATCCGACCTGTGGGGTGCTTAGATCTGGCCTGTGGGGCCACCCTGGAAACAGCAAAGGACTGGCCCACGGTGCCTCTGGCAGTGAAAACTCCTGGGTTCCATTTTCGTTGGCAGGGGGCTAGCAAAACAAACTAAAAACCAAAGGAGAAATGTTTTCCCTTTTGCATTTGAGCATGCAAGAAGGGACAGGAAAGGAGAAAGGGAAAGAGGAAAGACAAAGAAGGAATGATGGGAAGAGAGTAAGGGAGGAAAAATAAGGAATGAGGGGAAGGAAGAAGAAAGGAGAAGGAAGAGGGAAGGAAAAAAAAGAAGGAAGGAAGGAAGGAGGGAGGGAAGGAAGGAGGGAGGGAGGGAGAGAAGGAAGGAAGGAAGGAAGGAAGGAAGGAAGGAAGGAAGGAAGGAAGGAAGGAAGGAAGGAAGGAAGGAAGGAAGGAAGGAAGGGTGAGAGTGAGTGAGGGTCTCAGGGAAGTCCTTCCTTAGCACTTGGCCACCACAGGTGGCCTTGACACAAGTGATGTTGAGATGACCACACCCACCATGGCCATGCCCCTGGCCATGACCCCGGTCCTCCAAGCTCAAACGCAACCCTCAATGAAATTGAGTTTGACACCCCTGCCCTAAGATGGTTAGACATTGTGTCGTAATCGAAGATCGTGACATGAAGCTAACTATTTCTCAGGTTTATGGGAGGATGCAACTGAAGATGACATCAGTGGAACTGTTTCTCACATTGATCATTCCAATAAATCAGGGATATTGCTGGTGTAATACAACATGGTGTGAATGCATGGCTGATTTTCTATATTTGTGCATGAAAGATACTAAGCAGAAATGCAAAGATGGATTTGTGTAGGTTTTATTTTTCAATGGGGTGGGGGAGAATTTGGAAATTACTATCACTAATCTAACTCTCTCTCTCTTGTTTTGTAGAAAATGTTTTATTTTTTAAAAAACAAACATACATAAAACCATCTTCAATCCAAATACATTGCGTCGGTGGGTTGATCACCAATCTTTTGTGCAACTCGCCATATATATATTCCAATTAATTTATCTAATCTTGTATTTTATCTAATCTTGTATTTTATCAATCTAATATGTATCTCAACACTATAATCAATTAATCTTTTAATTAACTATGACATTTCCTTCTCTCCCTTCAAATCAGCTTTTCTAAATTAATATTTATACATCTTCAATTCCATTCCCTAAAATCAATTATATAATTTAATATTTTCCTTTGTTCTAACCTTTCTTAAGTCTCTTTAACATGCTTTTCCTTCTAACCATTGATAAAAGAGATCCCATATCTTGTAACTCTCTTGATAAAAATGCAGCCTTACCTGTATTAAACTATCATACAGTGTTTTATGTGATTAAAAAAAACCAATATACTCTATGAGGACTCATATTTCCTAAGCACTGTTCTTGCTTACCTGTTAACTGAAACAAGAGTACAGTTTTAGGTGTTCAAAGAAAAATAATGATGTGATTGAGCTGGGCAAATGTTTGGCGTTTGGATCATTGCTACACCAAAAACATTTTAGGTCACTTGTCACCAAAGCTCAAAATATGGATCTAAGGTGATAAATTCTCTTTTATTGTTCAAAACAGCATTACTCATATTTGCAAAAATGATTTATCGCCCGAAAGCAGATTGGTTTCTGATTGCCAAAGGAAACACAGTGGTATGAAAATTATCCACAGGTTGTTTGCAAAATGGTTGATGTATGAGTGGCAGTTATCATAGCAACTTAAACCTGCTTCTTCCCTTTCCTGCTCAGTTCTGGACAAAGCCAAGGCACCCTGCATTTTTTTTAAAAAATATCCTTCTTGCATTAATATTCCAAGAAATAGGAAGCCAGATGGGGGGCGGGGGAAAGGATAGGGGCTTGTTCACTTTTAGTAATTGCCTGAAAGGGAAATTTGCAGGTGTACTCACCATTCATATGAATGGTTATAGCAATAGCACTTGGACTTATATACCACTTCACAGTGCTTTATAGCCCTCTCTAAGCAGTTTACAGAGGCAGCCTATTGCCCCCAACAATCTGGGTCCTCATTTCACTCACCTCAGAAGGATGGAGGACTGAGTCAACCTTGAGTCGGTCTGAATCGAACTGCTGGCAGTGAGCAGAGTCAGCCTGCAATACTGCATTCTAACTACTGCACCGCTATGGCTGCTTTTGTTTCATGAAAATCTCTTGGTACAATTATTAAAGAAGGAGGCCTTTTTTTCCCCCTTTTCTTTTGCAGCTGTTCCTCTTAAAATGCAACATTCCCTGATTTCAGGAAGAATATTTGAATTCGTCTTGCTTACTGGCAGGCACGATAGAGTGTCGAAATCAGAGAGATGGCTCTGATTGAGACAAGAACTTTATATCAGCAAAGAGGGTTGAAACGTTCCTTAAGTTCTGAGAAATAAGCTTGCATTTCGAACAGCCTTGGGCTAGCTTCTCCTCATCTACTGGGCTTTGCGAGGAAGGGAAATAAAGCAAAAACAGATTGCGAGATTGATGTCAGCCCTTGATGTGCCCAATGTACATTCTGAGCAAGTGTTTATCTGTGAGTCACATGACACTGCACTGCACTGCACTGGTTGCCTGTGATTTTCCGGGTGTGCTTCAAGGTTTTGGTAATGATCTTCAAAGCGCTCCATGGCATAGGGCCGGGTTACTTACGGGACCGTCTGCTGCCACTGAATGCCTCCCACCGACCCGTGCGCTCTCACAGAGAGGGACTCCTCAGGGTGCCGTCGGCCAGGCAGTGCCGACTGGCGACGCCCAGGGAAAGGGCCTTTTCTGTGGGGGCTCCCACCCTCTGGAATGAGCTTCCCCCAGGACTTCGTCAACTTCCTGACCTTCGGACCTTCCGCCGCGAGCTTAAGACACATCTATTCATTTGCGCAGGACTGGACTAGGGTTTTAAATTTTTAAATGACTAAATTTTAGCTTTGGTTTTAAATTGGGTTTTACTATTTATATCCGATTTTAAATATTTGGCCTTTATAATAAGTTTTTTAGTTGAATGTTTTATTTTGTATATTTCTGTGTTTTTATATGGCTGTACACCGCCCTGAGTCCTTAGGGAGATAGGCGGTATAAAAATACGAATAAATAAAATAAAATAAATAAATAAATAAATAAGTGACATCACAAATTTTCAACTAGTTAACTAAAGCATTGCTCATAATCCTATTAAATAGGGGGAAAATTTTGGAGAATTCATGAACAGGGCTTTCTGAGAACATGACACAGAGATGCTCCTGTAGGAGAATGATGTAGACATATTTACGACAATTGCAATACTTCTCGGGTTGACAGATATCCGTTGATATGAAGAGAGATGACACATCCTTCCTGTATGAAGACACCGAAGATCAACTTACTTTGAATGTAGAAGTCCCTTTGCCATCAACTTATCTTGGTGCTATCCAACACTCTGCATTATGTTCCTACAGAGATAGACAACCGGTATGATTCTCCAGATTTGAAGGAATGGCAATGCTCCCTTGTGTAGCTAACAAGCAGCGATGCTATGAATGGTGAGATGCTGGCTTAACAACATCTGAAGTGCTTCATATTACCATATGTGGTGGACGTGGATAGAAGCTAAAAGATACTGGACTAGAATCCACACATAGTTGGAAAAAATGATAACAAAGCACATAGATTTTTTTTTTTTTATAGGGGATCGTACCCGAAACCTATAATAGAGAATTGAGATATTTGATTGTGAATGTTGTAACAGCGGCTAGGATTGTGTTTGCTAAAAAGTGGAAAAATGAAAAAAATACCAGCACAAGATGAAATTATCAAGAAAATAATGGAATGTGCAGAAATGAGTAAATTGACATTTGAAATTAGAGAGCTGGAAGATAAACAATATTATAAGGTATGGGACTTATTTTATCATTGGCTAGAAGGAAAAACATGTTAATGAAGTCTGAGAGAGGTTTTCACAATGGAAAAATGGTTGAAATACATATTGACTCAAAAAGATGAAATGAATGATGTAATATGATTAACAAAAAACCGAGGATACTTTACATGAAATGAGGGAAAAAATACTTATATTTAAGCAATGATTAAACCAATATATTTGGAACATATCAGATTGATAAAATGTAAAACTAGATAAATTATATGTTATACATTTGCTGAAATTGCACAAAAGATTTGTAATCAACCAACCGATACATTGTATTTGTATTGAAGATGTTTTTATGTTTGTTTAAAAATAAAAAAAATTCAAAAAACAAACAAACATCTGAAGTGCTTCAATTTGGTACTGCCAGTGATGAATAATAGTGGATCTCCATGAGATGCATCCATTCTCTCCCTCTTCCAAGAAAACACAAACCCTATCCTGGATTTATTTAACAGATGAAGAGGAGTATTTACTTGGCTCTCTCTCGTTTTTTGTCTGGGGACTGCAGAATTAGGACAAAGCCAGATCCATAGACTTGATGAACGTATCTTTTCTTTTATGTACACTGAGAGCATATGCACCAAGACAAATTCCTTGTGTGTCCAATCACACTTGGCCAATAAATTCTATAAATTCTATTCTATTGAGCAGGCTTTGCAAATTCAGTTCTCAAACTCATGTTTGGTATATGAATTCTGAGCTTCAGCAACTGCTACAGATGTTTAGGCTCTGGATGAAAGCCTCTGGTAGGGACCAGGGGTGAAATGCTCCCGGATCGGATGGGATCACGCGATCCGGTAACGATGGCAGCTGCTGGTTCGGAGGACGGGTAGCAAAAATTCCTGGCCCCACCCCCCCTGCCTCTGCTGAGCCGCACCATCAGCAGAGGGTTTTTTTCTTTTCTTTTAAAAGCCGGTTTTGCTTCAGCCGAAACCTGCCTTTAAATCTAAAAAAAGCCTTTCAGGATCCCGCCCCTCAGCTGAGATCGGCAGCCTTTAAACTTAAAAATTAAAATTAAAGGCTACTCTGGGGATCTCACCTGAGTTCCTCATCAGCAGAACCTTAAAAAACATGTTTTCTGTAGAAAACATGTAGAAAAACTCCTTTTAAAAGAGTCTAAGCCACTTACCTGATTACTGATCGACCTCATGGCTCTGCTCATAGGCCGAAAGCCCCAGTTTCGCTTTTAGCAGGAGACAGAACTAATCTAAACTTAGCTAATCTATTTCACCACTGAGTGATTAATGCTGTCTGGCTGAGGAACTCTGGGAATTGAAGTCCACAATAAAATAAAATAAAATAAAATAATAAAATAAAATATTTGTGCAGCTTTCTGAGATTTGGTGTGTTTCTGTAGTGTTTCACTCTAACTACACAAACACACAAAATCTCAGAAAGCTGTATGTGGTATTGTGTGTGTGTGTGTATGTGTCAGCTGTGCGTGTGTAAAGTGTGAAAGTTGGTTTTTGAGCTTTTTGTGGCTGTGTGAAGTGTGAAGTGCAGCTGCTTTTACATTGCGTGTGAGTCAGTTGTGTTGTGTTGTGTGTCTGTAAAGTGTGAAAGTTGGTTTTTGGTACCTCTTATTGTTTCTTTATACTTTGTTTATTATTTTTATTATTTATTGTTATTGGCCACGCCCACCCAGTCATCTGACCACTGAGCCACGCCCACCAATTAAGCCACGCCCACAGAACCGGTAGGGAAAATTTTTAGATTTCACCCCTGGTAGGGACCCATTACCTCCTCAGTAAATTGCTTATTCTTGCTTCTAGTGTTGCTTCTAATGTTCAACTGATACCAATCTTCGTGTATCGATTTGTGCTAATCACAATCTTTGCACTATGAGAGCGAGTCTGTTTTCTGAGATAGACAATAACAATTGACTTTTCTCTGCAACAGTCTTCTAAAAAGTACTGTCAGCAGCCCCAGTTTTCTAGCATCTCCTCCACACTTAACAGATTAACAAGAGTTGGAAGGGACCTTGTGGGTCATCTAGCCCAACCCCCCGCCCAAGCAGGAGACCCTACACCATTTCTGATAGATGGCAGTCCAGTCTCTTCTTGAAAGCTTCCAGTGATGAAGCTCCCACAACTTCCGAAGGCAATTTCTGTTCCATGGGTTGATCGTTCTCACTGTCAGAAAATTTCTCTTTATTTCTAGGTTGAATCTCTCCTTGTTCAGTTTCCATCCATTATTCCTTGTCTGGCCTTCAGGTGCTTTGGAAAATAGCTTGACCCCTTCCTCTCTGTGGCAGGCCCTCAAATATTGGAAGACTGCTATCCTGTCTCCCCTGGTCCTTCTCTCCACTAGACTAGCCAGGCCCAATTCCTGCAACCATTCATTGTATGTTTTAACCTCAGTCCCCTGATCATCTTGTTGCTCTTCTCTGCACTCTTTCTAGAGTCTCCACATCTTTTTTATAGTGTGGTGACCAAAACTGGATACAGTACTCTAGGTGTGGTCTTACTAAGGCTTTAGAAAGTGGTATTAGTACCTCACTTGAGCTTGATCGTATCCTTCTGTTAATGCAATTTAGGATTGCATTGGGTTTTTTTTGGCTGCTGCCACACACTGTTGGCTCATATTTAATTGATTGTCCACTAAGACTCCAAGATCCCTTTTAAGTTACTGCTATTAAGCCTGGTTTCATCCAGTCTATATGTGTGGTTTTGGTTTTCCTTACGTAAGTGTAGGACTTTACTTTTCTCTACATTAAATTTCATTTTGTTAGAGAGGGCCCAGTGTTCAAGTCTATCAGGATCCATCTGGATCTTGAGCCTCTCATCTAGGGTGTTGGCTGTTCCTACCAACAAGTGCCTTTATTATTCATTCTACTTTATTCTTTTCTCACACAACATGTTCTCTATATCTGTGACAATTTCTGTGGTCCTTTCCTGAAGTGGTTCACTTTTTCCTTGAATGGTAGAGACCAGAGCTGAAGGTGCCACATGAGGTCTGAATAATACAAGACTAAAGTTAAACTCCTCCTCAGAATTTGGAAATTATGTCTCTAATAATGTACCGCCAAAGCACAGTGACTCTTCTGTATTATACTGAAATTAACCTCACTGCAATCAATGAGGACTTAACCCACTGATGGGCTGCTGATGGTTCGGACCAATTCAGGTGAACTGGTAGTTCTGACTGGCACCCACCCTGGCGCTATTTTGGCCATATATCCAGGGGTGAAATGCTCCCAGTTCGGATCGGATCACCCGATCCGGTAGTGATGGCGGCGAGTGTTTTGGATAACTGGAAGCAAAAATCCCTGCCCTCACCCATGCCTAGCTGAGCTGCACAATCATCAGAGGTGTTTTTTTTTTTTACTTTTAAAAGCCTTTTTTCTTTGGCTGAAAAAAGTAAAGTTAAGTTTAAAAAAAAAGCCTCTGATGATCGTGCGGCTCAGCTGGGATCATCAGAGCCTTTTAAAAGCATTTTTTCTACAACCTATTCGGCCGAAAAGGTTATAAAAATGCTTTTAAAAGGCTCTGACGATCCCAGCTGAGTTGCCTAATCGTCAGAGGCCTTTTTTTTTCTTTTAAAGGTAAAAAAAATGCTTTTAAAAGAAAACAAAAGCCTCTGATGATCAGGCAACTCCGCTGGGATCGTCAGAGCCTTTTAAAAGCATATAACCTCTTCAGCCGAAAAAAATGCTTTTTAAAAGTAAAAAAAAAGCTGGCCACACCCACCCAGTCACATTACCCCCCCACCCCCCCCAAGCCATGCCCACAGAACCGGTAGTAAGAAATTTTACATTTCACCACTGCATATATTGCCCAATTTTTGGAGTCATGCACATATGCAAAAGGCTGTGCGCATGTGCGGAACGCACAGACACTCACATTTCCAGTGCTGGGTGAAGTGGTTGTCACATTATGTGACGCCCACCTCTGTCTTAAGCTGTCCCCAACCAAGAGCAAATCAAAGCCACTGATCCTCTATTTCATTTCCATTGTCAGTGCTTGCACTTTGATCACTGAAAGGCAGAGAGAAAATTCAAAACAGAGGAAGCCTCCATGAGTGAAGGAAAAAAAAATACAGGCTGAAGACAAGTGAATGCAAGTATATTCCACAGGATGCAGAGACACAAGGAAGGAATAGGATTTCATTCTTGGCATTTGTCTCCTTCCAATTCTGGGGTCCTTCCAGTGAAAGTGTACCGATTAGTGAATGCAGACTCTGGTTATACCTTTTCCAGCTAATACATTTTATTAAAGGGTAGGACCTATTACGGACTTCATCAGATGCACAGAGTGGCTAGACTGATGCAGAATTTAAATTGGTGGTGGGTAGTCATGCAAATGGGATGTGGTAGCTCAGCGGCTAAGACACTGAACTTGTCAATCAAAAGGTCGGCAGTTCAGCAGTTCGAATCCCTAGTGCCGCCTAATGGGGTGAGCTCCCATTACTTGTCCCAGCTTCTGCCAACCTAGCAGTTTGAAAGCACGTAAAAAATAGGGACCACCTTTAGTGGGAAGGTAACAGCGTTCCATGCACCTTTGGCATTTAGTCATGCTGGCCACATGACCATGGAGACTGTCTTCGGACAGCACTGGTTCTTCGGCTTTGAAACGGAGATGAGCACCATCCCCTAGAGTCAGGAATGACTAGCACATATGTGCAAGGAGAACCTTTACCTTTAGCTATGCAAATGCAAGTTACATGCAAAACAGATTACCAATACTTTATTACTTAATGGATTAAGACCTTATTGTGGCTGTTGAAACCTTCTGTTACTAGTAACATACTTTTAATGTTTCATGTGTAACTTGCATCTGTCTTAGGTATTTCATGATAACACATGTAAACCGACGATAGATATTTCATTGTGCAGTCCACAATTAACAATATACGCTTTGTGCATAAGGTAAGACTAGAATTCACAGTCTCCCAGTTTCTAGCCTGGCACTTTAAACCTGTACATTAATGTAGCTCTTAAAGCAGTAATACTTTTCTTTTTCATGTTCAAGTGAAAGTCCAAATAATATTGGGCTGCTTTAATGAATACCAAAGAGCTGTTGCACTCTGTAAATTCCAGAATAATGTTTGAAGTATACATAGCCCTCTTGCTGTAAATAAAGATTGCAGGGACTTTTGATTTCCATTGGTTTTTAATTAAAAGTGCCCATAAGATACTTATTAAGATAGTAGATGTCACGTGATCTATGGACACCTGCTACTCATACATACCGCATTGCTTAATCCAAAACTAGAGAATGATCATGAGCATTTAAAGAGATGAGCAGTCTGAACAATAAAGATACCAGTTCTGTCTATTTACACACCAACTCCTCAGCCTGTTACACTCAACAGCACAGGAATCGGGTCTGACCGCTATTGGAAATTGCATCATTTGGTGACTATTATGTTATGCTGTTGCGTAATGCTTTTTTTTTTTTTTTGCATGGTCGTAAATTTTGAACATCTCAGGGAACTGACGGAATACCAGTGTGACAGCAGATATAGATACAGATTAACAGAGTTGGAAGGGACCTTGTAGGTCATCTAGCCCAACTCCCACCCAACCAGACCCTACACCATTTTTGACAGATGGTAGTCTGGTCTCTTCTTGAAAGCTTCCAGTGATGAAGTTCCCACAACTTCTGGAGGCAAGTTGTTCCATTGGTTGATTGTTCTCACTGTCAGAAAATGTCTCCTTATTTCCAGGTTGAATCTCTCCTTGTTCAGTTTCCATTCGTTATTCCTTATCTG
This sequence comes from Ahaetulla prasina, assembly GCF_028640845.1. Lineage (NCBI taxonomy): Eukaryota > Metazoa > Chordata > Lepidosauria > Squamata > Colubridae > Ahaetulla > Ahaetulla prasina. The sequence goes on along the minus strand of NC_080547.1, from coordinate 35,159,806 downwards.
GCCTTCAGGTGCCTTGGAAAGTAGCTTGACCCCCTCCTCTCTGTGGCAGCCCCTCAACTATTGGAAGACGGCTATCATGTCTCTTCTGGTCCTTCTCTTCACTAGACTAGTCATGGCCAGTTCCTGCAACCATTCATTGTATGTTTTAGCCTGCAGTCCCCTAATCATCTTGGTTGCTCTTCTCTGCACTCTTTCTAGAGTTGCAGAGTTTTTTGTGGTGTGACCAGTGTGGTGACCAAAACTGGATGTCAGCTTTGGAAGTCATATTAGGCCGGAAGCTTCCGTGCTGCCACTTTCTCATGTGTGAGAAAGTAGGAGGGGGGGATTTAGTAGAGGGGTTGCCATTAGACATAATAATGTCTGCCGGTCAAGGTCTGGACAATCCTGCATCTGGAGAAGGAGTGGTCAGAGTGCTGTCTCGAGATGGGATGGTTGGCGATTGGAGCATGTGATTGACTGAGGAGTGAGGGGATGGTTTTGGGTGGTTTTGATTTACTGAGGGAAAACCCGGCCCTCTCAGATTCGGATTTTCTCAGATGTGCCAGTTTAATAATAATAATATTTTAATTTACTTGTTTACTTGTCCTAGTAAATAGAACTTTGAAAGATGCTTGCTTCCAAGTTTTTACTTGGAGTTGGAGGTTTTTCAGGAACGCTGACATTGGATGCAGTATTCTAGGTGTGGTCTTACTAAGGCTTTATAGAGTGTATTAGTACCTCCCTTGATCTTGATTGTATTCCTCTATTTATACAATTTAGGATTGCATTGGTTTTTTTCTGGCTGCTGCCGCACACTGCTGAGTCATATTTAATTGGTTGTCCACTAAGACTCCAAGATCCCTCTCACAGTTACAGTTATTAAGCCTGGTTTCACCCAGCATTACTACTTTTAGAATCACAGAAGACTTGTAGGGTGCATAAAGAATGGTTTTGAAGGACAGGAGAAAAATCCCACTACCAAGTTATCAGTCAGATAAGAGGCACTTGAGCCTGGGCCAACAAAATAACTTGAGAAAATGCCCCTCCTTAGTTGAGACAAAGGTAAAGCAAAGGAGGGGAAAATCACATTCAGACTTGTAGTTTATATTACTATAGATGTGACAATAAAATAATCCTGACCTATATGACATTGATTTCTTAGCCTGGTCTGCCATGTTGGGGTGACAAGACCTCATTCCACAGTCTGTCCATAAAGCAATCAGAAAATCTGGCTTTAGGAATTAAATTATGGATAAATATGGTTGAGGTTTATTGATACCAGGTTCTTGAAGCTGCAAATTTGGCAATAAGTCCCAATGAACGGAATTGGATTTCATAGAAGGGATGGTAACTCTTAGACCTCCAGCTGTTGCTAAACTAAAATCTATATACCTTGGCTGTGTTGCTTAGGGCAACTAGGAGAAGCCCAGTTATTATCGATTTCTGGAAGCCTAAGGAATTATTTGTAAAAATAAGAAAAAAGAATTCTGAAACAAAAATCTCTATATGCATATTACACATACCTGTACATATAATATTGCTATTTAAAGACAAAAGAAAACTTGCCTCTTTATTAACTGAACTATTCTCAGAAATTATTTGTTATGAGAGATTATATGTCTCCCTCCAACGAGCAAGATAAAGTGTGGGAAGGAAATGTTTAGCTCACTTTATAGGTGTTTGGCTTTTATTAAGACAGATCATTCAGCATGGCCAATGTTAGGAGCAGATTTGAAATACTAGGCGGAGTGGCAATTTTTTAAAAAATAAAAACCTACTTGAAGTTGTTGTCATTAAGCTACAGCTCATCTCTTTGTCTTTTGGCATATTTTTAATCAATGTATCCACAAGGGAAAGGAAGATGGAGTGCCCTGCTATACATCAAATGACACGAATGAAAAGTGATTATGAATAACTAATGGCTGTAGGCGCACTTTTCATTTACAAGCTACAGTGACATCAAAATTATGAGTTTGTGAAACTGATTCATCGTATCTTTATGAATCAGCTCTTCCAATCAAGATGAGGGCAATTCAATTCATAGAAGCCAATAAATACCCAAATGATCATCTATCCTAAGAAATTGGTGATCAAAACCATTTTTTTTGAGCCGTGATGGCGCAGTGGTTAGAATGCAGTATTGCAGGCTAACTGTTGACTGCCAGTGGTTCGATCCTGATTGGCTCAAGGTTGACTCAGCCTTCTATCCTTCAGAGGCTGGTAAAATGACCCAAATTGTTGAGGGCAATTATATCTGTAAATCGCTCAGAGAAGGCTGTAAAGCATTATGAAGTCGAAGTGCTGTTGCTATTGCTGTTGCTTTTATCCTAAAGACAGTCATGTTTAGATGTTAACAGTTTAATTTTGTACATTTTAACTCTTACACCATGGGACAATATATGTTTATTCGCGTATGTACACATTATAGTTTCATTTCCTCTATGAAAAGTAGCATTTATATTTTGTGGCTTTTCTCATTGAACAAAATTATAATAGCAGAACCTCTGCTATTGGGGAGACTAAAATTATACAGATCGAGTAGAGGTGTGAGTGAGTGAATTGTATCAGGAATATTCATGTTTTCTGGTATCGTCTTCCTTACATTTAAAGCAGGTGTGAAATCCAGCAGGTTCTGATAGGTTCTGGAGAACTGGTAGGGGAAATTTTGAGCAGTTTGGAGAACCAGCAAATACCACCTCTGGCTGGCCCCAGGAGTGGGGTAGGAATGGAGATTTTGCAATATCCTTCCCCTGGAGTGGGGTGGGAATGGAGATTTTGCAGTATCCGTCTCCTACCATGCCCACCAAGCCACACCCAAGAACCGGTAGTAAAAAAAATTGAATTTCACCACTGATTTATTTTATTTATTTATTTTATTTATTCGTCGTAACAATATATACAAGTATAACATAGAGGATTATATAATATATAAACATATATATGAGGAGAAACAAGGTACTATAAACACACATATATATATAGGGGAAGAATAGATTTAAAGTACCCAGTAACTGGAGTTCTTTGGGCAATTTGTCAATTAAAAACTGAAATTTTAGGGAAATAAAACAAGGCCAGTCAAACAGATCTGATGAATAAAAATGGAATCTTAGCCCCACATAAAAAGATCTGCAGGAGAGAAAAAAAAATAGATAATGACGATTTTACCAAATGAAGCAGCATATACAAGAAGTGAAAAGATGGGGAATCTTAATGCCTTGCATTCCCCAGGCTCTGGAAGAAGAGATGGAGAAAAATAATAACTTGGACTGAACTAAAGAAAGAATTTGAAACAAATTTAGACAAGGGAGGGAGTTGAGAGTACGTGTTAGGTGTAAGTGTCAAAAGATTAATTTTCATGTGTTGTGATGAACAACTAAAAATAATTTACACAGAGAGTTGGCTTATGAAGCAGTTATTCTCAGTACAGTGAGAATAAGAGAACAAGAGAACAAGTACAGTCGTTGACCAATTCATAAAAAAAAAGAAAAAGACAAATATTCTAGCTCTAGCAAATAAAACTTGAATAAAACTAAATATTATAATCAATAAATTATACGGTCAAAATACAGCATATTTTACAAGCAATAAAGCAAAATGTAGCCACATTCAGAGAAAAGAAAACAGATCAGATAACAATAATAATAATTTAGACAGAATTAATCTGAGTTGCCTGGAAATGATCAACAATTATTACAGAGGAGAAATATCTGATGATCTAGAAGTTTCCTTGTCTACCGACTTGTGATGAACTCTTCTTTAGAATCAAAATATAGAGACACAAAAAGAGAAATTAATGTGAGGTGATGAGGTTGTTCTGCTGGGTAGCAGCTATGAGGAATGACCTCAATCCTGGAATTCTAGATTTTTTCATCTCTTCTTTTCTTTGATCACTGTAAAACAGAACCATGTTCTCACTGCAAGAAAGCTAACTGGATAACTCAGTTTTAAAGTGACTGAAAGGGAAAGCTTTTCCTTCTTTTTCCCTATTATGAGAGAAGAATTTAGGAATTTCAGATCAGATTCAGCATCAAACTGAAAAGCATAAAAGGCAGGTGCATATATGCAGAGGCATTCATATATTGTAACACTGGTTTTATCATTTATCCTCCACTCTAAGAGAAACGTTAAAATTGGCATAAGATTTGGCTTGAGGCTACTTTTTTAGCTCTTCACCTAGACAGGCTTTGTAATTTTAATTACTTTGGTGCCATTGCAAGAGACGACTGCTAATGACGGCAAGGGCAGAAATTTTATTTATTTTTAATTTATTTATTTAGTTTGTCAAACATGTACGAGATACGAGGAATAAGTATAAACATGGATATGAACCAGTGGTGAAATGGCAAAACTTTTTGCTACCGGTTCTATGGGCGGGACTTGGTGGGCGTGGCTTGGTTTTGGGGGGTCATGTGACTGGGTGGGTGTGGCCAACTTTAAAAAAAAAACTTTTTAAAGCATTTTTTACTATCTATTCACCTGAACCGGTAGTAAAAAATGCTTTAAAAAAGTAAAAAAAAAAAAGTTCCAACAATCACAGCTGTTCTGCACGATCGTGGGAATCTTTTTTTTTTTTTTTTTACTTTTTTAAAGCATTTTTTTTTTACTACCGGTTTGGGTGAATAGGTAGTAAAAAAAAAATGCTTTAAAAAAGTAAAAAAAATAAGGTTCCGATGATCGCACAGAACAGCTGTGATCATCAGAAACTTTTTTTTTTTTTACTGTTTAAAGCATTTTTACCACTACTGGTTTGCCCAAACCGTAGGAAACCAATAGCATTTCACCCCTGATATGAACACAGGAAATGGGTATGAATAAATGGGGGCAGTAGGAAAGGGACGCGAGGCACAATGGTGCGCTTATGCACGGCCCTTAAGTTCTGAAAGATTTCTGCTTTGCCTTTAACAGGAGGGTGGGTTCTGTTGCCCCCTTTTTTCACACTCCATGTCTATCCCACATGGAGACAAAAGGAGAGATTATAAGGGGAAAAGTGGGATCCTCTTAAGGCAATTGAAATGATTCACTCGGCTCTGTGATTCATCAGCTAGTTCCCCTTCAAAAGCCTGACGCTTGGATGACCAATATATAAATCCCTTGTTTCAGAAAATGGAGGTTATACTAAGAGAATAACAAAAGTTCTTGGTTTGTTTGTTTTTACAAACTGAAAAATCTATTATGGTGTAAAGTTTTCCTCCTTTAGTGAAGGCAAGGGTCCTTTCGGTAGCTGCATTGGCACGGATTCAGCCTTTCATCATTTTTTCAGAGTCTACAAGCCAGCTCACTGAGTTTCCTGATGACCAACTAGCTCTAAATGCTAGCAACACTGAAAGGATGTTAGATTGGTTCAAAAAGTGCCTCTGACTCACAAAATACTCCTAAAATCACCTCGCTGCTGTCTTCTCCTTGGCATTTAAAACCTCTTGCACAGGAGCGCCCAAATTTAGTTGTATTAGCATGCCAGCCAGGGAGAGCTCTGCTGCGATCACTTAATCCCCTCCTTTGGGCTTTTGCTTCGGGGGCTGCCTTGAAAAAGAACCCTTCCAGGTATCATTGTTGGAGTGACATGCGTTAAGCCAGCTTGGAAACCTGCCCTCTAGTAGTACTGTTGCAACTTTGAAGTTGTGCAACACCTTTAGCAAATACTTCCTCATGCGAGGGCATGAATAAAACTGGAGCACTCATTACTTGCTTCTCAGAGTCAACCAGAGAGCAGCTCAGGTTGGCTGGAAAGCAGAAGGAGATTCCTTGTCCGCCAGCCAAATCCAGGATCCAAAATGATCCAAGCTCTCTTGGTTGCTATATGCTTAACAATGTTTTCATACCAAGGTAAGGTGTTTTCTTCAGTTTCATTTTTTTTTCATATTCTTACTGCTAAAAGACTATTGTACTTGACAAGTTTCTATGGTTTTCCTTTCGATGATTAACAAGCCCTTGTCTCAGACTAGCTAAAAGAATGTTCTCAAAGATCCCATTTGTGCTAAAATTACATAGAGGGATTTTTTTTTTATTTGCTTAAATGTTTTTCAAGCAGGAAACAGATCCTAAGAAAGAAAAGTTCTAATAACTTAAGAAACAAAGCATCTTCAAGTTAGAAGGAAAGTTTTCCAATAATGTGAGTAAAAATTAGAAAACTGAAGAGGACAGAAAGACAGAGTTCGTGGCAAGAAAATTTCAGGAAGCAAAATATTAAAGGGAAAAATAAATATTTTTCAGTTTTAATTTTCTTCCAATAGAGCTCCTGTAATTAAGCTTGCATAATATTCAGCCAAACAAAAGCTTGTGTTATTATTATTATCTTCAAAGAGTCTTCAAACTGTACTCTAACTAATGTACTTAGTACTTTTCTCAATATAAGATTTTCAGATTTATGCCAGTTGGCAACACAGAAATACAGATTTTATTTTCCAGTGAGCATAGATGAATATTCTTTGAAATCCATGTTAAGTGTGGCCTTAAATATACTTTCCCTTTCATATGAGACTGTGGGAGAAATTTTGTTTACTATGGTAGGGAAAGGTATATTCATGCAACATGTTTAACTAATTTGGCGGAAGTCCAGGCAGGGGTATCGCTAATGGGGTATACTCTATTATAACTTTGGTTATGTGACTTGGGGATTTAGTATATCTATAAAAGGGACGCAGTTGCTCAGTGGGTAAGATGCTGAGCTTGTTGATCGAAAGGTTGGCAGTTCAGCGGTTCGAATCCCTAGTGCTGCCGTGTAACAGGGTGAGCTCCCGTTACTTGTCCCAGCTTCAGCCAACCTAGCAGTTTGAAAGCACGTAAAAAATGCAAGTAGGAAAATAGGGACCACCTTTGATGGGAAGATAACGTTCTGTACACCTTTGGTGTTTAGCCATGATGGCCACATGACCATGGAGATTTCTTCAGACAGTGCTGGCTCTTTGGCTTTGAAATGGAGATGAGCACCACCCCCTAGAGTCGGGAACGACTAGCACATATGTGCGAGGGGAATCTTTACCTTTACTTTAAAGTCAATCTGGTTGGTAAATTTAAATAGGGCTCACTATAGAATGCTGGGTTAAGATTATGGCATGAACCACTTTCAAGCCAGAATTTAGAGTAGGGTGCAGTATGGAGATCTACTTTGGCCATGCTTGTTTTTGATCTGTGGTAAACCTAGGATGTGGGTAGTGCATTCATCCTGATTCCCTTGATCTCTCAGCAGCCTTTGATACTATCAACTGTGGCATCAAAGGCTGCTGAGGGGGTTGGGAGTGGGAGGCACCCCACTTTAGGAACATGTAGTGTTTCCATCTTTTGATGGCGTACTCCATTCGGAACTGATGCACAATCTAGGGTTTCTTCTAGATTCATAGCTGCTACTCAAAAGAGCAGGTGGCAGCTGTGGCCAGGGAGACCTTTGAACAACTGGAAATTTGTTGCAATGGTTTTGTCCACTCCTGGGCTGCAGGGCACTGTGCTTGTGTTCACTCATGTCTTAGTCACTTCCTGATTGGACTACTGCAAAACACGCTTCATGGGGCACTACGTAGTCCTTGAAGACTATCTGAACCTCCAAAATGGTATCTCTGCCCTACCTTATTATTGATTGATTGATTGATTGAAATTTATATTGCTGCCTATTTGTATATGGCGACTCAATGCAGCTTAAAAGGTAAAGGTTCCCCTCGCACATACATGCTAGTTGTTGCCGACTCTAGGGGGCGGTGCTCATCTCCGTTTCAAAGCCGAAGAGCCAGCGTTGTCCAAAGACGTCTCCGTGGTCATGTGGCCAGCATGACTCAACGCCAAAGGCACACGGAACGCTCTTCCCTTCCCACCAAGGTGGTCCCTATTTTTTCTACTTGCATTTTTACATGCTTTCGAAACTGCTAGGTTGGCAGAAGCTGGGACAAGTAACGGGAGCTCACCCCGTTACACGGCAGCACTAGGGATTTGAACCGCTGAGCTGCCGACCTTTCGATCGACAAGCTCAGCATCCTAGCCAGAATATAAAAATCTCATATATAAAACAATACAACTAATAAAAGAGAATAAGCGTAAATTAATAAATTAAAATAATAAAATCATCCCCCGCCCGTCACCCCAGGGAGAACACATCAATGAGCCATTTAATGGGCTGCATTCCGCTCTGCATTCCCCTGGCCCGCTAGCATTATTCTTCCATTTATGCTTCTTTCCTATTTAAGATAGTGTCTTTTTTTTTTTTGGCAAGTAGAGACAAAGAGAGGTTGCTTTGCGAAATCTGATTCGCAGCGGGAAAGCTGGACCAAACGTGCTGTGTAAAATGCCTGCTTGGATCTAATCAACTAGAATCAGCACTGTGGAGATGGAATGGAGATGCCTTTAACTCTCTCCAACCTCCTTCTCCAATCCTGCTATTTGCAATAGAACAATTGTGGTTAACTGGAGTTTGAGATACCGCCTTACCTCTTCATCTTCCAAACTCAGTTTCTCACGTGCTACCTTTCTCTCCCTCCCCATCTCCAATTCTTTAAAGATAGTCCAATTCATATCCGATTCTAGGGGATGTGTGTGCTCATCTCTGTTTCTTAGCCAAGGAAGCCAGCATTATCCAAAGACACATCCGTGGTCATGTGGCCAGCACGACTATATGTCAAGGTGCACGGAACACTGTTATTTTCCCACCAAAGTGGTACCTATTTATCTACTCACATTTGATGCTTTCAAACTGCTAAGTTGGCAGGGAGTGGGACAAATAATGGGAGCTCACCCTGTCATGTGGTGCTCAGGTCTTGAACCAGGGCTGTCAGTTTTCCAGCTGGCAAGCTCAGCATCTTTTAACCCATGAGCCATCACACCCCCTTCTTTAAACTTACTCTACAGTAATAGCAATAGCACTTAGACTTATATACCACTTTACAGTGCTTTACAGCCCTCTCTAAGCGGTTTACAGAGTCAGCCTCTTGCCCCCAACATTTTTGGGTCCTCATTTTACCAACCTCAGAAGGATGGAAGGCTGAGTCAACCTTGAGCCTGGTGAGATTTGAACTGCCAAATTGCAGGCAGCTGGCAGTCAGCTGAAGTAGCCTGTAGTACTGCACTCTAACCACTGCGTCACCATAGCTCATATGCTCATATGCTCATTGCTCATAATGCAAATGTTGATATCCAATTCCTTTGATGTTCATCTTTCTCCCAAAGTCCACCAGAGAAAAAAAATACATTACAGATAATCCTCAACTTACATTCACAGTAGGGATAGGAAATTTTGTTAACTGGTGCAGTCTGTGACCATCCCTGATTTTAGAATAGAATAGAATAGAATAGAATTTTTATTGGCCAGGTGTGACAAGGAATTTGTCTTGGTGCATATGCTCTCAGTGTACCTAAAAGAAAAGATACGTTCATCAAGGTACAACATTTACAACACAAATGATGGTCAATATATCAATATAAATCATAAGGATTGCCAGCAACAAAGTTACAGTCATATAGTAATAAGTGTAAGGAGATGGGTGATGGGAACGATGAGAAGATTAATAGTAGTGCAGATTTAGTAAATAGTTTGACAGTGTTGAGGGAATTATTTGTTTAGCAGAGTGATGCCGTTCGGGAAAAAACTGTTCTTGTGTCTAGTTGTTCTGGTGTGCAGTGCTCTATAGCATCGTTTTGAGGGTAGGAGTTGAAACAGTTTACGTCCTGGATGTGAGGGATCTGTAAATATTTTCACGGCCCTTTTTTTTTTTTTACAACCTTTTTGCTGTGGTTGTTAAGTGAGACATCACATTATCATGACTTCTACCTGCCTGTCAGTTTTCCCATCGATTTTGCTTGTGTGAAGTCAGCTGGGAAAGGCACAAGTGATGATCACATGACCGAGGGATGCTGTAACCATTGTAAATGTATGATGGTCGTCCCATGCCCGAATCATGATCAGGTGTGTGCAGGGACACTGTGACAGTTGTAAATGCAAGGATTGGTCATAAATCTTTTTTTTTTTCAGCACCACCATAAATTCAAACAGTTACTAAATGAATGGTTCTAAGACAAGGATTACCTGTACTCAACATTCTGGGAAAATTGCAGCATTGTTTTTTTTAGAAAAGAAAGTTTATATTTAAAAACCTTGCATCAGCGAGACTGACATATAAAAGGAGAAAAACAGGAAAGTTTCCCTAAAAAAAAACAACGGGTCTTGAGCAACTTATATTAACAATACATCAATTCGGTGATTGTTCATAGAGTTTTTACGTGTTAAAGCGTGTTGGCCAAGCACAAAGTCCATCTGGAGACTGATGTATGTTGAGAAGCAATTGCATCGAACACTTCAATGTGTTTGTGTGCTGAAGACCAAAAAAATAATCCAGTGCCATCGCAACTCACATTGTTTCATACTCTATGTCAGTGTTTCTCAACCTTCGGCGGCTTTAAAGTCTGTGGGTTTCAATTCCCAGAAGTTGAACTTCAACTCCAGAATTCTGGGCGTTGAAGTCCATGTATCTTAAAAGTTGCTAAGGTTGAGAAACACTGATCAATGTAACCAAATTCAGAAGGGGAACGAATCATGGGAAAGAGGCAAATTTATAAATTTGGAATAATCTTTGTCTTCAGGATCCAATCTAGCAGCTACAACAGCGGCAGCAGCACACATCAACATTTCAATAACCTGGAAGTGCGAGGGATATTTCTTTGACAAACTCATTACACAACCCTGACTGAAACAGCCAGTACTCTGTTTGCCTCACAGATGAAGTCTTATGTTAGCTGGTGGCATGTTTTGTTCCCCAGGTTCTGATGAATAATTTGCTTTTAATAATTACCCAAAATAGATTCTGAAACACCCATGCAGAAACTAGTTTGTATCTACTTCAGAGGTAGGTTTCAGCAGGTTCTGACCAGTTCTGGAGAACCGGTAGCGGAAATTTTGAGTAGTTTGAAGAACCGGTAGTAAAAATTCTGATTGTCCCCGCCCCCATCTATTCTCTGCCTCCCAAGTCCCAGCTGATCGGGAGGAAATGGGGATTTTACAGTATCCTTCCCCTGGAGTGGGGTGGGAATGGGGATTTTACAGTATCCTTCCCATGCCACGCCCACCAAGCCATGCCCACGAAGCCATGCCACGCCCAAGCAACACTCACAGAACTAATAGTAAAAAATTTTTGAAACCACCACTGATCTACTTATTGATATAAAATCAGCTATAGTCAGGGAATACAAAAATAATTGTTTGAAAAAACCCGATTACTTAAAAAGCAACATTTGTAAAAGGTAAGATGGCTCACTTCTAGCAGATCGATTGCAGGACAATGCTGACAGACCTAACCAGAACCCTGCTCTGGTATAGATAAATGGAGCAGGTATCTCTTGAACTTTTAAGTTGTACATCTTATTCATTTCTATAGAGAATGGTACCTGGAGAAGAACTCTTATAGATCAAATTGGGTTGCTCCTGGAAGTGTCCATTGGACCATTAGATACCTAAGAAACCCTCAACCAATAAGTCCCATCTTTGACAAATTGAAGGTGAGTGACTTCAGTTCCCAGAATCCTGAGAAATGGCTATGCTGGCTGTGGAATTTTGGGAGTTGAAGTCCACGTATCTGGAAATTGCCAAGGAAATCCTACCATGTATGGTCAGATAAACAGCCATTGCTCCCTTAGAGCAAGGCTGTCAAACTCCTGGCCTGCGGGCTGGATGTGTCATGTGCCCAGTTTAGCGAAGGGGGAAAAAGTCCTGATATGTCACGTGATCCCACCGTTATGATGTCAATTTGACACCCCTGCCTTAGAGGTCCTTCTAACCAGAAGTTTCTAATCAGAAATTTTTGAGTAAAATAGCAAACTGTCTATTTAAAAAAGCAAGTTCCTAACCCAGACAAATCAATGAAGGAGACAGGAAAGGAGACACTGTGTTATTTCAGGCCCAATCATTCTTTGTGTAAACCCCATTTGAAGTTAGCTCACTGGTTCTTCAACATCAATCAAGTTTTTCTTACGAAAAGTTAAACAGGGCTTCATGCAATCGAAGTATTCTGGAATTGAGAATTTCGATTTCTACCACTCCTTCTTATGAGGTAATCTAATGGCTGCTTGCCAGCAGAAAGAATAAAAGAGATTAGTGCACCAAGCCTTAAAATATCTGCCTGTAGACATTCTAATCTTTAACCTTAAATTTAAAGTTTAATTTAAATGCAATCCAGTTGGATTGGTCATATCCACTTTTTGGAGTACACACCAGGTAGGGTACCTAAAGATCAAATATGGCCCTTGGTGGGGAAGGGGAACATACACCTTTTGTTAGATTGTTAGACACCTTTAATCATCTTCTTCACCATTTTTTGAGCCTCTTCTGCTTGTTTATGTTCTTCTGAAAGGCTCATACCAGAGATGGTACCTTTGGCACAGTGGTAAAATGTAAAATTTGTTACTACCGGTTCTGTGGGCGTGGCTTGGTGGTCGGGTAATGTGATTGGGTGGGCATTGCCAACTTTTTTTTTTTACTTTTAAAAGCATTTTTTCTATAACCTCTTCAGCTGAAGAGGTTGTAGAAAAAATGCTTTTAAAAGGCTGCTCTGACGATCCCAGCTGAGTTGCCTGATCATCAGAGGCTTTTGTTTTCTTTTAAAAGTATTTTTTTTTGCCTTTAAAAGAAAAAAAAAGCCTCTGATGATCAGGCAACTCAGCTGGGATCACCAGAACCTTTTAAAAGCATTTTTTCAGCTGAAGAAAAAATGCTTTTAAAAGTTTTTTAAAAAACCTCTGATGATCGCGCGGCTCAGCTGGGCATGGGAGGGGGAAGCAGGGATTTTTGCTACTGGTTCTCTGAACCACCAGCTGCCATCACTACTGGATTGGGCGATCCAGTCCAAACTGGGAGCATTTCACCCCTGCTTTGGCATCCTTTGAGTTACTTTAAGGTTTTGGTTACTACCTTTAAAGCGCTCCATGGCTTAGGGCCTGGGTACTTACGGGACCACCTACTGTTACCGCATGCCTCCCACCGACCCGTACGTTCACACAGAGAGGGACTTCTCAGGGTGCTGTCCGCCAAACAATGTTGGCGGGCGGCCCCCAGGGGAAGATCCTTTTCTGTGGGGGCTCCTACCCTCTGGAACGAACTTCCCCCTGGTTTACGCCAAATACCTGACCTTCGGACCTTTCGCCGCGAATTGAAAACACATCTATTTATTTGCGCGGGGCTGGCTTAAATTTTATTGGGTTTTTATTGGGTTTTTAAATTTTTCCTATGAATTTTAATGGGTTTTTTAGTTTTATATGTTTTAAAGTCTTAGGCCAATGGTGTAATAATTTTTTTAATCCGGGTTTTAATTGTATATTGTATTGCTTGTTTTATTTTGGCTGTACACCGCCCTGAGTCCTTCGGGAGAAGGGCGGTATAAAAATCGAATAAATAATAATAATAATAATAATTTCCACCATTCAAAACTTGCTGTGTAGGATCCATACTATGGATACAGCATATCCAGCTCCGTTGCTATTAAGCATTCCTATGTAATGACCTGTAAGATGGATCTATTTACTCCCTAATTACTTTGCTATTATTCAAGCTCAAGTGTAAATTGTCTGCACAGGTTTTTTTTACAAAACCGCTCTGAATTACTCACCACTACTAATGTTTCATAGCTTCAGGCTGGCATTAGGGCTTAGATGTTATAAATATACAGGTGGTTTTTAAAGAAGTAAGCTGATGAAGGATCTTTTTACCTGTAAGGCATGTTTCCTCGTGATCTGTGTGAAAAGAACAACCCTTGTGAAACAGGCCTTGTTGAAGGGATGATTCCAGATGAATGTAGCTCTTCAGCCATATGCGTATTAATTTCAGAAGCCTTTTGGCAGAGATCAGATCTCTGACAAAAAGCCATCCATCCTCTTTTTTGGCAGCCTGCTGTCTGAGGAGGAAGGCAAGAAGGAAGGAGAGCATTAGAGAAGGAGAATGACTAATATCCCTTCTGGCTTTTGGCTTTGTCCCTGTCCAATATCGATACACTTATATAGCCTCCAACGAATTGTAACACGTGAGAACAACCACTTTAAACTTAATGTAGACTGCTTTAAACTTGATTGTAAAAAAAAAAATTGATTTTTATAACAGAGTTGTCGAAGTCTGGAATATCTTACCCAATTCCGTTGTTTCAGCTACTGAATTTCACAGTTTTAATTCCAAATTAACTTCTGTGGACCTCATCCCATCTTTAAGCAGTTCCTAAGGGGGCAGTTCCTAAGTGAACTAATATGCCTGTCATCCCTGTCACATTTTAGTTCTTTCATTTTTTTCAAATTTATAATTTTTGTTTTATGAAGATGATAGATAGATGATAGATAGATAGATAGATAGATAGATAGATAGATAGATAGATAGATGATAGATAGATAGATAGATAGATAGATAGATAGACAGGGATGGATGGATGGAGATAGATAGATATATAGTATTTGTGAGAGAAAAGCCTCCAACTGACTGTGTCCACAAAATGTTTTTTTTGCAATTATTTATAACAGGTTATGACATGACACCCTGAGTTTTTGCAGATTTATTTTATTATTTATTTATTTTGTCACACAGTATATATAAGCATAATCATGAATTAACTATATAATATATAAGCATATATATATAAGTATGAATATGTAATAACTATATTAATTGGACATAATGAAAGGAAACAATAGGACAGGAACGGTAGGCACGTTTGTGCTCTTATGCACACCCCTTACAGACCTCTTAGGAATGGGGTGAGGTCAATAGTAGACAGTTTTTGGTTAAAGCTTTGGGGATTTTGAGAAGAGACCACAGAGTCAGGTAGTGTGTTCCAAGCATTAACAACTCTGTTACTGAGGTCATATTTTCTGCAATCAAGATTGGTGCGGTTAACATTAGGCTTAAATCTATTGTGTGCTCGTGTATTGTTGCAATTGAAGCTGAAGTAATTTTTGACAGGAAGTATGATACAATAGATAAGGGTTAGTCAAGAATTCAGGAAAGCCATGTTTCATTCCGAGAGGGCAAGGTCCCGAGCAGATAGATAGATAGATAGATAGATAAGATAGAAATAGAAATAGAGATGGAGATAGAGATAGAGATATATAGATATAGATATAGATAGATATAGATATAGATATAGATATAGATATAGATATAGATATAGATATAGATATAGATATAGATAATTACTCTGTATCAGAAACCAGGAGCTGGAGCATTTCATTTTTCTGCTCAGATATTCACTTCCTTTAAGATTAGGTAAGTATCCCTAGTTGTAGAGAAATATTCTAGTCTTCATCCCACTCATCCTCCCACGGGAATTACAGGAGGGACTTTCAGAATGGATGTGTCAGTTTACCTCAGGCTCTAGGCTGGAAAAGTGGATTGTAGAAATGTTGAACCAGACCGAAAGATTCCAAAGCACACATGCACATAAGAATTCTCTATTATGTGCAAGTGATTCATAATTCCCTCTCTGACCGATTCATCCTTGACTTTGTGTTCTTGATAAATATGCTTACATTCACCCACAGCCCAACCTCACCCATCCCTTCGAGACTCAGTCTATTTACTTTTAAAGCTGAAGGCAGGGAGTTTTCTAGTTTCTGGTTCAGGAGCCATTTGGTCAGTAGCCTTGGGCCCTGCAAACATCTACATTTTACTTGGAACAGGGAGAATGATGAATGGAATGAAAGAAAGCTGGTTACGCATTTATTTCTTTAGTATTACAGTATTTTATTAGCTACCCGGTGTTACTACAGTAATTCAAAATAAAAAGCAATTGGAATAATGCTAGCCCTGTGAGATAATCTAGGTAACAAGCACAGCCCTGAATACAATAAAATGGAATGGAATAGTATAGAATAGAATAGAATAGAATAGAATAGAATAGAATAGAATAGAATAGAATAGAATAGAATAGAATAGGTTTTTTTTATTGGACACACAAGGAATTTGACTTGGTGCATACGCTCTCAGTGTACATAAAAGAAAAGATACGTTCATCAAGGTACAACACTTACAACACTTAATGATAGTCATAGGCTACAAATAAGCAATCAGGAAACAATATCAATATAAATTGCAAGGATACAAGCAACAAAGTTACAGTCATGCAGTCATAAGTGGAAGGAGATGGGTGGTGGGAACAATGAGAAGATTATTAGTAGTGCAGATTTAGTAAATAGTTTGACAGTGTTGAGGGAATTATTGTTTAGCAGAGTGATGGCGTTTGGGAAAAAAACTGTCCTTGTGTCTAGTTGTTCTGGTGTGCAATGCTCTATAGCGTCATTTTGAGGGTAGGAGTTGAAACAGTTTATGTCCAGGATGTGAGGGGTCTGTAAATATTTTCCCAGCCCTCTTTTTGATTTGTGCAGGTCCTCAATGGAAGGCAGGTTGGCAGCCATTGTTTTTTCTGCAGTTCTAATTATCCTCTGAAGTCTATGTCTACCTTGTTGGGTTGCAGATCATTACAGATAATGATACTCAATGGATTCAGATGGTTCCCAAACACAGTTAAGAATTAGAAGCTCATTGGAGTAGCCCTGGTGTTTTTTTAAAAAAGCAAGGAAAGGTGCCCTTACCAAGGAGGCAAGTTCCAAAATTAGAACAGTGATTGGTAGAGAACAATATGGTAAAGAAGAAAGAGATGTGGAATTGCTGCTCCCCCCCCCCCGTGCTCTAAGCAGGAGAGAGTAGTAACCTTTCTTGTCAGTAGGGCAAGCAATCAAACCGCTCCCACGTTTCTGGGAGCATCAGGTACAAATGGACAGGTACATAAAAGTACGAGGAAGATGTAAACTTCTGCCTAGGGCTACCTTTGGAAGATGTCCGTCAGTCTGAGAAGATACATTTCCAGAGCCAAATACTTTCACTTCATAACAACAACAACAACAACAGCAACAACAACAACAGAGTTGGAAGGGACCTTGGAGGTCTTCTAGTCCAACCCCCTGCCCAGGCAGGAAACCCTACACCATTTCAGACAAATGGCTATCCAATATTTTCTTAAAGATTTCCAGTGTTGGAGCATTCACAACTTCTGGAGGCAAGTCGTTCCACTTATTGATTGTTCTAACTGTCAGGAAATTTCTCCTTAGTTCTAAGTTGCTTCTCTCCTTGATTAGTTTCCACCCATTGCTTCTTGTCCTGCCTTCAGGAGAATAGCTTGGCTCCCTCTTCTTTGTGGCAGCCCCTGAGATATTGGAAATATCTCAGGCACTGTCCCTCTTTACCTTTAGAAATCTCCCTCTCTCTCAATTTTGCATTAAAGCAGATGATAAAGTCTGTCTCACTTCCGGAAGTGTTTGGATATTAATTTCCCCCACCCACTGAATGGCTATTCATATTTTACTTTATTGTTTTGTTTTCACTTGCAATTACAATTACAATGATTGTTGTCCTTTTTTTGTAATGTGTATTGGGCTACTGATGGAAAGACTGTATTAAAAAGTAGCAATAGCACTTAGACTTATATACCGCTTCACGGTGCTTCCCAGCCCTTTCTAAGCGGTTTGCAGAGTCAGCCTATTGCCTCCAACAATCTGGGTCCTCATTTTACCAACCTCGGAAGGATGGAAGGCTGAGTCAACCCTGAGCCTGGTGAGATCTGAACTGCCAATTTGCAGGCAGCTGGCAGTTGGCAGAAGTAGTACCAACCACTGCACCACCTCAGCACTTTTTCATAAATAAATAACTTTAGTATCTACTGTAGGAGAAACAATCCTGAGTTCAAACAACTTCTGGTAATTACATGGTGATGGCAGTGGTGGAATTCAATTTTTTTTACTACCGGTTCTGTGGGCGTGGCTTGGTGGGCGTGGCAGGGGAAGGATACTGCAAAACCTCCATTCCCACCCCATTCTGGGGCCAGCCAGAGGTGGTATTTGCAGTTCTCTGAACTGTTCAAAATTTCCACTACCGGTTCTCCAGAACCTGTCAGAACCTGCTGAATTTCACCCCTGAGTGACGGTCCTGTAATTTCCTTGGCTGCAGAATTGAAGTGGGTTCCCACTATTTTCATTCTTCATGGGTAACTGAATAACAAATTGTGTTGTAGATGTGAAAAAGGTAGAATAACATACCAAAGTGAACTTTTTTTCCCTTTTTCTTTGTGAAGCGAGCTCTGCGAAGGACTCCTGGAAAGTTAAGGATTATGAAGTAGTTTATCCACAAAAAGTCCATGCATTACACAAGAGAGACGTAGGAGACGCTCAGAAGCCTGACAAAAAAGTAAGAAAAAGATTTGTTTTTCATCAATTTGTTTACTGATTAATCTGACCCTGAGTTTTGCTCAAGATTCATGTGAACCAGAGTTAAAACTACACTTCTTTCAAAATGTTGCAGTCTCAGCTGTTTTTATTGTTCATTTTTACATTTAGGTTGTTCTGCTTCATAAAGGGAGATGGTTATATAGTCACATATTTGTTACAGTTGATAGAATATGAAAGGTGATGATGAGAAGGAGGTTATAATTTGGAACCTATCACCTGTTTCATTTTTAGATTGGATCTGGTGTTGTCTGGGATACTCGTCCAGCCCTTACAGACCTTTGAATAATAGTTGCATAGATGGATTTTCATAGACAATTACAAGTAAAAAATGATTTCCTCCTTGTAGGCAGACATACCATAAATCTTGTAAGACTCTAAACTTCCAAAGGTCTGTTTCACTTTGATTAAAAATCTGTCCAAGCAGTATGAAAATAGCAAAAGCAATAACAACAGCACTTAGACTTCTATACAGCCTCCTAATGCTTTACAAAATATCATCCGTTCTGGCTTCCCAGAATGCATCACTTTGAAATATAAAAGTTGTATTTGTAGATGAAAATGGCATAGTGAGGTTTAGACCAAGGAGTGGATTCAGGTCCATCCTCAGCCATAGAAAAGCTCATGGGATAACTTTTGAGTCAGTCACTGTGTCCTAATCCATTCATTCCTCATTCATCAAGAAGTTGAATTAGAGAAGAAAAACTTGAACATCTGGAGAAAGTTTCATTTCAGAAGATCTTACGGTGGCTTTCAAGCACCAGATGAAATAATCCAAATCTAATAAATGAATTGGCTGCAACTTTCCGTTTGACACAGGTGTTGAGTTGTTAGGAATGTACACATTTCTATTTGCCAATTTTTTAAAAAGAATATTCAACTGTTTTTTTCTCTAAATACTGAACTCTTTGGATTTCAGACTAAGTATGATGATACCATGCAATATCAATTTAAAGTGAATGGAGAGCCAGTGGTCCTTCACCTAGAAAAAAATAAGTAAGTTAACTCAGAAATTCTTTTAACTTTGCTAAGACGATGTGATATATTCGATATATATTCTTGAACACAATCCAAGAGAAATTAAATTGTATTGCTTTGTTTGGGAAATTAAAACTAAATGAAATTAGTTAATTGAGTTAAATTATATATAATTACTGTAAAGGAGAAGGGGATAGAGTTAGTGAACATGTTAATTATGTCTTACCCGGAATTGAGAATTTCTTTTTCTTGCTTTCTATGGCACACTGATGAACCATAACAATTCTAGATAAAGCTGAACCACTCAAGGCTCATAAACTTTGGTCCCTTGAATTACCTAGGTTAGTTATGAAATATTAGAGATTTAAAAGTAATTGGTTACACATTTATGCTGCTCCATAGACACTCCATCAATCTGTATAACTTTTCCTAAAAGCCCTATGTAGCAACAGCACTTAGACTTATATACCGCTTCACAGTGCTTTACAGCCCTCTCTAAGTGGTTTTACAGAGTCAGCCTCTTGCCCCCCAACAATCTGGGTCCTCATTTTACCCACCTCGGAAGGATCGAAGGCTGAGTCACCCTTGAGCCGATGAGAAATAAACTGCCAAACTGCAGCCAGAAGAAGTAGCCTGCAGTACTGCATTCTAACCACTGCACCACCATGCCTCATAGCTGCTCAACTTACATCAGAGTTTACATGTTGAAGCATGAAAGGCATGAAATGTTATGTCCTATTAAGGCATGAAAGGGGACATGACCTAAACAAGCCCAAATTTCAACACACCCTGTTGGGTTTTTTTTGTTGTTGTTGCTGTTAAGAATGCCATTTCATTCCTTTCAGTGGTTCTCCGTTTGAACTGTAAATCAAGATACTAATAAAGATAATAATAAGTAGATTTGCCACCTGGCTTACATCTGCATAATAACCAACCAGCGGAACAGGTTTTGGGTGTTTCATTGACTTGTCTAGCCAGGCCACTGCGTTTTTATTAGCAGTTTTATTTCAATAGGGGGGCTAGACATGGGGCTGAAATCATTTCTCCCTTGTAAATAAGCTATTTCTACTGCTAAAAGAAGGAGTGCCATTTTCATGGCCTCAAATCCAGTAAATGTCACACCAAAGTTGAAATTTGTATGGCAGCCACTGCCATGGTAAACATGGGAACAATTGTCTAGAATCTCTGCAGTCCTGATGCAATTTAATATTAACACTAAGATCCTGAATGCTTTGGGAATGACTTCCTGCTTTTGATTTTAGAATATATAATAATAATGATGATGATAATGATGATGATGATAATAATACTAACAACAACAACAACAACAACAACAACAACAACAATAGAGTTGGAAGGGACCTTGGAGGTCTTCTAGTCCAACCCCTGCCCAGGCAGGAAACCCTACACCACTTCAGACAAATGGTTATCCAACATCTTTTTTAAAATTTCCGGTGTTGGAACATTCACAACTTCTAGAGGCAAGTTGTTCCACTGGTTAATTGTTCTAACTATCACGAAATTTCTCCTTAGTTCTAAGTTGCTTTTCTCCTTGATTAGTTTCCACCCATTGCTTCTTGTCCTGCCCTCAGGTGCTTTGGAGAATAGTTTGACTCCCTCTTCTTTGTGGCAGCCCCTGAGATATTGGAACACTGTTATCCTGTCTCCCCTAGTCCTTCTTTTCATTAAACTAGACATACTCAATTCCAGCAACCATTTTTTATGTTTTAGCCTCCAGTCCCCTAATCATCTTTGTTGCTCTTCTCTGCACTCTTTCTAGAGTCTCTATTTTTCCATCCTGTTGTGTCTTGTCTGCTCTCACCGCAGCCGGGGTCTGCTTATCTGCTCCCGAACACGGAGGAATGTATGCCTCCCGGCCCCAGTCCTGGCTCCATTCCCAGACAAGCTGCAGAGGAGGGGGCACCTCCCGGTCCCAGCCCTGGCTCCATGCCCAAGCAGGCTGCAGAGGAGGGAGCACCCCCCGGCCCCAGCCCTGGCTCCATGCCCAGGCAAACGGAGCAGCTAGACCCCTCCCCCTCCTCCACAGCATGTGAGCCTGAGGAAAGTTTACTTCCAACAACAGCTGATTGGCGTGACCCTCGCATCAGAAGATTGGATAGGCGGAGGCAACAGAAGGAAGGGAGGGGCAGGCCTTAATGAGTGCTGAGTCATGGAGCCACACCCCATGGCCTATATAAAGGATCTGCTTTCTGGCAGTCTCTGAGTCAGGCAAAGTCGAACTTATCTTGCTGAAGTCACTTACTGGTCTCCTGCCTGCTCTGAGGACTTTGCTAGGACTTTGGGCAGAGCTGCAGAGGCAAGCCTGATTCGGATTTCCCTGACTCGGCCGTCAGCGGAGGAGTGGGACACGACACATCCATCATGCTGTACATGCTCTCTAAATGTATATTAATCTAATTATTAAGGATGAACTATGAACAAACTATGTGTCACTTTATCTTATACTGTTGGGACATTTCGTGTTAAATTAGATGACGTGTGTTTTAGAAATTATCATGTTACCCTTCTCTATTGTCTAAACCTGAAGGCTGCGTAGAACTTCAGGGTAGCATCTGGATCAGGGGTGTCAAACTCGATTTCATTGAGGGCCGCATCAAGGTTGTGCTTGACCTCAGGGGATTGGGGTGTGTAGCTAGGGTGGAGCTGTGTGATCCTCCCACAGCCCTCTCCCAGTGAAAACAGAGCTCAGGAAGACTGTATGCAGTCTTCCTGGGCTTTGTTTTCAGCCATGATGGCCTCCTGCAGCCCTCTGTCAACAAAAACGGAGCTCGGGAGGGCTGCGCACTGCAGGCCAGTCCTTCGCTGTTGTGTCTGCACCCCCCGAGCCGGCCCTCCTGCCAGAAAGTGACTTGGAAAGTGAGGGGGAAGGGCAGTCAGGACTTACCTCGGGAGCACCGGCTTCCCTGGCTCAGCTCCAGGAGGCAGGCCTCCTTCTCCTGACTTTCCCCCTCCCAGGACACACCTCCAGACCCAGCTGATGGCAATCAGGCCTGGCTGGACCCTAGATTTCATAGGCAGGAGAGGCGGGAACAACAGAAGCAGGGGTGGGGCAGGCTTAGGAAGTGCCGAGTCATGGAGCCACACCCCACAGGATATAAAGGCAGCGAGAGCTGCTGTGTCTCTTTGTAGCAGGCAAATTAACTAAGAACTGAAGTTTGACTTATCAGCGTTGAGGGAGATAACAGAGCCACTTGGCAGATGATTGCTCTTTTGCTGCCAGGGCTGATAGTGCCAGCTAATTAAGCTATCATTCAGATGGAGGCGAGGGAGGACAGAACATTTGCTGTTTCCATAGTAGGTCAGATTCGGCCTGTGAGGTGCCTAGATCCTGCCAGCAGGCCTTGAGTTTGACACCTCTGATCTGGATGACCTTGTTCGGGCTTGGCGCAAAACAGGCTAAAGGTAGGAGACCAGCAAAAAATGCCAGGTATATGCCTATATTAGAAAAATGGAAGTCAATGCCAAGAAAAGTACACATGAATGTGTCTGCATAAGCAGCAGGAGAAGAAAGTAACTCCATTGTGTTGATTTAGAGCTTCAAGGGAGATGAACGTCCAAAGTATTTATCCCTTTGAGATTGCTTCATGAAACAATATGAGTCCCTTTCCTCTGGAATGAAAGGAGATTAATTAATTGCAGACCTAGCAGCTTCATTGGGTTGTTGCATTGGCCAGAAGAATCAAAGAAGCAGCCATACAAAATGTCTTCTCCTGGTCAATCATGCCCCCTCTGAGCCTTGATGAAGAGCATTGCACAGTTTTCTTGGTCCACAGCTCTTTGCTAAGGTGAATCCAAGATTTAACAGATTAACAAAGGTGGAAAGGACCTTATAGGCCATTTAGTCCAGGTGTCTCCAATTTGGCAACTTTAAGTCTTGTGGACTTCAACTCCCAGAATTCTAGTAGTTGTAGTCCACAAGTCTTAAAGTTACCAAGGTTGGAGACCCCTGATCTAGTCTGCACTCCTTTAAATAGCCATCCTCATGAGATTGAAATACCTGATCCTTCCCTTGGATACCAACCAATATCCTGAAAATGCCATTATACAGCAGTTGTAGGCTTATTATGCAATTATCTATGTTTCCAAGACTACATAATATCTTCTTTGAATTCTTTCCAGGGAACTTTTTTCAAAAGATTACACTGAGACTCATTATACCCTAGATGGCAGAGAAATTACAACAAGCCCTCCAGTTGAGGTAATATCCCGAACGTCTTACTTTAATGAAATAAATTGAGAATATTTGTGCACACAAATATGCATGTACCGGACCAGGCTATTCAAACAAGAAGGACTGTATATGCATGAAGTGTCTTATACTGAGTAAGCTCTGTGTAAGGATGTGTGGGTTAGGGTTAAGGTTAAAACCCAGTCTGTTCTACTTAATGAATTAATAGGGCAATATTTCAACCAGCCAGTTCTTTCCTACTGATTAAAAGCAAACATTCTGGGACTGAGCCCCACAAACAGGTTTATTTAAAAAATATCATGTTTATAGGATCCACTTTGCTTTTTAAACCCAATTAGAGTTTAAACCCAATTAGAGAATAAGGGACTCGGTGGCTCAGTGGCTAAAACGCTGAGCTTGTCGATCGAAAGGTGGGCAGTCCAGCAGTTTGAATCCCTAGTGCTGTGTAATGGGGGGAGCTCCTGTTACATTTTGTCGCGAACTCAAGACTCATCTTTTTATCCGCGCGGGGCTGGCTTAAATCGGGATTTTAATGTTAAATTTATTAATTTTAAACGGGGTTTTAGTATGGTAAATTTTAATCACTGGGCTAATTTAAATAAGTTTTTTAAATCGTATTTTAAATCTGTATATTGTATTGTCGGTTTTTTATTATGCCTGTACACCGCCCTGAGTCCTTCAGGAGAAGGGCGGTATAAAAATCAAATAAAATAATAAAAATAAATAATAATACTTGTCCCAGCTTCTGCCAACCAAGCAGTTCGAAAGCACATAAGAAATGCAAGTAGAAAAATAGGGACCACCTTTGGTGGAAAGGTAACAGCGTTCCATGCACCTTTGGCATTTAGTCATGCTGGCTACATGACCACGGAGATGTCTTCGGACAATGCTGGCTCTTCGGCTTTGAAACTGAGATGAGCACCGCCCCCTAGAGTCAAGAATGACTAGCACATATGTGCAAGGGGAACCTTTACTTTTACTTTTTTACATTGATAAATGCAAAAACATTTGTTTGGAACACCAAAAGTAAGAGGAATTCACTTTGCTTCTACAGAACATAGAAACCCATTCTATGTTCCTTACACTAAAATGGGCCAGAACCTGTTACAATATCACAGCACTACATGCTTCCTTGGCTTCCTCCTCCCAAATTCATCTAAAAGTGCATCCTTTGTCTCCAAAAATTGTCTACTCCTGAATTAGCATCTTCAAAGGTCAAACAAACTGTTTTTTCTTAATGTGTAAAAGAAGCCTGCTTTGATAATTTGATGTCTATATGGGTCCTGCTTGCAGAAGATGCTAGGAATCAAAATTCAACACCTGTTCAACACCTGAACAAAATTCAACACCTGTTGGAGTCTTCCAAGTTATATAGGATTTTTTAGTGTAGTGTTAGCGTTGTGTGTTTATATCTCTGATGTGTTTCTCAAAGCTTTCATTGTATGGGCTCAAGGAAATAACCATGTAGTTGATATCATATATAAATATGGGCTTTTCCCCACATTATGATAAGATTTCAGAACATAGAACAATGAGCAAGTCTTAAAGTTTATTCAGCAAATCCTCTGGTGCAGTAGTAGTAGAGTTGACCTCCAAGAAGACCAAGTTGGTGGAGAAAAGTCCTTGTAACAGGAAGAGCGCATTTTATATTCCTTTGTTGATTGTCTGCCTAAAGGTTCTTAGCTTTTTTTCATCCATGGGGTTCCTCCTGCAGTGATATTCTGTACTTCCAAATAACCAAGAGTTATTATTTGTGAAATACATTTGTTTGAAATTCAATGTCTTTTGGCATTTGTGTACTTCATGTGATTATTTCTCTCTGTTATAGACATTCACTTCCTTAAATTCAGAACAGTTCAAAGCCAGTTCTGTTTGAGGACCAGCATTTGCAAGGTCATATCTGACTTACAATCAGCACAGGTTTTGGTACACCTTAGTTTCAATCTCTGTGGGAGGACATTTAATCTATTTTGGGAACTGTGTGGCTTTGTGCTTGCTGAGAGATCTCAGCTCTGGAACTTTTACCACAGCGACACAGGTGTTGCTGTCTGTATTCCAAGAAAAAACCTTACAGGTGATTCTTTCTCCCTCCCCCAACACACACATCTCAATGTTACTGATCAATTAAAGCAGGGGTTTCCAACCTTGGTCCCTTTAAGACTTGTGGACTTCAACTCCCAGAGTTCCTCAGCCAGCTTTGCTGGCTGAGGGACTCTGGGAGTTGAAGTCCACAAGTCTTAAAGGGACCAAGGTTGGAGACCCCTGAATTAAAGAGATGTATTGGACTTCAATTCCCAGAATTCCCCAGCCAGCGTAGCCTCAAGCATTCTTTGAGATTTGCTACAGAAAAAGTCATTAGGTCGTAATACAAATCATGACTATGTTAATTAAAACAACATGAGGAAGCCATTGCTTTGCAGACAATTCCAGATTATTTCCTTTGATCCGTGACAAATTTAATTTAATTTAATTAGAAAGACAATGAAACTGTAAAATTTCTGCCTGAAGGGGTTCTTCCCCTTTTTGGCACGCTTAAAGGATTTTCTATTTTTATCCCTTTTTCCTGATGATATCCGCTTCACGCAAGGCAACTTCTCTTAAAGACTTCTAGAGAACTTTTCAAGGAAATGGCAAAAGCCAGTTAAATATAACAAGGGTAGTGCTTACGCAGCGAAATGAGAATAAAAAAATACTGCAACATAAGCTAAAGAACCTGATTTAATTTAAAATAAGCAAACACATATGTCCTAAACACTGCATGGACTAAACTGGAAAGGGAGTTTATTTGTTTTTTTAAAAATCTTATTTAAATTACATGTAAGATAAAAGTGAAGAAGTCCCTGCACATTTTACTCCAGTAAGGTAAAGGTAAAGTTTCCCCTCGCACATATGTGCTAGTCGTTGCTGACTCTAGGGGGTGGTGCTCATCTCCGTTTCAAAGCCAAAGAGCCAGCGCTGTCCGAAGACGTCTCCGTGGTCATGTGGCCGGCATGACTCAACGCCAAAGGCGCATGGAACACTGTTACCTTCCCACTAAAGGTGGTCCCTATTTTTTCTACTTGCATTTTTACATGTTTTTGAAACTGCTAGGTTGGCAGAAGCTGGGACAAGTAACGGGAGCTCACCCCGTTACACGGCAGCACTAGGGATTCAAACCGCCGAGCTGCCAACCTTTCAATCGACAAGCTGAACATCCTAGCCCCTGAGCCACCGCGTCCCTCATTTACTCCAGTAGCCATAGCCAACTTTACAGGGTGTGCTTATATCTGTTTCTTTAAGCTGTTGAGACTGCCTGAAGATAAGACATCATCCCACAGCGCAAAGCATGCAGCAAAACGCACAGTGCAGTTGTCTTTCTACCAAAAGAGTACCTATTTGTCTACTTGCATTTTTATTTTTAGCCATTGTCCAAAACACTTAAGTCAGCCAATGATTTTACCAACTTATACCCCAAACAAGGGGGAATATCAGAACTGGTATTTAGTCGAATCACGAGAAAGAACAGCTGGGAAACTTTCTTTGGCTGGGGATAAATTATTGGATGATTTGAAAAATACCACATTGATGCATCAAATTGTACACTGAGGACCGCCGATCTAAAATTTTATTTCCCTTCAGTTGTTTTTCATGCATTTGTCTCTCTCTCACACTCTCATTTGGAATGCTCAAGTATTTTACAGAGCTACTTATAGCCTCCTCATTAGTAAATTTAAAGCTATCTTTAACTAACATTTTTAGCATCCCTGTATGGGAACATTTTTAATGAGATTTTTTTTAATGGCCTCAGCCCAGAAAAAACAACAACAAAAAAACCCATTTCCCCATCTAGGAATGATGGCATCAGAGTTTATGAAATCTGGAAGATGACATGTTCCCCAGTTCTGCAATAGTAGTAGTACAGCATGAGAAACATTCTGATGATGAGTTTAAAAAAATAGATTGATTGATTGAGTGAGTGAGTGAGTGATTCACTTTCTATAGCTGTTTGTTTCAAGCAATGACTCTGGGCAGTTTATAAAAATCAAGATAGCAGTCACAATGGTCTGCCTCTTTTTAGCCTGCATTGCAATGGTGCCAGCAACAATATCCTATCAATATCCTTGGTTTCAGGTTAAGTTCTCCCCTTCCTTGATCGGGATGCCTTGTGCACGGTCACTCATGCGCTCGTTACCTCTCGCTTGGATTATTGTAATACTCTCTACATGGGGCTCCCCTTGAAGTGCACTCGGAGGCTCCAGTTAGTCCAGAATGCAGCTGCGCGGGTGATAGAGGGAGCTCCGCGTAGCTCCCATATAACACCGCTCCTGCGCAGACTGCACTGGCTACCTGTGGCCTTTCGAGTGCACTTTAAGGTTCTGGTTACTACCTTTAAAGCGCTCCATGGCTTAGGGCCTGGGTACTTACGGGACCGCCTGCTGTTACCTCATGCCTCCCACCGACCCGTACGCTCTCACAGAGAGGGACTTCTCAGGGTGCCGTCCGCCAAGCAATGTCGGCTGGCGGCCCCCAGGGGAAGGTCCTTCTCTGTGGGGGCTCCCACACTCTGGAAAGAACTTCCCCCGGGTTTACGCCAAATACCTGACCTTCGGACATTCCGTCGCAAACTGAAGACACATCTTTTTATTCGGGCGGGGCTGGCTTAAATTGAATTTTATTAAATTTTAAATTCTTATTAACTAATTTTAAATGGGGTTTTTAGTTCATTGCATATTTTTACTTTTCAGGCCAATTTTAAAATAAGTTTTTTAATTGCATTTTAAATTGTATATTGTACTGTCTGTTTTATTTTTGCCTGTACACCGCCCTGAGTCCTTCGGGAGAAGGGCGGTATAAAAATCAAATAAATAAAATAAATAAATAAATAATATAAGTTCTGTCGAACAATTCAATAATTCAGGAGCACAGGTGCGCAGCGCAACTTGCTTTTAGGGAGACGCCACAAGTCGACGAAATGTGCTCATTTTGAAACAATCAGTCACTCTGATTCCCACAATGGCTGCAAAAGTTGGTGGAGTTAGCAAAGATGGCTAAATTGAATGCTTTGATTTAAGTGGGGGGAAAAAAATCACAATTACTTTTTTTTCTACTTGGAAACCGCTTCTGGACTTTGTGCTTGAGGTGGGGAAAAAAAGTGAAACTTTGATTTTGGGTTTTACTGATTAGACAGGTTTTAGAAATGGTTAGTTAATACTGTTATGTAAAAGTTAAAAAGTTGAGGTTCGAGGCTATTATCTTATTTTACTGCACCAAAAGGAGTTGGAAGTCAACACTTTTTGTTTCTTTCCCCCCCCTTTCTCTAAACTTTTCCCTTCTCTTCACCTCTGTTGTGACCCAGGCCCAAGTAGGTAGTAGGAAACTCAGTCAGTGTAAAAACAAACAAACTTTATTTGAACAGCTGAGAATTACTTCATTCTCAGCATAGTTCAACTAAATTAAAGCAAATTCCTCCCAACACAATTCCTCAGTCCTATCACCAACCTTGGTCTAATTAGGCAAACTGCCAAAGGCCTTTCTTGGCAAAAGTTCCAATATGAAACAAATGCAACAAGACAAAGCTATCAACATTGTTTTCCAGCAAAGAGCCCAAATGCCTTTGCTGGTCTTTTAAGCCTTATGGGAGGGGCCAATCATCTCTTGGCCCTATTCCTGAGTTGTCCTCTTTGCTTGAGCTGCTCTTGCCTTCCGTGTGCATTAGGAACAGGCTCTTCCTGGTCCTCTGCCTCACTACTGTCAGTCTCTGGAGGCTCTGGAGTCTGCACCTCACTCCCCGATAGCCTTGGCCCCACCTCAGCCTCCGACGCAGAGCCCTCATCTGGGCCTTCCCCAGCCTCCAGGACTGGACCACGCTCTTCCTCAGCCTCATCGCTGTCCAACTCTGTTGCCAGCTCCGCAGGCTGCTGGCGGACCACAACAGCCTCCCCCTACTTTCCTACTATTTTCTTTTGTATTTTTTTTGTACTTTATATTATAAGCTAATAAAAAAAAAGAAAGAACCAATGGTAGACAGATTCTGTATCCCACAAATCAAAATATTCCGGATTGTTTTCTGTCTTACTCATTACTTCATTTATGTGGTGGAATACATTGGAACCCTATTCCTGCTTAACAAATCACAATCCGATCCAATGAAGTCCTCTTGCTTCCATATAGGATCACTGCTATTATAACGGTCACATCCAGAATGATACTGACTCAACTGCAAGCATTAATGCGTGTCATGGTTTGAAGTAAGATACCGTTTCATCTTCCCTTTTATTTCATAAGAATGAAAATATTATTGCTGTTCTTGAAGCTGTCGTAGTTAAAAAGCGGAACATGAGTTCCTTATGCAGGTTTCTTCCATAACTTCTAAAGTTCTGCAGAATTAAGGAAGATTTTGGTTGGATACCTAGGGGAGCTGCTGCCAGCCAGCAGAGACAGCAGGGAGCTAAATCAAGTCTGTCTATCAGGTCACCTTTGTACAAAGGAGCTGATGTTACAAGAAAAGAAGATAAATAGGTTTCATTGTGAAAGAAGTGTCAGAAGTAGCTAGGAAGTATACAGCAATAAGCAAGCAGACTTTCAGTTCTACCAGAAACACTTTCTAGAGCCATTCTGCACACTTTCTCCAACCAGCTAGATATCTTAGCTGTATAAAGATCCCAAAATTTAGAAAGGCCAGATTATCATTAATGAAGGAAGACACCAAGTGATCACTTTTGAACAAAGACTGTGTCCATGTGGTGGAGGAAAAATTGAAATGATAGAATAAGTTGTTGCAGGTGTGTTGGATTCCATCATGGCAAACCAAATCCATACAAATATTGTATAGATAATTTATCATTGTACTGAGAATGTGCAATATCTTATATTTTTCTGAGCCTAGCTGTATCTTTGAGAAGTAGGAGAAAGTGATATGTAAGTTAGGGAAAGAAAATAAGACTCAGTTTATTTTAAGGAGAGATTCATAAAGTTATGTTGACTTTGTTAGTTAAAACTGGCTATTCACTACGGAATCCTTTGTGCTCTCTGAGCTTAATTGTTTTCTTGCAGGTGTTTCTAGATTACCCATCTAGGTAACATCTAGTACACTAATGATGTTACTAGCTGAGTAATGAAACATTTGCAGGAAAACAACCAAGTTTAGGGAGCACCAAGGATGCCACAATTGAACCCTGAGCTCCAAATATTCTTTTCTATTGGTCTTCCACCTCAAATAATGCTTTTTTAAAAAAATCTGCAATTGTTTTAACAGAGGGTATTTCAAGAATGATGGCGAGAAGTACCTTATCGAACCTTTGCAGCTTTTCAACAGTGAAGCTCATGCACTCTTCAAATATGAAAGTCTGGAAAAAGAGGACGAGACCCCCAAAATCTGTGGGGTAACCAACACTACTTGGAGATCAGATGAGCCCCTCAAGAAGACCTCTCGGACGAGCATGAACGCTGAAGTAAGTCTCATATTAAACCCTCAAGAATATAACATGGTTTGAGCACAGGGATTCATTTACTTGTTCCTAAATTGTAAAGTGAAAGAGAAATTCTCTGGGACTGCTAAAAAGAGTCGAGAAGATAGGATCCCTCATTTCTAAAATTCTATTCCACCCATGCTGCATAAGAACATATGGAAACTCAATGAACAGAAAATACACATGTCAAGTTTACGCCATTTTCTATGGTCATGCAAACATAATTTAGGGAAGCGGTTCAAAATAGACTCCACTGAATCTCCAAATCATCTCAACTTTCTGAATCAGTTTAGAAATAAGTTTAATCAAATTATCGATTGGAGGCCTCTGTTGTTATGCATGCATAAGGGACTTGGGAATAGAGGGAGAAACTGGTTTGAAATACTGAATCAAAGTGCTTTGCGATGTCTAATAAGACCGATACATAATCTCCATTTGATTTTCCAATATGATTTGAATCGTCAAGTTGGATTGAAGCAAGGGTTGAATCAAAATTGATAAAGTGAATCTGATTAACCATTGGGTAATGTTCCTTCTTTATGAGGAGAAATTTTTCCTCAGGAGAAATTTCTCATCAGGAGAAATTCCTCAGCGCATTCTACAGTGCTAAAGTTCCTGAGAAATTTCTCAGCACATTCTACAGTGCTAAAGTTTTAACAAGCT
This sequence comes from Ahaetulla prasina, assembly GCF_028640845.1. Classification (NCBI taxonomy): domain Eukaryota; kingdom Metazoa; phylum Chordata; class Lepidosauria; order Squamata; family Colubridae; genus Ahaetulla; species Ahaetulla prasina. Next base: position 35,128,309 of record NC_080547.1, on the reverse strand, counting down.
CTCTCGCTATAAATGTCTTCTTCAGAGAGCCAATATTTCTGAAAGTTCGAGCACTTTGTCCAGGGAGTATAACAAGATTATCTGATGACCCAACATTTCTGTTGACTGCAGGAAGCATCATGTCTAAACAGCCTTTTGTTTAATGTTCTGTTTAGAAAAAGGAATACTTGCAGGCCAAAAAACACGTTGAGCTTTTTATAGCTGCAGACAACAGAGTGGTAAGTATCCTGGATACCAATTTTCTTTCTGCATTGAACACAACATTTTGTTTTTGTCTTTTTTCAATGTGGGTGTTTTTGAAGGCATCACAAAACACAACATTCTAGCTAGATTTTATCCTAAAATATGTGTTAAAATATACTTTGATAATTTTTGTTTTTTGTTATTTTTTTGTTATTTGCATTTATATCCTGCCCTTCTCCGAAGACTCAGGGCGGCTTACACTATGTCAAGCAATAGTCTTCATCCATTTGTATATTATATACAAAATCAACTTATTGCCCCCAACAATCTGGGTCCTTATTTTACCTACCTTATAAAGGATGGAAGGCTGAGTCAACCTTGGGCCTGGTGGGACTTGAACCTGCAGTAATTGCAAGCAGCTGTGTTAATAACAGACTGCATTAGTCTGTTGAGCCACCAGAGGTCCTTTAGAAAGAGGACTTTGCGAATGTTATTGGACCCGACCCCTATTTACAAAGTTAAGACAGATTTGAAATTCAATTTCTCTGATTTGTATTAAATTGTTCCTGGACTTTATCTAAATTTTAATGATCGTTTATCCAAAAATGCCCAGTTCAGGAAACTGAAGCTAGTTAACATGGAAAATATGAATAAAGTTTTGAAACAGGAAAAAGATTAAAAGAGAGAATCATTATATACTTCTTCTATCTCTAGCATTTAGCATTCCAAAATCCAGAGCAAAACTCATGAGGAGATTTTTGAATTAGTGGGTGGGTGGGCATATTTGGATGTTTTGCTTTTCCTTATTTTTTTTATTTCAAAATCATTACATTCAAGTTGCTTTTTTAATTGTATTGAAATATAAATATACTTTGGTTTCTATGCCTCCCAGAATATTATTTTTTTAGTTACACTTTTGCTTGATTTTTAAAAATAATTCCCTAGCAGAAAAATATTTTATTTTTTATGAATATGTGGATTTGAAATTGATTTTCTCCTTATGTGTGTTTGTGCAAACATGAATTTCAGTTAATAAATTGGTTTAAGAGTTCAAAATTATATACTGTTAATTTTCATACTATCATTCAGATTAAATATATTTCTCCACCACCACTAGCTCGAATAGAAGCTAATCTTTGGCTAATAGACAAATAAGATCCACGTTTGACTTAGGCAATCTCATTTGCAGTAATATAGCATTTGCAGTAAAATAACTCTCGGGGGTATTTGAACTCTCTGAATATGTGCACATTTCCCCCCAATAAAATAAAAGTATGTTCATGAGCTCAGTGAATTTCCAGACACCAGTTTGAGTTTCCCCTTTTAATACTATTGCAAAAGTGAACATCTTATGCAAATTTTTTTCAGGGAAATTGGTCTCGGGCTGGTGGTATTTAAATTCAGTTTGTAGTGAAGAATGCTTATCTCACACTTCTCTGAACAGGGAAATATAGTGTCCAATTAAGGAAAGGTTTTCAATAGGCTGACCAAAATTTTCTCCAACCAGGAGGAAAACCCAGGTGTGATGCTGAACAATTAATGTTAATATATTAATGTAGATTCAAATGTAGGGTTAAACAATCAGTACAAAAGAATTCATTGGATTGCTTGGATATAGAATTATTATTTTTGTCTGAATCAGCAAATTCCATGATTTTTTTAAAAAAAGTCTCTTCGTTTCCCTGATATGTCCTTTCTCTCTCTCCTTCGATCCCTCCATCCAAAAAAGTATTATCTCTTCTTAACCTTTTGTCTTTTCTGTAGTTCAGGAAGTACAACCGCAACATGACTGCTATAAGGACGAGAGTATTTGATATAGTCAACTATATAAATATGGTAAGAGGACGTGGCAAAAGTTATTTCACTTTTTGGATTTAAACCTCCCGAATTTTCACTGTGTTCACACAACAAACTTAACCAGGTAAAGAGACCTAGGAGATGCACTTCTACAAGAATGTTAACTTTTCCAGTTTTGAGTTCAGCAAAGCTGGGTCATTTGGTAAACTTGTGATCCAGTATGCAAGGCCATTTCAGAAAACGGGTTAGTTCAGTACCTAGGTTAATAAGCCTCTTATGTGAATACAGTCACTGTGTTGGGAGGATGCAAGTCCCGAACTGTTGCAAGAATTCAATCAGTAATACATTTCAGGAACTGGATTCCTTCAGGGCTGTGGTTAATCTGACTTACTTGGAAGGTAGAGATGATCTTAGTAAGCCCATTTTAAAGTCAACTGATTACAAACATGATCTCTGAGAAGAAAGCAGGAGAGAGGAACCCAGTTTGAGTTGGACTCACTTAAAAGGAGATCCAATCCAGATGTGGGTTTCAGCAGGTTCTGACCAGTTCTGGAGAACCGTTAGCAGAAATTTTGAGTAGTTCGGAGAATCGATAGTAAAAATTCTGACTGGTCCTGCCTCACCTATTCTCTGCCTTCCAAGACCCAGCTGATTGGGAAGAAATGGGGATTTTGCAGTAACCTTCCCCTGAATTAGGGAGGGAATGGAGATTTTAGAGTATCCTTCCTCTGCCACGCCCACCAAGCCACGCCCACCAAGCCACATCCACAGAACCAGTAGTAAAAAAAATTGAAACTCACCACTGATCCAATCATATTGTACTATTATATATTATACTATTGTACACATTGTACCTATTAAACTTGTTGACCATCTTTACTGTTGATGATCAGTTAGAATCAGGGAGACAACAGGAAGACTGGTGGGCCAAATCTCCCTTCAAGTCCTCCTCCACTTCTGTTGTTGATGAAAGAGAACAATCCCCTGTTTATCATTTATTTCTCTTGTTTTAAAAATTATTATTATTCTCTATGTAGAGTCCTTGGTGCTGTCCAAGTCTGACTAAATGTCCTCAAGCAAACCACTAGGCTCAGACACTACCAAGGACTCCACAATTCAAATCTTTGCTCTAGATATTTTCTTCTATGGATCCCCAAATCTATTCCATTTCACCCACCCATAGAGGCCAATGTCAGTTGCTTTTTAGTCTTGAAATGTTTCTCAAAGTTTACTTGGGCTTGAGTTTCTGATTGATGCCATGTCTATCCCCACAGGTTTATAAAGTTTTGAATACTCACATAGCATTGGTTGGCTTAGAAATTTGGTCCGATGAAGATAAGATTAGTGTCAACGAAACAGCAGGTGTCACTTTGAGCCGCTTTTCGACATGGAGAGAGTCGGTTTTGCTGAAGCGCAAAAGGAATGATAATGCTCAGTTACTCACGTATGTCTGATTGTGGGGGAAAGGAAGAAATGGGGGTGGCCGGGAGTGGAGGATTATGGGAAAGTTAGTGCTTGCACAGAAATTCCACTCTATGCTGCATGCTTTAAACCATGTGTGAAATATATTTCAAAGCCAACCATTTTATTTTTTTTGGTAGATGAGAGCTGGTTTTGAGAAGTCCTTGAATAATTGCAGGTCAAAAACTCAGCTCGATTTCATTTCATCTGGATTTGAAATTGAAACTGAACTGATTATCCTGTTATGCTTTGGCTGTACTTACACATGCATTTTTAATCTGATTAAATGATGTTTTGGTTCCCATTCTGTACCAGCTGAATGAGCACCTCCATTACACAACTAAATAAAATAGTAATCTTGAGTTTGACAGGTGGTATAAATCTGTCATCTAGATCTTAATGTGATCTGGTTATAGATGCAGTGTGAGTTCGGCCTATATATTGCCATACAATTTTATGAGTGAGTAATCGCCAAATTTACTGGATTACATCTATAATATATTGGACAAGTAATAACTATGCTGTGAGCAATCCCTTCAGGATCTAGCCACAACAAATGGGTCTTACAAAATATATTAGGGGCTAGATGGAATGCAGATCAAAGTAAAAAATGAGAATATAAAAAATTGAAAATATATATTTTATTTTTCCCACAGATGTTGATTTGATTCCCCCCTTAGTCGCATTTTCCAAGCTCACCTAGTTTTTAATAACACCACGGCTAAACTGATAGGAGAAATCTAATTATTAAAGAAATCTGCATTTGGGGTTTTCACAGTGCATGGAATTTAAATTAACCTAAGTAAAGCAAAGTAATGGAATCCATCATCAACCAATCCATTACCTTGCACTTAGAAATACATAACCTTCTCTCAAATAAACAATTTGGCTTCAGGAAAAAATTATCATGCAATTTACAACTTCTCCACTGTAAAAACCTATGGACTACAAATCTTGATCTAGGTAAATCAATAGATGCAATATACATAGACTTCTGTAAAGCTTTTGACTCAGTAGTACATGATAAACTTCTCCTAAAATTAAAATCCTATGGCATTTCAGGACCCTTACACAACTGGATATCTGCTTTTCTGTCAAACAGACAACAAATAGTTAAAATTGGTAATGCTCTTTCAAATCCTGTTCCTGTCAAGAGCGGTGTTCCTCAAGGTAGCGTTCTTGGACCAAATCTCTTTATAATATACATAAATGATCTTCGTGATCATATCTCAAGTAACTGTGTTCTCTTTGCTGATGATGTCAAACTTTTCAACACCACTGACAATACATCCACAATTCAAAAGGACCTTGATCATCTAACTGCTTGGTCTAAAATTTGGCAACTACAAATCTCAACCAGTAAATGCTCAGTCTTGCATATTGGAAGAAAGAACCCAATCACAAAGTACATGTTTGATGGACATTGCCTCGCAGATGACCCCCACCCTGTCAAAGACCTTGGAGTTTTTACATCTAACGATTTAAGTGCCAAAGCCCACTGCAACTATATAGCAAAAAAGGCTCTAAGAGTTGTTAACTTAATTCTACGTAGCTTCTTTTCAAAAAACACCACGCTACTGACCAGAGCATATAAGACATTTGCTAGGTAAATTCTTGATTACTGCTCTCCTGTCTGGAACCCATACCATATATCTGATATCAACACAGTTGAGCATGTCCAAAGGTATTTTACGAGAAGAGTTCTCCACTCCTCCGAAACCAATAAAATACCTTATTCCACCAGACTTGATATCCTGGGTCTAGAAAACTTGGAACTTCGTCGCCTTCGGCAAGACCTGGGTTTAGCTCATAAAATCATCCGTTGTAATGTCCTTCCCATCAATGACTTATTTAGTTTCAATAACAATATCACAAGAGCTACCAACAGATTTAAACTCAATGTCAACCACTCCAGTTTAGATTGCAGAAAATACGATTTCTGTAACAGAATTATATATGCTTGGAATGCATTACCTGACTCTGTGGTTTCTTCTCATAACCCCAAAAGCTTTACTCAAAATCTATCCACGGTTGACCTCACCACTTTCCTAAGAGGACTCTAAGGGGCGTGCATAAGAGCACAAACGTGCCTACCGTTCCTGTCCTATTGTTTCTTCCCCTATATATATATATATGTTTATAGTACCTTGTTTCTCCTCATATATATGTTTATATATTATATAATCCTTTATGCAATGCTTGTATATATTGTTACAACAAATAAATAAATAAATAAATAAAATAAAATAATGGGCTGGGTTCACACAACATGCTAACCCTTTTCCCCAACTTAATGAAGGCTAACATCAGCCAAGCGTAGCATGTAGTGAAAATTCATCCTGACTATGTTTAACAATCTGCTTAGTTAAATGGCTTGTGTGAGCAGAGCCTAAAATGAATTCTAACACCCTGAAAACTGGCAGGAACTGAGGACAGGATTAGCAATAGCAATAGTACTTATATACCGCTTTCCAATGCTTTCCAGCCCTCTCTAAGCGGTTTGCAGAGTCAGCCTATTGCCTCAACAATTTGGGTCCTCATTTTACCCACCTTTGAAGTATGGAAGGCTGAGTCAACCTTGAGCCTGGTGAGATTCAAAGTGCCAAATTGCAGGCAGTCGGCAGAACTAGTCTGCAGTACTGCACTCTAACCACTGCACCGCTGTGGCTCGTAGGAGCTTGCGAAAAGCATAAGAGGTTACATATGGCCCAAGGCTACAGAGTGTGCTCCCATCTTCCACAAATTTTATCCCCCTCTTCTTTCTTGTAGGGGTATTGACTTCAGTGGACCAACTGTAGGATTGGCTTTTGTCGGTACCATGTGCAGTTCTTCGTATTCTACAGGGGTTATTCAGGTTGGTAGAAAAGCTACCTGTTACTTGGTTATGGTTAATAAAAACACTTTAATGCAGGAAAAACTTTATTCCAAATAAAGACTCTTCTTATATTTGATCCACATCATTTTCATCCACTTTTATTTATGACTTTGACATCTCCAAGCTATAATTGCCAGTCTCAGTTAAGTTCATAAGTTGAGAACTACTGATGTAATCCTTTAGCTTCAGGTTTCAGTATACTTTTTTAAAAAGTATTTTTCCACGTTAAAAACCAATCACTAATAGTAAACCCTGTTGCCTATAGAAAAAATAGCATGGTCTGGAGAAAGGTTCCTACCCGTTCCACTCCCTTTGAAGCTAGCTTTCAATTTACATTTAATATTTTTAGAATAGAATAACAGAGTTGGAAGGGACCTTGGAGGTCTTCTAGTCCAACCCCCTGCTTAGGCAGGAAACCCTACACCACTTCAGACAAATGGTTATCCAACATCTTCTTAAAAACTTCCAGTGTTGGAGCATTCACAACTTCTGGAGGCAAGTTGTTCCACTGATTAATTGTTCTAATTGTCAGGAAATTTCTCCTTCGTTCGAAGTTGCTTCTCTCCTTGCTTAGTTTCCACCTGTTGCTTCTTGTCCTGACCTCAGGTGCTTTGGTGAATATTGACAAATAATGCTTTTAACATGGACAAATAAATAATACTTTTAATTAATAAAATAATAAAAAATAATAGAAGACTCCTTTGTACTATCACAGCATTCCAGTGAGATAATTGTGGAGAAAGCGCCATCGTTAAGCTACTGAAAGGAAAACTGTTAGTACCCTTTGTTACTTAAAAAAAAAGAAAAGAAATGACTTTTTGTAGGAAACCCTATTTCAGCTTTGCAAATTATGAAACTCTTTGATTTTTCATTAGAAAGTCCTGGAGCAAAGGTTTCAGCTCAGTGCTAATAATAATTGAATTCACTTTTGGTTTCTTGGTGGACTAACAATAGACAAAGTGTTCTCTTGTTTTCAGGATCATAGCAGGAACCCAATTCTTATTGGGTCAACAATGGCCCATGAGATGGGTCACAATTTTGGCATGGAACATGACACAAATATGTGTACTTGCAACAGTGGCACATGCATTATGACTGCCCACCAAAGGTAAGGACTCGGGAAAATTTTTTAATGCCTTTCAAATCGAGCGATTTTCAAACAGTTGCAGTTAACAATAGTGTAAAGGAATAGTATAGAGAGCATAATACAAGGGTACTTCTGCTCTGCTGCCTGCTGGCTGCCTGCAGTTCAGCAGTTCGATTCTCATTGGCTCAAGGTTGACTCAGCCTTCCATCCTTATGAGGTGGGTAAAATGAGGAGCCAGATTGTTGGGGGCAATAGGCCCTGTAAAACCGCTTAGAGAGGGCTGTAAAAGCACTATGAAGCGGTATATAAGTCTAAGTGCTATTGCTATCCTTCCTTCCTTCCTTCCTTCCTTCCTTCCTTCCTTCCTTCCTTCCTTCCTTCCTTCCTTCCTTCCTCCCTCCCTCCTTCCCTCCCTCCCTCCCTCTCTTATTCCCTTTCTCATTCTTCTTTCTGGTGGCTCAGTGGTTAGAGAGCAGTATTGCAGGCTAACTCTGCCCACTGCCGGGAGTTTGAACCTGACTAGCTCAAGGTTGACTCAGCCTTCCATCCTCGTTCTAGCTTACATATGAGCCACGGTGGCACAGTGGTCAGACTGCAGTACTGCAGGCTATTTCTGTTGGCTGCCGGCTGCCTGTAATTTTGCAGATTAAATCTCACCAGGCTCGAGATTGACTCAGCCTTCCATTCTTCTGAGGTGGGTCAAATGAGGAGCCAGATTGTTGGGGGCAATAGGCCCTGTAAAACCGCTTAGAGAGGGCTGTAAAAGCACTATGAAGCGGTATATAAGTCTAAGTGCTATTGCTATCCTTCCTTCCTTCCTTCCTTCCTTCCTTCCTTCCTTCCTTCCTTCCTTCCTTCCTTCCTTCCTTCCTCCCTCCCTCCTTCCCTCCCTCCCTCCCTCTCTTATTCCCTTTCTCATTCTTCTTTCTGGTGGCTCAGTGGTTAGAGAGCAGTATTGCAGGCTAACTCTGCCCACTGCCGGGAGTTTGAACCTGACTAGCTCAAGGTTGACTCAGCCTTCCATCCTCGTTCTAGCTTACATATGAGCCACGGTGGCACAGTGGTCAGACTGCAGTACTGCAGGCTACTTCTGTTGGCTGCCGGCTGCCTGTAATTTTGCAGATTAAATCTCACCAGGCTCGAGATTGACTCAGCCTTCCATTCTTCTGAGGTGGGTAAAATGAGGAGCCAGATTGTTGGGGGCAATAGGCCCTGTAAAACTGCTTAGAGAGGGCTGTAAAAGCACTATGAAGTGGTATATAAGTCTAAGTGCTATTGCTATCCTTCCTTCCTTCCTTCCTTCCTTCCTTCCTTCCTTCCTTCCTTCCTTCCTTCCTTCCTTCCTTCCTTCCTTCCTTCCTTCCTCCCTCCCTCCTTCCCTCCCTCCCTCCCTCTCTTATTCCCTTTCTCATTCTTCTTTCTGGTGGCTCAGTGGTTAGAGAGCAGTATTGCAGGCTAACTCTGCCCACTGCCGGGAGTTTGAACCTGACTAGCTCAAGGTTGACTCAGCCTTCCATCCTCGTTCTAGCTTACATATGAGCCACGGTGGCACAGTGGTCAGACTGCAGTACTGCAGGCTATTTCTGTTGGCTGCCGGCTGCCTGTAATTTTGCAGATTAAATCTCACCAGGCTCGAGATTGACTCAGCCTTCCATTCTTCTGAGGTGGGTCAAATGAGGAGCCAGATTGTTGGGGGCAATAGGCTAACTCTGTAAACCGCTTAGAGAGGGCTGGAAAGCACCGTGAAGCGGTATCTAAGTCTAAGGGCTATTGCTATAGTGCTAAAGATTTTCCTGAAGTGGGACGCAGAATGGGAAAAAAAATATTCTGAACTAGGCAACAGCAGAAGGAAAAAGATCAATTAGTGTCCTTGGGGTTTTCCTGCCTTGCCCCTTTATCCAGGTAGAAGATACGTTACATCTATCATATATTACAATCTGCTGAAATCAACAGGTAGTAACGTCATCAATTTACAACCGTTTGTTTAGCAACCGTTTGAAGTTACATTTGAAGGCACTGAAAAAACTGACTTACAGCTGCACTTACAACCATCCTGTCAGTCACATGATCAAAATGGGGGTGGGGGTGAGGGTGGCAACCAGCTTGCCTTTATGACGGCATGCTGGTTGGATCCTGAATTCATGTGGTTGCCATTTCCTGCACTTTCCAACTGTTTTCTGATAAGACAATGGAGGAAACCTGACTTCTTAATGATTGTGCGGTCCACTTAACAAATGCCTTGTTTACCAATGGAAATTCTGGTCCCAGTTGTGGTTGTATGTTGAGGATTCACCTGTATTATATTGCTAGTGCTTGTTTAGCTTCTACTTCTTCAAGAAGAAAAAGGAGGAATGAAATAGAATGGAGAGGAGAGGAGGGGAGAGGAGAGGAGAGGAGAGGAGAGGAGAGGGAAGGAAAGGAAAGGAAAGGAAGAGGAAGAGGAAGAGGAAGAGGAAGAGGAAGAGGAAGAGGAAGAGGAAGAGGAAAGGTAGAAGAAAAGAAAGGCAGAGGAAAAGAAAGGAAGAGGAAAGGAAAGGAAAGGAAAGGAAAGGAAAGGAAAGGAAGAGAAAAGAAGGAAGAAAGGAAAGGTGAAGGAAAAAAAAGGAAAGGAAAGGAATTGTCTTTTGAAAGACACCCAATCATCTTTTGTGTAAGATTTTTATATAGCCTCAGTGAACATGCCACCTGTTGTCAAATTTCTGGTTTCTTCTGCCAAAGCCCTAGGACTTTGTTGCCTCATATTTTATGCAACAGCAATGAGTTCAGGAAGTATTGAAAATGCTATGTAACCTTTCCTGTCCTTACTGAAGGGTTTTCGTGCGTCATGATTACTTTTTTAATACTTCAAAACCACTTTGTGGTATTTTGTACAGAAGGCCTTGCATAGAGAACAGTTTGCTCAATAAACCTCACTTAATGGGTCAGGTGCAACTTTGATCTTGAAAGAAGACTATGTTGTCTCTTTAATGCCCCCCCTCACCCCCCAACAGATCATCTTTGGGTTCTTGCTTTCACACTCTAATTTGAGGGCCAGTAATTATATTCCTAAAAGGGACGCAGTGGCTTACTGGGTAAGATGCTGAGCTTGTCGATCGAAAGGTTGGCAGTTCAGCAGTTTGAATCCCTAGCGCCACCTAATGGGGTGAGCTCCCATTACTTGTCCCTGCTTCTGCCAACCTAGCAGTTCGAAAGGACGTAAAAAATGCAAGTAGAAAAATAGGGACCACCTTTGGTGGGAAGGTAACAGCGTTCCGTGCGCCTTTGGCATTGAGTTATGCCGGCCATATGACCATGGAGACGTCTTCGGACAGTGCTGGCTCTTCGGCTTTGAAACGGAGATGAGCACCGCCCCCTAGAGTCGGGAACGACTAGCACGTATATGCGAGGGGAACCTTTACCTTAATTATATTCCTAATGATTTTGTAAAGAAATATATTGTTATAGAAGAATAGAATAGAATAGAATAGAATAGAATAGAATAGAATAGAATAGAATAGAATAGAATAGAATAGAATAGAATAGAATAGAATAGAATAGAATTTTTTTATTGGCCAAGTGTGATTGGACACACAAGGAATTTGTCTTGGTGCATATGCTCTCAGTGTACATAAAAGAAAAGATACGTTCATCAAGGTACAACACTTACAACACAATTGATGGTCAATATATCAATATCAATCATAAGGATTGCCAGCAACAAACATTAGGAAGGAGCTTGGATGGACTTGGTGATAGCAGGTTTGCATCTCTTTAAGTATGCAGTTTCAGAACTCAGTGGCAGGTTGCTGATATTATGACCTTTTCAACAAAAGAAATCCAATAGTATAATAACTCTGCTTTTGCCTTGGAACATTCATTTGTTTTAAAAAGTACCAGCCTTCCTTCTCCAAAAGAAGAAAAGAGAAAGAGAGTCAAGATGTCACTGTTTTCCCTTCAGTTATATTATTGCTCCTTCTTCTTTGTCACATCAGCAACGTCACCAGTGGTGGGATTCAAGTAATTGAACAACCGGTTCTCTGCCCTAATGATTTCTTCCAACAACCGGTTCGCCAAAGTGCTCAGAAAGTTAACAACCGGTTCTCCCGAAGTGGTGCGAACCGGCTGAATCCCACCAGTGAAGTCACTGTCTCATTTCCAGACACCCCCCCTCTACAGTGAGACTGACTAAAAATGAAAACAAAAGGCAGCCCACTCAAACACAAGAAGTCGCTTAAGCAACTAACACCACATGGAGTTCTCGCTACAAATTCATCATGTTAAAATAAAGTGTGTGTGTGGGGAGGAAACGTTGGTGGAATTAACTGAGGGATCATAATCTGGGAGTAAGATCAAGGGGTACAAAGAGTTCTCTTAGCTATTTTGTTAGCTTTAGAGAGAAAAAATACTGCTTTGTTCATTACATGGATAATTAGAACTGCAGAAAAAATAATTGCTACCAACCTGCCTTCCATTGAGGACCTGTATACTGCACGAGTCAAAAAGAGGGCTGTGAAAATATCTACAGGCCCCTCACATCCTGGACATAAACTGTTTCAACTCCTTGAAATCACACTTGGCCAATAAAAAATTCTATTCTATTTGCTGTTTTTTTTTTACCTTATATGTTTTTGCGATGAATTCTGTTCCTGGTCCAAATATAGATGATGTCATGATCTCATATAGAATAGAATAGAATTTATTGGCCAAGTGTGATTGGACACACAAGGAATTTGTCTTGGTGCATATGCTCTCAGTGTACATAAAAGGAAAAAAAATACCTTCATCAAAGGTACAACATTTACAACACAAATGATGGTCATAGGTTGCAATTTAACCCTTAATGATAGCAACAAAAAGTTACAGTCATACAGTCATAAGTGGAAAGAGATTGGTGATGAAAACGATGAGAAGATTAATAGTAGTGTAGATTTAGTAAATAGTTTGACAGTGTTGAGGGAATTATTTGTTTAGCAGAGTGATGGCCTTCGGGAAAAAACTCTCCTTGTGTCTAGTTGTTCTGGTGTGCAGTGCTCTATAGCTTTGTTTTGATGATAGGAGTTGAAACAGTTTATGTCCATTATATTCTCTCTCTCTCTCTCTCTCTCTCTCTCTCTCTCTCTCTCTCTCTCTCTCTCTCTCTCTCTCTCTCTCTCTCTCTCTCTCTCTCTCATATTATATATTATAATATAACCAGTATATTGGTTCACCTTTACAGCTATAAACCTCCCCATGAGTTCAGTTCTTGCAGTTTCCAGGAATATCAGAAGTATATCTTGCAAGAAACCCCACAATGTATCATCAACAGACCCACAAGGAAAGATATAGTTTCACCTGCAGTTTGTGGGAATGACTTTGTGGAGGTGGGAGAAGAATGTGACTGTGGTTCTCCAAAGGTATGGTTTTTTTTTTCTTTTTTTTATGAACAAGGGTGGTTCCAAAAAATTTCTCAGAAATAGGAATCCTTGCAAAACGTCTGTTTTTTCTAACGGGTATGAGCCGCCCAACAGGTTGGTTTGTGAATGGCATAGGTTTGTGTCCTTTATGTACATGTATTATGCAGCGGTTTCCTGGATTTAAGAAAGTTATAGAGCCGTGATGGCGAACCTATAGCACGCATGCCATAGGTGCCACGCAGAGCCCTCTCTGTGGGCACGCGAGCCGTTATCCCAGCCCAGCTCCACTGCGCATGTGCGTGCGCCTCCCGGCGGCCAGCTGGTCTTTGGGTCTCTGCCATGCATGCACGGGGGATGGAGTGTACACATGTGGTCGCATGTGCATGCTCGGGGGCAGGACGCACATGGGGAGATCACATGCACATGCTTGGGGGGGCGCATGCATGGGATGCAGTCGGGGGTGAGGGGCGAGGCACAGGCATTGCATTATGGGTGCACACATGCGCGCTTTGGGCACTTGGTGCCGAAAAGGTTAGCCATCAACTTTTCACCATTCCACAGCGAGGAGTGGAATACTGATCAGGAATAGTACTGATACCTCACTACTATTTTGGGGAGAACGACGTGTTTTAAAAAATGAGTGATTTATCACTCCAAGAAAATGCTTCCCTACTGAAAACCCCTACTCTGTTGAAATGGTCGCATTACTTTCTTGACACGGCCACATTATCTATCCCCACTATCCCCAGGGGAAGGATACTGCAAAATCCCATTCCTTCCCCACTCCAGGGGAAGGATATTGCAAAATCCCCATTCCCTCCCCACTCCAGGGGAAGGTTACTGCAAAATCCCCATTCCCTCCCCACTCCAGGGGAAGGTTACTGCAAAATCCCCATTCCCTCCCCACTCCAGGGGAAGGTTACTGCAAAATCCCCATTCCCTCCCCACTCCAGGGGAAGGTTACTGCAAAATCCCCATTCCCTCCCCACTCCAGGGGAAGGTTACTGCAAAATCCCCATTCCCTCCCCACTCCAGGGGAAGGTTACTGCAAAATCCCCATTCCCTCCCCACTCCAGGGGAAGGATACTGCAAAATCCCCATTCCCTCCCCACTCCGGGGGAAGGTTACTGCAAAATCCCCATTTCCTCCTGATCAGCTGGGACTTGGGAGACAGAGAATAGATGGGAACGAGGACAGTCAGAATTTTTACTACCGGTTCTCCAAACTACTCAAAATTTCCCCTACTGGTTCTCCAGAACTGGTCAGAACCTGCTGAAACCCACCTCTGGAGCACATGGCAGAAATATCCGTTCTCCTTTTCAAAATAGCCCAATTAAAAGAGACCAGGAAGAAATGCTTACGATGTCATTTGATACGTTTGCTTTTCAGGAGTGTAAAAATGAATGCTGCGATGCTGCAACCTGTAAACTGAAACCTGAGGCAAAATGTGCACATGGGGAGTGTTGTGAGAACTGCCAGGTAAGTCTTGTTTATTTTTTAACACCAGGACAGATTTTACCTTGCTCCTTAGTAATCTCATGAAAATGGGATACCTTTTGGCGCTTTACTGTGAACAAAAACATTCAAATTCTGTTCCTGTCCCTTCCTCCATCTCAATGGACTCTTATGAACAGGAGTCTCCCAAGTTTGGCAATTTTAAGATTTGTGGACTTCAACTCCCAGAATTCCTCAGCCAGCACCTTGGCAACTTTAAGACTTGTGGACTTTAACTCCCAGAATTCCTCAGCCAGCACCTTGGCAACTTTAAGAGTTGTGGACTTCATTTCCCAGAATTCCTCAGCCAGCACCTTGGCAACTTTAAGACTTGTGGACTTCAACTCCCAGAGTTCCTCAGCCAGCACCTTGGCAACGTTAAGACTTGTGGACTTCCACTCCCAGAGTTCCTCAGCCAGCTTTGCTGGCTGAGGAATTCTGGGTGTTGAAGTCCACAAGTCTTAATGTTGCCAAGGTTGGAGACCCCTGCTTATGAACATATCCACAGGAAGGACAGTTTACAAAATTTCAGCATTGCACTGTTACAGTCTAAAATACACTTGCTGTGTAAATAATATCTATCCTTCTTTGACTGACTTTGCATGGACACCCAGTTTAAAGGGGTTTAACCCTTAAAAGGGGTTAAAACGTAGCATGCGGCCTTGCGTGGGGAGCCCAAAGGAGCGTGAAGGCACGGAGGGTTGATTGGTGCCAGGAGATCCTTCCCTTTTCCTTTGTCAACTAATTTTAACAGGGTTTAATTAGTCCTGCCTCCTTAAACATTTTTTCATAAAAGTTTTTAATTTCTTTAAAAAAATCTAACATTTTATTTTTTTATATAGTATTCCATATTTTTGATGTTTTATGGTATACCGCTCAGGGTCCTTCTTCGACAGAGATGAGAAGTTCAGAAATGTGAAACATTAAATCAATCAATCAATCAATCAAGGCAAGATCTGAGATTGATGCCCTAACTCTGCGATGGTGAAACTATGGCACGCATGCCCAAAGTGGCACATGAAGCCATGTCGCCCGGCACGCAAAGCCTTGCCTGCTTGTCTTCTGGGTTTCTGGCACGTATGTGCGCACAACGATCAGCTATTCTTCACACATGCAGCAGTGCTGAAAACCGATGTGTGCGTACACGTCGGCCAGCTGATTGTTGGGTGTGCATGCGTGACAGAACCCTGAAGTTCAGCTTTTCCAGAGCGTGATCCCTTTGTGTGTGTGGCAGTGCAAAAACCTGGCCTGTGCATAGGCAGCAGATCGTCGGGCGCGCATGCGTGCTAGAACCCAGAAGTTTGGCTTTTCCAGAGCACGGCCCCAACGAACACACTTGTGCGTGCACGAGCGATGTTTCCGCACAACGTTTCCGCACAACGTTCATCAACACTGCCCTAACTCAACTCCTTGGCTTGCTGGAAGATTCTAAGTGGCCCTCTGATAATGCTATGACATTACTAAGGACCATTTTTGGCACTTATTATTTTTTTTCCCTCTGAGACTTTTAGGGGACAGAAAACCTCTAGAAGTCAGAGGCTTCTTTCTTTCTTTCTTTCCCACCAGTAAATTCTCCAACTGCTTCCCAAACCTCTAAATTCATTATTTTGGTGGCGCATTCTGGAGGTGCTGCAAGACCATGGTGAGAAGTGTAAATTGCTCATTCCTTCAATATGGAATCCCAGTTGACCCTGTAATGAACCTTTTGAGCAGAAGCAATAGCAATAGCACTTACAATTATATACCATTTCACAATGCTTCCAGCCCTCTCTAGGTGGTTTACAGAGTCAGCATGTTGCCCCCAACAATCTGGGTCCTCATTTTACCCATCTCGGAGTCAACCTTGAGCCTGGTGAGATTCGAACTGTCAAATTGCAGGCAGTCGGCAGAAGTAGCCTGCAGTACTGCACTCTAACCACTGTGCCACTAAGGCTCAAATATTTTGAAGGGCCCAAAACATTTTGTTCTTTCCATATTTCCATCACAAGCCTCGATTTACAGAAGTCACATTTTTTTTCATCACATGGAGAAAATTATTTATTTAGCATATGACGTAACATAGACGAACTTACAACTCAGATGAACATTTCACCTAAATTAAAAAATACAATAAAATATGAATGTTAAAAAGCTCTACCATATAGTCAGACAACGTCTAGATCACTGAGGTAAAGGAATAAAAATATACCCTGCAAATGTTCAGCAATAGACTTTTTGCTGCTTTTTCACTAGAGACAAATTGACTTTCATGGTCAGCTAACATTTGGAACTTGTGTTTCAGGAATTCAGCCTTTCGTGGCAAGTATTTTCTCATAGCAAATAAGAGAAGCTGGCACTTCTAGGCTGGGACCTCTAGGCACTACACACAATGTCTTAAGACCTGGAAGCCATTTATAACATAGCAGCGATGCCTGTTGTGGTCCGCCAGTGGCCTGTGGAGCTGGCAGATAGCGAGGAGGTGGGGAGGAACATGGGCCAGTCCTGGAGTCTGGGGAAGGCTCAAATGAGGGCTCTGCGTTAGTGGCCGAAAGGGGGCCAGGGCCATCTGGGAGTTATGTGCTGCCTCCAGAGCCTCCAGAGTTGGACATCATCAAGGCAGAGGAACAGGGGGAGCCTGTTCCCAGTGCGCACATATGCAGAGCTGCCAGAAGGCAAGAACAGTTAAGACAAAAGGAACGACTTGGGAGTAGGGCTTGGAGATAATGAGCCCCTCCCACAAACATAAAAGAGGAGCAAAGGCACGTGAGCCTTTGTAGGAAGCAACTTTCTTTGTTCTGGTTGGTTTAAATTCTAAAGCTCCGTTTTGACTCTGTACTCCGTGTGGCCTTGCAAAGCTAATTGCCAATTAGATCCAGGGCAGCGTGTCAAGGGAGATAAAGGTGGGTGCTTATCGGTCCTTATCCCGAAGGACTGTGGCAGACTTCTGTCTGACTCTCTACAAACTATTTGTGACTCATTACGGGCTGTGAATGAACAGAATTCACAGCCGTTGAAATAAAAAGAGGGTTTTTGGGACTAATTGTGTTCTTTTTACCATCTCAGGAAACATAGGTCAGAACAATGCCTTGATTGGTAACCTTCAAGATAGATGAAAAGTGGCTTTGAAATGTGTTGTGAATAATGGTTTAGCTCTTCGATCTCTGCTGCTAAAGAGTGATAGCTGGGAATATTTTTCATTCTCACCCACAGCTTAAGAGAGCAGGAGCTGTATGCCGGGCAGTAAAGCATGACTGTGACTTGCCTGAACTGTGCACTGGCCAGTCTGCTCAGTGTCCCTTGGATCGCTTCCGTATCAATGGACACCCATGCCAAAACAACCAAGGTTACTGCTACATGGGGAAGTGTCCCACCTTGGCAAACCAATGTCATGCTCTCTGGGGGCCAGGTAAGTCAACCTTAGGATTTCAGAATAGTGGTATTGCGAAATGAAGAGAAGGGAAGGGAGGCAAGGTGAGGCGAGGCGAGGCGAGGCGAGGCGAGGCAAGGCAAGGCAAGGCAAGGCAAGGCAAAGCAAGGCAAGGCAAGAAGCAAAAAGCAAAGCAAAACCCCCTAAGACAATCATTTGTATCGATCGAAGACATTTTCTTCTTTTTATTTCTGTTCTATTTGTGTTTTGTTCATAATCTTTGAAGATAAAGTTCTTTCTTTGGAGGTTTTAATGCTCACTCCTCCTGAACTTTTGCTTTAAAGCTCCAAATGTTGCTAGAGAACCTGGCCTGATGGTTAAAGATGATAGCAATTGTAGACCGGAAATCTGAAAAGACTGATTTTTGGGGAAGGATGTATTCCCAAATTGCACAAAGATGTGTGTGTGTGTGTCTGTGTACATGTACATGCACATGCATGCACGCCATAAATAGGTTTTTATTTTGTATATTGTAGCAACAGCTCAAAACTATTCTCCAATAAGGTAAAAGTTCCCCTCACACATACGTGTAGTCGTTCCCGACTCTAGGGGGCGGTGCTCATCTCCGTTTCAAAGCCGAAGAGCCAGTGCTCTCAGAAGACGTCTCCGTGGTCATGTGGCTGGCATGATTCAATGCCAAAGGCGCACGGAACGCTGTTCCCTTCCCACCAAAGGTGGTCCCTATTTTTTTACTTGCATTTTTTATGTGGTTTCGAATGGCTAGGTTGGCAGAAGCTGGGACGAGTCACGGGAGCTCACCCTGTTATGCGGTGCTAGGGATTTGAACTGCTGAACTGCCGACCTTTTGATCGACAAGCTCAGCATCTTAGCCACTGAGCAACCGCATCCCTTTTTTATTCTCCAATACTCTGTCTTAAATCAACGGGTGTTGTGAAGCGAGCCAACACTACTACTGGAGAAGCACAAACAAGAACATCAATAAGCATCATATGCTTAGAATTTTATCCATCTAGCTTTATTCTTCCAAGAGTTAATTAGGGCCACTGACTGACCCATCTCTTTTCACAGTTCTCCATCAGAGATAATGGAGATTGAAAATGGGACTGTCTGCTAAGACTGTTCATACCTGGTGACTGAAATTTTCTTTCCATTTGGCATAATAATGAAAGGAACAGGTGTTGGGTGATGTGATTCTTGTCATTCTCTTGTAGAACAAAGAAGAGAATTGGAAGGGACCTTGGAGGTCTTCTAGTCCAGAGGTCTCCAACCTTGGCAACTTTAAGCCTGGAGGACTTCAACTCCCAGAATTCCCCAGCCAGCTGGCTGGGGAATTTTGGGAGTTGAAGTCCTCCAGGCTTAAAGTTGCCAAGGTTGGAGACCCTGTTCTAGACCAACCCCCTGATCAAGTAGAAGACCCTGTATCATTCTGGACAAATAGTTGTCTGATCTCATCTTGAAAACCTCCAGTGATTGAACACCCACAGATTTTGGAGGCAAGATGATTAATTCTTCTCAGTCAGGAAATTTCTCGTTAATTTTAGGTTGGGCCTCTCTTTGATAAGGTTCCATCCATTACGTCTTGTCTTGCCCTCAGGTATCTTGTCTATGACAGCCCCTCAAATATTGGAAGGTTGCTGTCATGTCAACCCTAAATTCTTCATACCTAGTTTCCACAGCCATTCATGGTACAATTAAGCCTCCAGACCTCTTTATCATCTTTGTTGCTCTTCTCTGCACTTTTTCTAGGGTTTCAGCAACTTTCCCCTAACATATTGACCAAAACTGGATGCACTACTCCAGGTGTGGTCTTACCTTTGCAGTCCATTTATTTAAGACCATAAATGGAACGTTACTCTTTTATTTCTATTGCTTTCAGAACGGAAACTCTCAATTCAGACAAAGAGGTCTTTATTTTGGTCAGTAAATAACATGAAATGATGTTACATTCCAAAGAATGGGAATAGCTCAATCTGTTGCAAGTAATCTAGCTACCGTACATTCAAAAAGACTTATGCCCAAGAATTGACAGACGGATACGTGGTGGTTCTTACAAGCTGAGTTCTTTAGTGTTTCATACTATGGACAAAATCCTGTCAGACTGAGAATCTTAATATACTATTTGGTAGGATATAATAATAATAACAGAGTTGGAAGGGACCTTGGAGGTCTTCTAGTCCAACCCCCTGCTCAGGCAGGAAACCCTACACCATTTCAGACAAATGGCTATCCAACATTTTCTTAAAAATTTCCAGTGTTGGAGCATTCACAACTTCTGGAGGCAAGTTGTTCCACTGGTTAATTGTTCTAACTGTCAGGAAATTTCTCCTTAGTTCTAAGTTGCTTCTCTCCTTGATTAGTTTCCACCCATTGCTTCTTGTTCTACCCTCAGGTGCTTTGGAGAATAGCTTGACTCCCTCTTCTTTGTGGCAACCCCTGAGATATTGGAACACTGCTATCATGTCTCCCCGGTCCTTCTTTTCATTAAACTCGACATACTCAATTCTAGCAACCATTTTTTATATGTTTTAGCCTCCGGTCCCCTAATCATCTTTGTTGCTCTTCTCTGCACTCTTTCTAGAGTCTCAACATCTTTTTTATATTGTGGCAACCAAAACTGAATGCAATATTCCAAGTGGGGCCTTACCAAGGCCTTATAAAGTGGTATTAATACTTCATGTGTTCTTGATTCTATCCCTCTGTTTATGCAGCCCAGAACTGAGTTGGCTTTTTTGGCAGCTGCTGCACACTGCTGGCTCATATCTAAATGGTTGTCCACTAGGACTCTTGTCTATAGGCAGAGTTGCCTCTTATTCCTCTGGAATGCAGCCTCTCTCCCTCTTCCTGGGATTCTATCTCTTCACTACATTCCAGCACAGAAATGTATCTGACAGTGATGAAGTTAAAAAATGGGAATACGGGGAAAGGAATCTGGATCCAGATTTCTCGACAGCCATTGATTTACCAGGTAGTCTTCTGTAAGTTGCATAAGAGTACCTTCAGCGTTGTGTCTACAAAGTGGAACAAGCAAGTTTATCGTAACACTGCAGGAGATGGTGAATGCTTCGTGCATAATGAGGATGAGCTAAGTAATGGGTTAGAAAATAATTGGTTACAAATAAGCGAACATTAACTAAATTAGTTGGAACTCCTCTGAGATGTCTTTAAGCCATTCTTTATCCTGCTGGCATGTTACACACTCAGGTATTTTGTGTTTCTTCCTCACTCCCTCTTACAGGTGGGAAAGTGGCTGCAGATACATGTTATGGAGTCAATCGGAAAGGGCTTTATTATGGCTACTGCAGAAAAGCAAATGGTACATACATTCCATGTAACCCAAAGTAAGCAGTCTAAATTATTTCCTACTATAGCAATAATAGACTTATATACCGCTTCACAGTACTTCACAGCCATCTCTAAGCAGTTTACAGAGTCAGCATATTGCTCCCAACAATCTGGATCCTCATTTATGGTGATGATCGTGTACGGGTAATATAAGAAATATGGGTCATCCATGGGAACATAATTCTATCATCTCACTAAAATCAACAGCAATGCGAGTCAATTTTGGAACGGCTAATTTTGTTTTTTGTTTGAGTTACAAGATGGAGCAAAAGCGGGATATCAAAAAAGGCCACGAGAACCTTTAAAGTACCCTTTAAAGCATGGGTCTCCAACCTTGGCCCCTTTAAGACTTGTGGACTTCAACTCCCAGAATCCCTCAGCCAGCAAAGCTGGCTGAGGAATTCTGGGAGTTGAAGTCCACAAGTCATAAAGGGGCCAAGGTTGGAGACCCATGCTTTAAAAGACTGCGTGAGTAAGAGCAGGAAATCCTCAGCTTTTAACCATTCACAGTTACAACACTGAAAGTGACTTACAATGAGTTCTAGCATCCCTACAGTCATGTGATCAAAATCCAGGTGCTTGGTAACCATCATGCATTTATGAGGGTTGCAGTGTCCCAGGGTCACCATTTTCCATCTTCCCGGGCAGCTTCCAACAAGCAAAGTCAATGGGGGAAGTTGGATTTGCTGAACAACTGTGTGATTCACTTAACAACCACGGGAGAAAGATTATCAATCTTGGGTGCAGCTCACTTAACCACTGTTTTGTTTAGCAATGGAAGTTCTGGACCCAGATGTGGTCCTAAGTCAAGGACTACCACACAGTCAGCAATTCTTTCCGTCCTGACACCACCCAGCAATAACTCATTTTGCAATATTTTTTTGATAAGCCCTGGTTGGCTGAAGTGCAATTTAGAAACCACAATGGCTAGATTTGCACCACAAGTTGAACCCAAAACAAAGAATGAGCCACAATATCGTTTAGTGGTGTGTGTAATACAGATTCTGCCTCTTAAACAGTTTAGACCAGGGGTAGTCAACCTTTTTAGACCTACTGCCCACTTTTGTATCTCTGTTAGTAATAAAATTTTCTAACCGCCTACTGGTTCCGGGGGAGATGCGCGAGCTATTCTGAGATGAGGCTCTTTTGTTTGCGGTCACGCTACAGCGCCATTTAGTTTCACTTACGTAACATGAACTAAACTTATGCGCGGGCGATACAAATAGTATATTTTCAGAAATTTAAATTGTCATGGGAATTTTATGAAAACCTAATGAAAATGTTTCTAATGCTATAAAAATTGTTTAAAAAGTCAATTAAATTAAAAAAAAGGAAAGTGCTTCACTATTGGACAAAACCCCTACCACCCACCATGAAAGCTGGAACGCCCACTAGTGGGCAGTAGGGACCAGGTTGACTACCACTGGTTTAGACCCTGTACCATTTTTTCCTACTAAAACAAGGGCAGTTCTTATTTACATTTTTAATTTCTTTCTTGTTCTAATTTATTTGAAATTGAAATGGAATAATGGCCATTTTTAACAGTTGTAAGATCTGGACATGTCTAATGAAGAGAAGGACTAGGGTGACACAAATAGTAGTCCTACAATATTTAAGAGGCTGTCACAAAGAAAAGGGGAAAGATATATTTTTGAAGGAGAGGGGAATTGAGAGTGTGATTATGTGTAGAGTGACTAGAGATTATAATTTAGGATTTATTTTGGATTATGATTGTTAGTTTTGATACCCTGCATTTTGTTCTGGGAAGTCGGGGGGGCGGGGGTAAGGGGGAGGGGAATTGGGGTGGGTTGAGGGTAGAGGATGGAGTGATGGTTAATGTACAGGGATTATTGAAGATGTATAAATATAATTAATGTAGGGTCGGGTCTGCCCAGTTACCATTTTAGAATGGTGGGGAGGGAGAAAAGAGGAGAGAATAGGAGGTAGGAAAGAGGAGAAGAGGGGTAGAAGAGGGAGAAGAGGAAGGAAGAGGGGTAGAAGAGGGAGAAGGAAGGTGTAGGGTGGAGGGAGGAGAGGACATAGATAAGAGAAGGGGAGGAAGGTCTGGAAAGTAGAAGAAGGTAGAAGATGGAAGAGAGCTAAAAGGAGGGGGTGGTGACTGGGCAAGCCCGACTAATTGTATATGACTCTACATTGGATGAGTTGTTGGATATGAATGTAAAAATAAAACTTTTTTATAAAAAAAAACAAACAAAGAAAAGGGGAACAACCAGTCTCTAAAGCACTTGAAGGCAAGACAAAAAGTAATGGATAGAAACTTATCAAGCAAAGATCCAGTTTAGAACTAAGGAGAAATTTCCTGACAGTGTGAACAATTGATCAGTGCAATGGCTTCAGTTCAGAAGCTGTTGGTGCTCCATCACTGGAGGTTTTTACAATAGGATTAACAGCCATTTAACAGGGACGCGGTGGCTTAGTGGCTAAGACGCTGAGCTTATCGATCGAAAGGGCAGCAGTTCAGCGGTTCGAATCCCTAGTGCCATGTAATGGGGTGAGCTCCCGTGACTTGTCCCTGCTTCTGCCAACCTAGCAGTTTGAAAGCACGTAAAAAATGCAAGTAGAAAAATAGGGACCATCTTAGTGGGAAGGGAACAGCGTTCCATGCGCCTTTGGCATTGAGTCATGTCAGCTACATGACCAAGGAGACGTCTTTGGACAGCGCTGGCTCTTTGGCTTTGAAACGGAGATGAGCACTGCCCCCTAGAGTCGGGAACAACTAGCACATACGTGCGAGGGGAACCTTTACCTTTAACAGCCATTTGTTTGGAATGGTTTGGGGCCATGATGGCGAACTTATGGCACGTGTGCCAGAGGTGGCACACAGCACCCTCTCTGATGGCACACAAGCCATTGCCCCAGTTCTGTGCTGTGCTGCACAAGTTTGTGTGCCTCCTGCCGGCCAGCTGATCTTTGGGTCTCTGTCATGCATGGTGTGCATGTGCGTGAGGAGGCAGCACACATGCATGCACAGGGAGGTGGGGCGCATGCAGGGAGCCGTACGCGCATTGCATTTTGGGGTTCGTGCGCACTTTGGGCACTCAGTCCAGAAAGGTTAGCCATCACTGGTATAGGGTCAGAGGTGGGTTTCAGCAGGTTCTGACCAGTTCTGGAGAACTGGTAGTGGAAATTTTGAGTAGCTCAGAGAACCGGTAAATACCACCTCTGACTAACTCCGCTCCCATCTATTCTCTGCCTCCCGAGTACCAGCTGATCTGGAGGAAATGGGGATTTTACAGTATCCTTCCCCTGGAGTGGGGTGGGAATGGAGATTTTACAGTATTCTTTCCCTGCTACGGCCACCAAGCCATGCCACACCAACCAAGCTACGCCCAGAAAACTGGTAGTAAAAACTTTTTGAATCCCACTACTGGTCACATCATTCCCTGTCATCCACTAGTCACAGATTATGGGAATGTTAAACTAGAGGTCTGGAAAAATCAAGCCCTCTTGAATCTGCTTTAAGAGTTTGCCAGGTGGATAACAGATGCATCACCTGCTCTGAGAAAATACTTTCTGACTCAAACTACCTTCACCCTCAAAAACAGGGAATCCACACAAACTCATTAGAGATACAGAAACTGTGTTTCTCTATTTTTTATCCCCAAAACCTGGAAACACTTCTTGAGATTTTTTTTTTTAAATTATCTCTTAAATGCAACCAAGTTCATTTTGATGCTGAGCAAATCTCTGGTTGTCCCACTCTAATTTAAAATAGCATTAATCCAAGAATCCAGTTTATGTTTGCAAATGAGCAAAGGAACATGAAACCATTGTATCTTTCAATTTATATTGTTTTTATTTGTTTCCTAGTACGATTTGATAGCTTATTAGTAACCTTGACTATCACTAAGTGTTGTACCTTATGATTCTTGATGAATGTATTTTATTTTTCCTTTATGTACCCTGAGAGCACATACACCAAAGACAAATTCCTTGTATGTCCAATCACACTTGGCCAATAAAGAATTCTATTCTATTCTGTTCTAATCTAGTCTAGTCTAGCCTAGCCTAGCCTAATCTAGTCTAATCTAGTCTAGTCTAGTCTAGTCCTTATTTCTTTTCTTTTCTTTTCTTTTCTTTTCTTTTCTTTTCTTTTCTAGTCTAGTCTAGTCTAGTCTAGTCTAGTCTAGTCTAGTCTAGTCTAGTCCTTATTTCTAGCCTAGCCTAGCCAAGTCTAGTCTAGTCTAGTCTAGTCTAGTCTAGTCTAGTCTAGTCTAGTCCTTATTTCTATTCTATTCTATTCTATTCTATTCTATTCTATTCTATTCTATTCTACTCTACTCTACTCTACTCTACTCTTGTTCGTTAAAAAGAATTGGTTATTTCCTTTTCAGGTCTATAAAGTGTGGCAAGCTATATTGCGTAGGTGGTAAAGAGATGCCCGTAGGTGGAAGCCTGGTGGAATTTGGATCATGCAGAGCCAGTTTTGCAAAAGGAAAGGAAATAGATGTTGGAATGGTTGATCCTGGAACAAAATGTGAAGAAGGAATGGTTAGTCAAAGATTACATCTAATCGGTGTGCTGAAAGGTCTGATTGCAAGGGGTTAGCAATAAAATAATTTTGCAATGGATCTTGCTGAAAGCTGGTTTAGATTTTGCATACTACAGTGAATCTCTGTAGAAGGAAAAAAAAAATCCATCTAGCCTTCTTGTTTTTATTATTTTGTTTTTCCTGCAGACAACAAATCAGCATTAGCAATAGCACTTGGGCGTATATATCAGCCCATGGTAGTTTTAAGCACTTTAGAATGTCAGCATATTGCCCCCAACAATCTAGGTTCTCATTTTACTGATCTTGGAAGGATGGAAAATTGAGTCAACCTTGAATCCCACCAGGATCTAACTCCAGGCTGTGGGCAGAGTTAGCTTGCAATACTGTATTCTAACCACTGCACCACCAAGGCTTCTCCGGTGAATGTCCAGGGCTGTTTTGTTCTTCTAAGAAAAAAAAATGCCTGGCCTTCTCAGAGCCTTGTGATTGTTCTTTGCAACACCTTCTGGACAGAGACAGTCTTATAGGTATCTCCATAGGGAAGGTGGAAGAGAGAAAAGAGATGAGAAAATCAGGGGTAGAACTGGTTCTATAGTGGGTTCCACTTACCTTCGCTACTGGTTCAGAATCGGGACTGCATGCATGTGCTTGCTTCACTCGTGTGTGATGCTTCTGTGCATGCGCAGAACCTTCTGCACATGCACAGAGCATCCATGAAGATGTCCGGGTGGATGGGCGGAGCCTCCTGCCACCGCAACTACCGGTTCACCTGAACTGGGGTGAACAAGTAGAAACCCACCACTGAACTGGTTGTGAGCTAAAACAGGGGTTTCCAACCTTGGCGACTTTAAGACTTGTGGACTGCAACTCCCAGAATTCCTCAGCCAGCACCACAAGTCTTAAAGTTGCCAAGGTTGGAGACCCCTCAAAGCTGGCTGTAGGAACTCTGGGAGTTGAAGTCCACAAGTCTTAAAGTTGCCAAGATTGGAGATCCCTGACCTAAAGGACACCAATTCAGTGAAGCCACTTTGAAGTGCTGAAGCAATCCCAAAGCTTAGATTCCAAAGGATCAGGAATCACATACACACACACACCTGTCTTTTTACACAGTGTAGAACTTGGAAGAAATTTATTGAATATCCTGGTTTTGTTCTAGAGCAGTGACAGCTAACCTTTTTGCCAAAAGAGTGGGGAGCACAGGGGGTTGGTTGTGCATACACATGCCTGCACCCATAATTCCCCCCCCACCAGCGGTGCACCCGTGACCCCACCGCACTCTCCCCATATTTGGCATGTGATGGCACAGTGGGCCTGGTAGGCCCGTTTTGCATCCTCCACAGGCTCTAGAGACTTTCTTGGAGCCTGGGGAGGGCGAAAACAGCCTTTCCCACCCACCTGGAGGCCCTCCGGAGGCCAGAAACAGCCTGTTTCTAGACTTCTGGTGGGCCCAGAAGGCCCAAAAATCAACACATGCACACTGGAGCTAAGCTAGAGCAACACTTGCGTGCCCACCGATATGTGCCACCTGTGGGACATGTTCTAGAGAATGACAGAGTTTAGATGTGTAGGAAACTGCTGTCTTATTCTATTCATAATCTTTTACTTTGACTTTCAGGTCTGCAACAACGGGCAGTGTGTTGAGATAGAAACAGCCTACAGATCGACCAACTGTTCCCACAAATGCACAGGACACTCGGTAAGCATTTTGTATTTTATATTCTGGCTAAAGTATTCTCCACGCTCTTTAAGACTGTTCTGCTTTGGGCTTGGCCTATAGAAAGCTTACAGGTAATCCTTGATTTTCAGCAGTTCATTTAGTGACCACCCAAAGCTATAACAGGAATGAAAAAAAAGTGATTTATGACTGTTGTTCACACTTATGACCATTGCAGCGTCCCTATGGTCATGCTTGGATGCTTGGCAACTGGTTCATCTGGGTCCTCATTTTACCCACCTCGGAAGGATGGGAGGCTGAGTCAACCTTGAGCCTGGTGGGATTTGAGCTGCCAAATTGCAGGCAGCCGGCAGTCAGCGGAAGTAGCCTGCAGTACTGCACTCTAACCACTGCGCCACCATGGCTCAGTTTTAGTTTCAATTTTATGGTTCAGTATTTTCTGCTTTCTTCAGACTTCATAAAAGTGTAAGAGAAATGTTGACTACTTTTTCCTTGTATTTGTTTCAAAGATTAATACTGGTCTTTGCTATCCTAGGAATGTGACCATGAACTGCAGTGCCAATGCAAAGAAGGATCAACACCTCCTTACTGTGATGACTCCACCGGAAATAAATGTGAGTTAATTCAGGAGGGCACCTGTATGCGGATGATACTCAGCTGTACTTTTCTACACCGAACCACCCCAACGAAGCTATCGAAGTGCTGTCCCGGTGTCTGGAGGCCGTACGGGTTTGGATGGGGAGAAACAGGCTCAAGCTCAATCCCGTCAAGACAGAGTGGCTGTGGATGCCGGCATCCCGGTACAGTCAGCTAAATCCGCGGCTGAACATCGGTGGCGAGTCATTGGCCCCGATGGAGAGGGTCCGCAACTTAGGCGTCCTCCTGGATGAACGGCTGTCTCTAGAAGAGCATTTGATGGCCGTCTCCAGGAGAGCGTTCTACCAGGTTCGCCTGGTACGCCAGTTGCGCCCCTTTCTGGACTGGGATGCCCTATCCACGGTTACTCACGCACTCGTGACGTCTCGCCTGGATTACTGCAATGCTCTCTACATGGGGCTCCCCTTGAGGGGCATCCGGAGGCTACAGTTAGTCCAGAATGCAGCTGCGCGGGTGATAGATGGAGCCCCTCGTGGCTCCCATATGACACCTATCCTGCGCAGACTGCACTGGCTTCCTGTGGCCTTCTGGGTGCGCTTCAAGGTTTTGGTGACCACCTTTAAAGCGCTCCATGGCATTGGGCCGGGTTATTTACGGGACCGCCTACTGCGACCGAATACCTCCCACCGTCCCGTGCGCTCTCAGGGTGCCGTCAGCGAGGCAATGTCGTCTGGCGACGCCCAGGGGAAGGGCCTTCTCTGTGGGGGCTCCCACCCTCTGGAACGATCTACCCCCCGGACTTCGTCAGCTTTCGGACCTTCGGACCTTCCGCCGCGGGCTTAAAACATACTTATTTAATTGTGCAGGACTGAGCTAGATTTTAAATTTTGGGTTTTAAATTGGGTTTTATTTCTATTTTTAATTGGACGGGCTTTAGAATAAGTTTTTTAAATGTTTTATATTGTATTTATATTCTATTTATCTGTTTTTAGTGCCTGTAAACCGCCCTGAGTCCCTTGGGAGATAGGGCGGTATATAAATATGATTAAATAAATAAATAAAATAAAAATAAATATATCTATATCTGTAAAACAATATATATTGCTCGCAATATATACTGCGAGTCCGGAACTGAAATAATTAAAATTTTATTCAACTAAGCTTTCATCAGCCGTCTGCTGACATCATCAGAGCATTAAATTACCATTGCAGAGAACTTTGCCTTTATATGCCATTATAGGGCATATAATGCCATTACATGCCAGCTAGTAGAATAGTAGAATAAAATTTTAATTATTTCAGTTCCGAAGCTCGCAGAATGTCTGTTTTTTTATTTTAGAAATATACCTGGAACTCGTATTTTTAAAATAGAATATATAAATACCGTATATACTCGAGTATAAGCCGAGTTTTTCAGCACGTTTTTTGTGCTGAAAAACGTCCCCTCGGCTTATACTCGAGTATATACGGCTTATACTTGAGTTTTTTTTTTCTTCTTTTTTTCACATTATACCGGATGGTGCAAACTTGGCGGGCTTTTGCATTAGCGCGGGGAAGCCCTGCCGGTGCAGTGAGAGGGCGGGGCGGGGGAGCCGCCAGCCTTCTCGGCTGAGGGAGGGAGGCTTTCCCTGACCGGTAGCTGCCTCATTTCCCTCCCTCGGCTTATACTCGAGTCCCCAGTTTACCCCAGTTTTTTGGGGTAAAATTGGGGACCTCGGCTTATACTCGGATCGGCTTATATTCGAGTATATACGGTATATATATAATAGAATATTTGTGTTCGTAGGGTTTTCACGGGTATAGGTATGTAGGTCTTGGCATATTCGGGTCTTTTCCCATGTAAGGTTGAGAGTGTCTTGGCGACATTTCGACGAGGTCTCACTCATCATCTTCAGGCTGGTGCTTTCGGCTTTATGCTTCTGTGATATACCAAGACCCACATAATAGAATATATATTTCGCCGCGAGCTCAAAACTTACTTATTTATCTGCGCTGGACTGGGTTAGTTTTTTAAGTTATGGGTTTTTAATGGTGATTTTATAGTTTAGGGTTTTATATCGGTCGTTTGACCGTTTTTAGTTTTAAATTGGCCGGTTAAATATTTCATTTTAAATGTATTTTAAATTTATTGTGTACCTATGTGTTTTAATAAGGCTGTACACCGCCCTGAGTCCTTCGGGAGAAGGGCGGTCTAGAAATCTAATTAATAAATAAATAAATAAATAAATAAATGTATGTATGTATGTATGTATGTATGTATGTATGTATGTATGTATGTTTTCTGAGGTTTTCACGGGTGTTTGTATGTAGGTCTTTGGTTGTTCGGGTTTTCTCCCGTGTAAAATTGGAAATGTCTTGGCAACGTTTCGACGAAGTCTCATTCGTCATCTTCAGGCTTCAGCTTCGTGCTTCTGGGAGCAATGTGTGATCGCAGCTGTTTCTTCCTTTTAACTGCTAGTGGGGGTTTGAACTGATTGGGTGGGAGCTTGGCTGTGCTCTGATTGGATGGAGGTTTTTTTGTGCTCTGATTGGCTGGGGGTGTGTCCTGTTTGGGTGGGGGCTTGGTTGTGCTCAATTTAGTCTGTGTTGCAGGGGGATTTGAGCTGGTGAGCTGCATAGCTGTTGTTTGGCTTTGTGGTGGTGCTACATCTTCATAGTGGGTAGATGCATATATGCAGCAGACTGACACCAAGTCTGCTGCATGTTGAGTTACACCAAGGGTGTCCAAATTTGGCCCTTTGAAGAATGGTGGACTTCAACTCCCAGAATTCCCCAGCCAGCATGAGCTATAAATATGAGCAAGTTGCTGGCTAGGGAATTCTGGGAGTTGAAGTCCACCTTTCTTCAAGGGTCCAAGTTTGGACATCCTTGAGTTAGACTGTGTTAATCTTAAAGAATGATGATATCTAGTTAAAGTCATTCATGTCTATTGTATATCATTTGTTTTCCTAAATTAAATTGCCCAGAGTTGGTTCAGAGTTGGGTAGCACCTAAATTAAAATAGTTGAATAAATTAATACATTCTAGCCCAGTGATGGTTAATCTTTTCAGCACCAAGTACTGAAACTGGAGCGTGCATGCGCCAGAGCACCAGAACCCAGTAGAGAGCAGTGCACATGTGTGCGGCAACCAGCAGTTCTTCCGGATTCCATCATGCGTATGCATGTTGGACAGCTGGTTCAGCACACATGCGCACTGGCTAGCTGCTCTCTTCTGAGTTCCGGCGCTCGCATGCTGGAAGAGAGCAGTTGGCTGGTGCTCATGCACATCGGACGAGCATGCACACAACAAAACCTGGAAAAACAGGTGGTGACGCATGCCATAGATTCACCATCATGGCTCTAGCCAATTCTCAACAATGGCTCTTATTGCATGGGTGAGAAACGCCAGGGCTTGGAGCAATATAATTTTCAATGGATTATCTCTATGTTTCCACCGCGATTTCATCCACTATATTCATACCATTTTC
The DNA here is from genome assembly GCF_028640845.1 of Ahaetulla prasina. Lineage (NCBI taxonomy): Eukaryota > Metazoa > Chordata > Lepidosauria > Squamata > Colubridae > Ahaetulla > Ahaetulla prasina. Next base: position 35,097,077 of record NC_080547.1, on the reverse strand, counting down.
TTTTTCTCTTTTAGATATCATCATCATTGTTGTAACTGTAGTAGTCTCAATAGCCATAGCCATCCTCCTGGCAGTTCTCTTCGGCTGCTATATTTTAAAGAAGAAACAAAGAGAGAGGTGAAACTTTGGAATGCTCTCAGTCAAGCTCCTTCTCCTTCTCCTTCTCCTTCTTCTTTTTTGCTCAGTTTTTTCTTTTTTACACATGTCATAAATGTACATTCTCTTGTCCATAAAATAATCATACATATTTTTTCTGAAGAAAGCACAAAGATAAAACATTTTAATTACATTTGGGGTTGCTCTTCTACCCTTTCTTTCCCTTCCTTTCACAATAAACCTTCTTCTCCTCTTTCCCCTCCCTCCTCGCCTCTCCTACTTTCTTCCTCTTCCTCTCCTTCCTCCTTCCTCCTTTCCCTTCCTCTCTCCACTCCTCCCCTCTTTCCCTCCTTTCTCACCTTCTCTCCTACTCTTGTCCTCTATCCTATCTTCCTCTCCTTCCCCTTTCTTCCATTCCTCTCTCTCCCTCTCCTCCTCTATCATACCCTCTATTCCTCTCTTCCTTCTTTCTTCTTTGTTGTATAATATTTCCCTTGTTTGGTATCCGAGCAACTCTGATTCTCTAATAATATATACTTTCTTTTCAGTTTCTTTACCATTTTACCCAATCTGTCATTTCATAATTGTACATTTATATTTATAATCTTCTTTCTCCCCCACTCCCATTCCCCTTTTCCATTTACTCTGGTGTTATCTGGATTTCTATTTCTTTTTTTGTCATTTCCCTCATTTAGCTTTCTATTATTTTAAGTGTGGGGATATTACCAATTTGCTGAGTCCCAGAAAAACAGCAGTGGGGATGGGGGGGTTTCTCCCAAATTAATGAAGAAGCTGAACATAAACTGACTTGGAAAAAGCTGTATAAAACTGGATATTCAGTTCAGGAAATCTCTCATTGGAGTTAATAGATGTTGACGGAATTATAGTATGAACTGAAATATAGTATATGTACAAAACAAAACAGTTCTAGGATATCAGCAGTTTTCAGGTAACTAGTTAACAAGAGGGGGAAGGGAGGGAGGAAGGGAGGGAGGGAGGGAGGAAGGAAGGAAGGAAGGAAGGAAGGAAGGAAGGAAGGAAGGAAGGAAGGAAGGAAGGGAGACATTTAATGTATTTCCAGTGTTACCTTGACTTTGATGTTGGGTATGGTGCAGAATCCTATCCTAACTATAATATTCTATTATTTTATGGCAGCATTCACAAAAGTGCACCTGCAGCCACAAATCCTCCTTTCTCTGGTCCAGATCAGAAGAGGAAACAGCATCTTGGTCCAGTGTCCAATGATCGAGAGGTGAGAGCAGGGGTGAAATGCTCCCGGTTTGGACCGGATCGGCCGATCTGGTAGCGATGGCGGTGGGTGGTTTGGAGAACCAGTATCAAAAATCCCTGGTCCCCCTGCCCATGCCCACCCAATCGCCTGGTCGCCTGCTTGCCCGCTTGCCATTTCTTTCTGGCTCGCTCGCTTTCCCCGCCTGAATGGTAGGAATAGGTTGTAAAAATGCTTTTAAAAGGTTAAAAAAAGGCTCTGACGATCGCACTGCTCAGCTGTGATCATCGGAGCCTTTTTAAAAACCTTTTAAAAGCATTTTTTACAACCTATTCGGCCGAATAGGTTTAAAAAATGCTTTTAAAAGGTTAAAAAAAGGCTCTGATGATCGCACACCACTGCTGTGACTGTCAAGCCTTTTTTAACCTTTTAAAAGCATTTTTACTGCCTATTCGCCCAAATAGGTAGTTAAAAAATGCATTTAAAAAGTAAAAAAAAAAGGTTACAATGATCATAGCTGTGGCACGAGATCGTCAGAGCTTTTTTTTTTTACTTTTTAAAGCATTTTTACTACCTATTCGCCCGCTTTTAAAAAAGTAAAAAAAAAGGCTCCGATGATCTCGTGCCACAGCTGATCACACACACCCCGCGCACCATTCTGCTTACCTTCCTTCCCATGCCTCCTTTTGGCGTGCACTACACACGTGCACCTCGCATTTGGTGCATGCTGTACATGCGTGCATGAAGAGCACATTTGGTGCATGCACAGCCACCAAATTGGTAGTAAACTGGTTCAGATTTCACCACTGGGTGAGAGGTCAAGTGGGCTAACTGAGCAAAGTAGAACACTGCAATTTTATGAAATGCTTCATCCATTGGCTCCATAATAGGTCATAAGAAGAATGGTTCCTCAGTGGCAATTTAAGGAATTTGGGAACCAGGATGGGTTTAGAGGCTCTTTACCCCATGGACAACGCCTAGAGCAAGAAACAAGATGCTGAAACTGTGCTATATGTGGTAGCTTTTCATCAACACACCGACAAAATGCTTGCCTCCTTTATTCATTATACATAGAAACATGTTATTGCTTCTATTGCCGTGATTATGGTGGCTCAGGCTGCTAAGACATTAGCACAGCTAATTATTATTAGCTGTGTTATTAGCACAGCTGCTTGCAATTACTGCAGGTTCTAGTCCCACCAGCCTTCCATCCTTTATAAGGTAGGTAAAATGAGGACCCAGATTGTTGGGGGCAATAAGTTCACTTTGTATATAAATATACAAATAGAATGAAGACTATTGCTAACATAGTGTAAGCCGCCCTGAGTCTTCGGAGAAGGGTGGGATATAAATGCAAATAAAAAAAAATATTATAAGACAAGGTCAATCAACCTGTTATTTTTCGAGATGCAACACAACTCTCTGTTGTTTTCAAAAACAAAAATAACACAATTGCTATAAATACTGAACTAACTTATTGTTTGCACAATAAAGTCAATAGAATGTGTTGGTCAAGAAAGCGACACAAAACAATTAAGATTAACATTAACGGAATTATGTATGTATGGAAGTGCAGCTACAAGGCTTCTAACTGATGTGGCTGAGTGTTTGAAGATATTGGCTTTAAAACCAATATGCTCAAACAGTCTGACTGTTTCTTCCTTTCAGATAAATTCTTCCCGATTTCTCCTCCCTTGCCCGATTCCATTCCAAGCAAGTACACCAGAAGTCCATGTCGTGAGTAGAATTCAATGGAACAATTCCTGCATATGAGTCTAAAGCAGTCTTTAACAAACAAAATACATATATTTCACAAATAAAATAAAATATGCTGTGTCTTGTCAGTGGTGTAAACGTGCATATTATATTGAGCCAAGTAAGTTTTATTTTATTTCAGGTTAGCATGTTGTGTGAATCAGAATATTGTAGTTTATCAATCATGGTTTATGGTTAGTGTAAACTAAGCATTGTGGCTCATACAATATATTATGATTAGAACAATATAGCTTATTGTGATATGTGAGTATGGTTACTTGACAAATGTGAAGGATTTTAAACAAATGTGAAAATGTTGTCTCTAATTTATTATGTTCATTTGGCTGCAGTACCAGTGGTGGGTTTCAATTTTTTTTACTACCGGTTCTGTGGGTGTGGTTTGTGGGGTGTGGCATGGCTTGCTGGACGTGGCTTGTTGGGCGTGGCAGGGGAAGGATACTGTAAAACCTCCATTCCCACCCCACTCCGGGGGGAAAAATAATGCAAAATTCCCATTTCCTCCCAATCAGCTGGGACTTGGGAGGCAGAGAATAGATGGGGGCGGGGCCAGTCAGAATTTTTACTACCAGTTCTCCAAACTACTCAAAGTTTCTGCTACCGTTCTCCAGAACTGGTCAGAACCTGCTGAAACCCACCTCTGTGCAGTACCCATTGGACTCAATGTACTTCTTTATAAGCAGATATATAGAGAGATTGTAACTGTACTTTAAAAAATAGGTATTTTTTTTCCAAATTTAGCAACTTTAAGATCTAGAATGTTGCAAATGAAGAACAAATAATCTACACACTTTTTAACCTGATTGTTGAAAAATCCATACTACTATTCTGAAACACAATAAGTAGTTTCTGATTATTTAAATTATTATTTCCTTTCTGCACTCTAAATCCCTATATAGAGTAGGGATAATCTGCATAATATCCAATGTTATATAGGAACATCATGATTCTACCATTAAGGGAGTTCTACAAAATTAGGGAGTTCACACACATTCTTAGAGAAATCAGCTGATTAAACTGATACTATTTCATTATTAACAGAAAACCCCAGATGATCCATTAAGACACAAATATGAAAATGCCAGAATGGTAAGTTTCTAAATAAATGGCCATTTGATCTAACAATTTCAGAATACTGGTAAACATTCCCTCTGATTTTGCTAATACACTGACAATTCACCCCACCCTGTAATCATACCTCATTCTGTATAGAAAAGTGAAAATCTGATCTGATGAGTATTTTTTTAAGACAAGAAATCAACTGTTCTTCATCTACAAATGCTAATATGGAGTACTATGCTTCAATTTCCCAAACCGTCCATTAACATAGTATTTTCTACAGTGCATTTCTAGCAGAGATTTTTTTTTTTCATAAACTGGTAACAAATCAATTGGAGATGCAAATTACTGGATTATGTCAATTATCTCAAAACATTCTAATTCTGTTTTGAATTAGGCAGATTTCAAGAAAATAACCAACGACAGGTCAGTCATTATGAGTGAAGTTTTTCAATACCCAAAGGGATATATGTAGTCAGAGGGCATTTAAGTGATTTCATGATAGAGAATGCATCCCTTGAGCAGTTTTTGTTGCAACCCTGCCAAGGAAAAATAGACTAGGACAATCCAGGGGCTAAAATAGTTGAAGGCATTCCTGGGCTGTATTAATGGAAGCATTGTGCCCAGATGTAATGCTTCCACTGAATTCTGGCTGGTTAAATCTTGTTTGCTGAACATGTTAGGTACAGTTTTGGGCACCATATTTTAAAAACACTGTGGAGAGTGTTGCAAGGATTGAGTGATATAAGAAATCAGTTTGAAGGACTTGTCAGCCCAACAAAGTAGAAACCAATGACATACTATTTTTACCAAGACTATTTTTATTGCAATAGAGCAGGGGTCTGCAAACTTGGCTCTTTTAAGACTTGTGGACTTCAACTTCAACAAAGCTGGCTGAGGAACTCTGGGAGTTGAAGTCCACAAGTCTTAAAAGAGCCAAGTTTGCAATAGAGTAATAGAATCTTGTAAGTCTAAATGTGTTTTCTCCGTCCTCATTTTATCTTCATGTGAAATAGCGAGGAACTTGTCTGAGGTGTTTTCTTAAGTTATTACCAGACGTGAAAAAACAGGACCATAGGTTAAGTTCCAACTAAGCTGATGTATTGCTCATGCTCATACACAAGAATCTAGTCAATTTACGGTCAGCACTAAACTGGCACTAGATGAAAGTTAACAGAATTCAAGAGGGGTTGGACTTAGACTGTTTATGGGAATGTTAGGAGTCCAGGCTGATTCCTCTCTTGACTCCACCTCCAGGCGGTGACTCCTCCTCCTACAATTATTTCCTTGACACAGGCTCAAGTCTCTCTTCAAGCCCCTTCCTCCTATCCTTCAAGACCATTCCCTATGACTTCTGCAGAGCTCTATAATCCTACTAGATACAGTTTCTTGAGAATCAACCAGATTCTTTTATACTTTAGTTTCTTCTAACTGGGGAAAGGATTTCTTATGGCATGGCACACTGAACTCCCATTGGCGCCTCTATATGGCAGGCATGATAACATCCTTGTGCCTTTCCCTTGTGACTCCAACAGAGGGCGATCTTGTAGGAGATCTACTAGGATGATAGGCCTGGACTCTCTGTCCTTTGAAAAGTTGAAGGGTCTGGGAAAGTGGAGATGTTCACTTTGTGACAAAATGTAAGGAACTCAGCACCCGAAATTGGCAAAAGACTTGCCAATATTTAAAGGGCTGCCATGCGCTAGAGAAAATAGGCCTGCCGTCTGTTGAAACAGAAATTGGAACGTGCCTCGGTGAATTGAAATGACAAGAAAGAACAGTGAGGATGAATATTAGTGAATAATTTGATTAGAACAATGGCAACTCCCCATTATGAATGTTTTTCAACTACGGGTTGGAGGGCCATAGACTTGTCTGTCATCCGTCCTGGGTAAAATAGGAAGGAAAGAAAGAAACTTGTTCTACTTTATTGTAAGGCTAAATTAATAAAATCTTACAATTCTAAAAGCACAAACTTCCGACCACCACTTTAATTACCTAATAAATTAAGGTGAGTCCTTTCTAAGTTTCTTCACCTGATTGTTAAGGTACTGGGAGGCTACTTCCTCTGCTTCTCTTCCTCTTGTCTCCCAAGGACACCCTCACATACCACTCCACACTCCATATACATTCTATTCTATATTCAATTTCATATAGTCTATGATCCTATGATAATAAACAAATTTGTTGTGGATTTCTATCTGAATTTTCTGTCAGAGCTTTCCTCAGAGAACCAGGGGAATTTTTTCGCTTTGTGAAAATGCTGAGAATTTTGAGTTCATACAACCGCACATTTGGTGGAGAAAGAGAATAAGGGTTAATTTGGGTTGCAGACAGATGACTCAGATTTTAAGCCTGACAGGAAATGTGATCTCCAATAGACGTTGAAAGCATCTTGACTACTGTGTGCAAAGGCAACTAAAAAAAACACCCCTTCCAATTTTCTTTCATTTCAGCCCATTGTGAAACCAAATATCCCTCCACCTCCTGTTCCAACGGCAAAATCCACCATATATCCAACTATGGTATGTCAGCTTCCTAAACATCACTCTTCCGACATATTTTGTTCCTTTATAGCAGGATGTTAGGGTGAGGCTTTGTGATAGTAACTCCTTCTAGCCAGTATGACATTTTCACTTTTCTGGACTTCTGGATGAAAAATAAGGCAAAGAACTGCACTGGGAGAAAAACTTCAACTGGTGGGTAACTGGTGGGGATTTTTTTTTTAATGGACCTGACCCTCCAGGGATTGTGCCTAACCATATAGTAGCTTAAATTGCTTGTTGAATACAACCAGAGTTAGTAGTAATTCAGTTTTCTTCCTAAAGCCAAGATAGGTCACAAAGCCTTTGGAATGTTGCATATCTAGTCTAGGTCTGATGCTTTTGTAAAGGGAGATTGAATTGCCATTAATAAATTGAATTGCATTATGGCCTTATTCTTGAATCTCCATCTATCTAGGACAGTTAATCTACGATAGTAACTGTAGGAGCAGAGAACTGGAGGGGGGCGTTAAATGTGATTAACGTCAAGTACAAAGAAACAAGATCATTCAAGAAGTTAGAGCATAGAAGATTTATTCAAACCTATACACAAGAATCTAGTCAACTAATGGTCAACACTACACTGGCACTAGATAAGGGTCAACAGAATTCAGGGTGGTCTGGACTTGTGACTCTTGTGACAATGCAAGGACTTTGAACTGATAATGCATTTAACTCCACCCTTCAGTTCTGCTCTTGCTCTTTTGTACAGTAACAGAGTGATAATATTCTCATAAAAGCTTTGTCCAAACTCCAGTTTTAATGGGAAATGGTTGGAATATGTTCCATTATTAAAATACTCCCTTCCTTCATGTAAGAATTTAAGAGGCCCAGAAATACTTACTTTCCAGATTTTATTCTTGAAAGTTCCTTTTTCAAAGAAACAACTTCCCATAGGAAAACTGAAGCCATCCGATCTTGGTGCAAAACTTTTAACCCTTCATCATGAATTGCCTTTCAAGCAGTGAATTCCACTCTTTGTAACCAGCTAAATTGCTTTAAACACATATTCTGAAGATCTTGGATTACAAAGTTTCTTGCAGATAAATTATCCAAGAATGGCGCCAGAACATGGCCATTAGGCAGAAGCTGGCTCATTTCTTGAAATGTTATTTATCACAATAACATCTGTACTCCTTGATGCTGGGTTTTGGGTTTTTTTTACAACCAAGCCCAAGTTTTAGACCAGGAGTGCACCAAGGGTTAACTGGAGATTAAAAATGGCCTTCCAGAATCTATATTGCAGCTGCCAAATTCTATTCAGAATGTCCTGGAGCAAAATGCTTGTCTCTCCCTTTCATTTGGGGAGGAGGGGATAGGTGGGCAATATTAAGAAACAAAATTGGTACTTAAGCTCTCTATTTTACCCATAAAAATTCTAAAAAATGACCCTTTATCAGTTCAATTTTCAACTATGACCCTCAACGCTCCATACAAACCTGGTGCAGGCAAGTGTAAAGTAAGTGAGCAAGAGTAATTCGATATAAACATTTCTTTGCATCTTCTTCATTTACTTGTTAGAGTTATAAACTGCTGAATCAACCAAGGACTCTTGGCTGTTTGCAAATGGCAGTTCAGCAATAATATACTCAACATATATTAAACGGCTGGTTAATATTTAATAGAAATAACCTGGCATTTCTCTTACAGACAAAAATCATGAATCCAGCTCCTTCTTCTCGACTTCAGTCTAAACCACCTCCCCCTCCCCCTCCACCGCAGGTAAGAGGCAGGTTTACAAAAAATGATAAAAGATGTTAAAGAGTGATGGTAGAGGTAGAAAGATCAAGAGGTTATGGTTTGTTCTCAAGATTACATTTGGGTAGAAAAATGCAACGTATTATTAGAAATACGGGCCGTGGTGGCTCAAGGCTATAAGAAGCCTGTTATTAAAACACAGCAGCCTGCAATTACTGCAGGTTCAAGCCCCACCAGGTCCAAGGTTGACTCAGCCTTCCATCCTTTATAAGGTAGGTAAAATGAGGACCCAGATTGTTGGGGGGGCAATAAGTTGACTTTGTAAATATACAAATAGAATGAGACTATTGCCTTACACACTGTAAGCCGCCCTGAGTCTTCGGAGAAGGGCAGGATATAAATGTAAACAAACAAAAAAAAGAAAGAAATGGCAACGTATGATCTTTGATACACGGATCATGGACAAGAACGGTACAAAAGGGAATTGCACCATCTAAACTAACATTTCCGAGGTCAAATAATTTAGTTTAGAGAAACTGCCTTTGTGGGATGAAGAAGTTATCTGTGAATAAATGGAACTAGATATATACTAGTTCTTTGTTTGGCTGTTAATTCCTAAAATAAAATATGCTGGAGACTTGGATGGATGGATGGATGTATATTGGCCCTGTTGGGTATAACTTCTCCCAATGATGTTCACCCCCCCCCAAAAAAAAACACGTGGTCATCAACTTGATCAGTCTGAAGCTATCATAATCAATAAACATACAGTACATTTTTTTCAGGAAAAAAAATCAAAACAACAAAAGCAAAGCTTATTTTGGAAGTGTCTTTACCTATTTATTGTGGCACAGTGATTCGGTGGTTAAGATGTTGGGCTTATTGGCTGGAAAGCTGGCAGCCCAGTTTCGAAATCGATACGGTGATATCTCATCCTTGCCCAGCTCTTGCCAACCTAGCAGTTTAAATGCAATACAAGTAGATAAATAGGTACCACTTTGGTAGGAAAATAACAGCATTCCATGCACCTCAGCATACAGTCATGCTGGCCACATGACCATGGAAGTGTCTTTGGACAGCACTGGCTCCATGACCTTGAAACGGAGATGAATGCTACCCCTTATAGTTGGCAATGACTACTAGAGTAAAATCTGCAAGATTCCTACCTGTTTATTGCCTCCTTCCCTATTCCACTCTGGTTTGTTTTCCATCTTCAGGACTGATGACTTAAATTAATTTATAATGTTTTGCTTTCAGTCATTTGATTTCGATATCTGTTTGCTATCGTCTGCAGGCGCTGAAACCCACTAAATAATCTGAGTGTATGAAACAAAACAAGAATCAGAAATAATACCGATTCTCTGATTTCCAAGAAGACCTTTTCCATTTTCTCAGTTTCCATATCTGCAAAGGACAACTGATGGTGACTTCTTTCCACAAGTCTAAGGCTTCCTCTGTCTTTTAAACTTTGGGGACAGCATCCCCTGTAGTAAAGATGGGAACTGATAGGAAGATCTTCAGCGTTCCTCCATTATATCCTTGGATATCAAATGGGGAAATCCTAGCAGAGTTGGGATGATATTGTGAATTGTGAACCGAGCCAAAAGATTGCGTAGAAGCAAATGATGCCTCCATAGGAGATTTAAACATCCATCACTGCCAATTGTGGACAAAATCAAAACTAATGAAATATTTTTTTGATGCTTGCTGCAAGTGGAAACAGAAACTGTCCCTGCCTACTGAATTAATCACTTTATTCTCTTGGAGTACAAAATGACTGAGTCTTGTATGATGCCACCAGATTCTTTGACATAAGTGAAGGCAGATCTCTTTGAACCTTCTCTCTACCTGTGCAAACAAAGAAGCAGAGATGAGACTTAGGAACTCCAGTGGCTATTGTGTATTGCTCAAGGACTTTTCAAGGTACTATTATATTAGCTCTGCCAACCTTTTTCACCAGATTCTGCTCCTTTTCCCTAAGGCTACATGTAACCTTTGGCTTAATTTCAAAAGCCATTGGCAAGCGATCCTCTCAGGCTTCTAGTAGAGATATTTAACCCTTTTTGGATGTTGCTTGAGAGAAAAGGAATACTTTAAAAAAAGTACAAGAGAGATAAAGAAGTGGAATTCCTGGTGCTTTTTGTCTCTGGTCAGCCTTGACCAGTTTACCTAGGACATTTGCAGTCCAGTGGTCAAGATAATGGCTCTGATCATGCCATTGAAGCTCCCCCCTTTTTACATAGGTGCATTAAAAGAGGCAGGGCATTAATGGCATGGCTACAGCTTTCATCTTGACTTTTTGATTCCCCTCCCCCTGGATACCCCTGAGTATAACTCTAAAGGTTCTAGCTCAGGGGTGCCATTCAGCAGGTTCTGACATTTGTTCTTTAGTATTTAAAAGGAAAGTGACAGAGACAGAGATAGAAACAGACATGAAGAGCTAATAACTCTAAATGGTAGAAGGAATTCATTATTAGCATTTGAATAATGCTAATTATTCAATTATTCAAGGAGCATCTGAGATCTCCTTGGAGATCATTTTAAGTACTTACTTTTTGTTACATTACAATTTTTAAAAAAAGCATTTAAATGCTTAGATCTTTCAAGGACCTTTTCATCAAGCAGCCAAATAGTCCATGGATTAAAATGATGAGAAAGGTTAGGAGGCAGGATTGCAGAAAGCAATGCAATGTTCTTTTTTTAAAAAAATGTGCTACTCTTTGAAAAAGTCAGCTGTGAGACTAAGGGAGATATCGGGACAGGTGCAATAGGGACCAAAAGATGTAATGTGATTTGAAAAAAATAGGTCAAGGAACAGAACCAAAAGTATATAATTTTGTCGATTTTTTAAAATTCTTTTTTTGTGTTTTAAATAAGGCCGCTTCTGAACTCCGCCACATCTAAAACTCTTTCTGAGTTTGTTAAGCTTTTGAATGACTGATCCTGTCTGTGATTTTCCATTGTATTTTTGTGTGGAAGAGGAAGTAACACTGTTTGCTCAGTTTTCACTTCATTCATGTTTCTTCCTCCTCCCTTCTTCATTTTGCACATGAAAAAAAAAAAACACTGCCAAAAAAAAAAACAATACACATCTCCACATCTACATGATTTTATATGTTGTTTTGCCTATTGCAAGAAACACCAAGAATGGGACGGAATTATGATGCCTTGAGGTACCGCCAGGCTACTCTTTTGCAGTGCTTTTTATTGTCCATTTTGCTCAACAGGGGATGCAAAGGTATCAAAGAAACGGAGGCAACCTTTACATGTTTAGGAAATGTCAGTTGAACAGGCTCAAGCTCAATCCCTCCAAGACAGAGTGGCTGTGGATGCCGGCATCCCGGTACAGTCAGCTGAGTCCACGGCTGACTGTTGGAGGCGAGTCATTGGCCCCGATGGAGAGGGTGCGCAATTTAGGCGTCCTCCTAGATGAACGGCTGTCTCTGGAAGATCATTTGACGGCCGTCTCCAGGAGAGCGTTCTACCAGGTTCGCCTGGTGCGCCAGTTGCACCCCTTTCTAGACCGGGATGCCCTATGCACGGTCATTCACGCCCTCGTGACGTCTCGCCTGGATTACTGCAATGCTCTCTACATGGGGCTCCCCTTGAAGGGCATCCGGAGGCTGCAGTTAGTCCAGAATGCGGATGCGCGGGTGATAGAGGGAGCCCCTTGTGGCTCCCGTATGACACCTATCCTGCGCAGCCTGCACTGGCTACCTGTGGCCTTCCAGGTGCGCTTCAAGGTCTTGGTAACCACCTTTAAAGCGCTCCATGGCATAGGGCCGGGTTATTTACGGGACCGCCTACTGCTACAGAATACCTCTCACCGACCCGTGCGCTCTCACAGAGAGGGACTCCTCAGGGTGCCGTCAGCGAGGCAGTGTCGTCTGGCGACGCCCAGGGGAAGGGCCTTCTCTGTGGGGGCTCCCACCCTCTGGAACGAACTACCCCCAGGACTTCGTCAACTTCCGGACCTCCGAACCTTCCGTCGCGAGCTTAAAACACACTTATTCATCTGCGCAGGACTGGATTAGATTTTAAATTTATTGGTTTTAAATGGGTTTTAAATGGGTTTTATTTTTTATATTGTTTTTAAACATTCAGCCTTTTTAGAATAAGTTTTTTAATTGTTATTTTAATCTGTATTTATGTGTTTTTATTTGCCTGTGAACCGCCCTGAGTCCTTCGGGAGATAGGGCGGTATATAAATACGATTAATAAATAAATAAATAAAAAATAAATTGAAATTTGAGAGGACTGACATGGAGAGCTGCCATGATTGCTGCAACTGGTGACTTGCATTTTTCAGTATTCTTACGGGATTTCTAATATACTACAAAGAAATAGAAGTTGAGAAAAATAGTGTCAGCTAAATGAATCAAAGATTGAATGCACATGTCCCTCAGTCTAAGTTGCTTATACCTTGCACATATGGAAGACATGACTAGGATAGCATAAACCTGTGATTTGGATTTTCAACTTGAAGGCAATTGGGTCAACTTTCCAACCAGAGGGACGCAGTGGCTCAGGGGCTAGGATGTTGAGCTTGAGCTTCTCAATCGAAAGGTCGGCAGCTCAGTGGTTCGAATCCCCAGTGCTGCCGTGTAACGGGGTGAACTACTTGTCCCAGCTTCTGCTAACCTAGCAGTTTCGAAAGCACATAAAAATGCAAGTAGAAAAGATAGGGACCACCTTTGGTGGGAAGGTAACAGCATTCCGTGCGCCTTTGGCGTTGAGTCATGCCAGCTATATGACAACGGAGACGTCTTCGGACAGCGCTGGCTCTTCAGCTTTGAAACGGAGATGAGCACCGCCCCCTAGAGTCAGCAACGACTAGCACGTATGTGCGAGGGGAAACTTTACATTTACCTTTACCTTCCAACCAGAATAACAGAGTTGGAAGGGACCTTGGAGGTTTTCTAGTCCAAACCCCTGCTCAAGCAAGAAATGCTATACTATACCATTCGAGACAATGTTGGAGCACCCACAACTTTTGGAAGCAAGCATCCATTGCTTCTTGTCCTGCTTTCAGCTGCTCTGGAGAATAAATTGACCCCCTCTTCTTTGTGGCAGTCCCTTAAATATTGGAATATTGATATCATGTCACTCCTAGTCCTTCTATTCATTAAATCTGAGTCAGATTCAGGGCAGAATCTGAAAGTCAGGAAAAACTGAACTGATTAATTGAATCAGGTACTTGCAAAATGATCAGAAAATGTAAAAAGCTTTTGCATAGATAAAAAGTCCCTTTCCCCCATTAATTCAGAAAAAAAATGTAATTGATTTTCTGAATTGAACTGAAATTAGATTTCAAGGTGTTTTCAAAACAGCCTTCGGGTCAGAGTAAGCATCTCATGTTCCGTCAACAAAAGTTATGTCATCTTCAGAAAGACAACAGTCAATTACAACTACAACTAATTACAATTAGAATTCCATACTGTAAATAGCTTTCTAAGTTGGCGCCTTCAAAGTAGTCAGATAGAATTTTCTAAGCAGCACAACCATTGATCAAGATTTAACGAGGCATGGAGAGGCAAGTACTTGGCATGAAAGCCTACATTGCCTGATGAACAAAAGAAACACATGGGCATTTGTGAAGTGGATGGAACATTGCCCGCCACTGCATGTCCTCTGCACCAGAAATAGCCCAGTTTGACATGTGGAAATTACCATAAAATGTGCCTTATCTGTACTGATTGTATCTGTTCAATCACTTCTCCTCGAGTGGCATTATCTTATTCTAGAGGAGGTGTAGGCAGGCTCTTTAATGTCAAATTTTGTTTTTTAAAGATGAATTGGAATTACACAAGGTTGCAAAGTCTTAAAAGATTTCAACTTTTTACAAGTTCTTATATATCAATGCCAAAACTTTGCATGCTCTGGGCTGAAATCTTGCATTATTTTGTTGTACAACACTGACATCTTGTGGATTTTGGCACACATCTAGGATTTTGGCTGTTTTAACAGAATTAAATATATTGCTTTTTAATTTTAGGTTTCCATGTATGCATAACTTACATGTAGGAAACTTCAAGTTCAGTTTGGGAGTCAGGGATAAATAGAGAATATTCATTTATGTTAGGAGTGAGGGAGCATATATACTGTCTGGGTGACAGTTATCACCAAGTCTCCCTTTCGTTTGTCTAAATTTAGCAAGATTGATTGCTAGATCAGAAGAGGAAGGGGTATTTGCATTGTCTTGAATTTAAATACAGGAGGGTCCTCAATTTATAATGGCAACTGAGGCCAAAATTGTCATCACTGAGTGATGCGATCATAAAGCAAGCACGTACAAGAAATGCTGGTTGGGAAGAAATTGTAACACACACACCCCCCATTCAGAATCACTGTAATTTCAAATTGCTGAAAGAATAATTGTAAATCGAGGACTGCTACAGACTTATCCACGAGATTGGATTTTCTAGTTTATAAGGATTAGAAAATTAGTGTACATTAATATACGTTGCACATGCTTGTCATCTTCAGAACTGAGGATTTTTAGTGGGGGGGGGGGAAAACAGGGTGCTGAAGAAAAAGAATACTTGCAGGTGAAAAATAGGGTTCTAATTCTCTTTTTGGCCTCTACAATTCCCCTACAGTTTCTCTTCCAGGCCTGTAGGACTGTTAGAAGCAAATGGCAAATTGCTATCTGATCAAACTCTCAAGTTAAATGCAGATCAACTCAATGTTGCATTGAAATCTGCTTTGCAATTTATAGACTAGAATAGAATAGAATAGAATAGAATAGAATAGAATAGAATAGAATAGAATAGAATAGAATAGAATAGAATAGAATAGAATAGAATTTTTATTGGCCAAGTGTGATTGGTCACACAAGGAATTTGTCTTGGTGCATATGCTCTCAGTGTACATAAAAGAAAAGATACCTTCATCAAGGTACAACACTTACAGCACTTAATGATAGTCAAAGGGTACAAATTTAACACTTAAGATACAACACTTAATGATAGTCACAAGGTACAAATAAGCAATCAGAAAACAATCAATATCAATATAAATCGTAAGCATACAAGCAACAAAGCTTACACCATCGCTGACTGTGGGGGATGAAGTACTGACCCCCAGGGAGGGAGTGCGCAACTTAGGCGTTCTCCTGGACGACCGGCTGTCCTTAGAGGATCATTTGACAGCCGTCGCCAGGGGAGCTTTTTATCAGGTCCATCTGATTCGCCAGTTGCGCCCTTTCCTTGACCGGGACGCCTTACGCACGGTCACTCACGCCCTCGTCACTTCCCGCCTGGACTATTGCAATGCTCTCTACATGGGGCTCCCCTTGAAGAGCACCCGGAGGCTCCAGTTAGTCCAGAATGCGGCCGCGCGGGTGATAGAGGGAGCACTGCGTTGCTCCCATATAACACCTATCCTGCGCGGCCTGCACTGGCTACCGGTAGTCTTCCGGGTGCAATTCAAGGTTTTGGTTACCATCTTTAAAGCGCTCCATGGCTTAGGACCGGGATACCTTCGAGACCGCCTTCTGCCACCGATTGCCTCCCAACGACCTGTGCGCTCCCACAGAGTGGCCCTCCTCAGGGTGCCGTCGACCAAACAATGCAGGTTGGCGACCCCCAGGGGGAGGGCCTTCTCTGTGGCGGCACCAGCCCTGTGGAATGAGCTTCCTCCTGGATTACGACAACTCCCTGACCTCCGGACCTTCAGACGTGAACTGAAGACTCTATTATTTCAGCGCGCGGGACTAGCCTAAGAATAAAAATGTTTTAAACAAATTTTAATGGGGGTTTTATTGGTTCTTATTGTTTTAGTGATCAGGCCTTGATAATATTTAGTTTTAATCTGGGTTTTAAAAGTCTATTTATTATATTGTTTTATATTGTTTTAATATGCCTGTGAACCACCCTGAGTCCTATGGGAGATGGTGCGGTATATAAGTTTAATAAATAAATAAATAAATAAATAAATAAAACAAAGTTACAGTTTGCTAATACATGCATAAAACAATGCATGTATTAGTTCTCTAGTAACAGGTCTTCTCCTCTCCTTCTCCTTCTCCTTCTCCTTCTCCTTCTCCTTCTCCTTCTCCTCCTCCTCCTCCTCCTCCTCCTCCTCCTCCTCCTCCTCCACCTCCTCCTCCTCCTCCTCCTCCTTTCCCCTCTCCTTCTCCTTCTAAAAAGCTTCTTGCAATAACTTCCTTTCATCATGAAAATCCTTTGAGGGCTTCCCAATTATCCAAGGTTCTGGAAAAATATAAATACCTTTTGAGGATAAAGAAAAGTCAGGCAGTAAGAAAGAATTGGAGGAATTTAATTTCAGGAGAAAAACATATGAACTCCATTTGGTTTTGGCATTTAATCAATTGGTGCCTTAAAGACAGATGCTGTAGTCCTAACACTACAAATATCTGCAGGAAAATGGGAAGATCACTTCTGTGACACCTTTAGCAGGGATTCTGATCAGGGGTGAAACCCAGCAGGTTCTGACAGGTTCTGGAGAACCAGTAGCAGAAATTTTGAGTAGTTCAGAGAACCGGCCCCAGAGTGGGGTGGGAATGGAGATTTTGCAATATCCTTCCTGTTAAGTTCGGGAAGTAACGAGGCTGGAGACCAGGGTAGTGACGACAGCTCTTTAATATAGGGTGAACCCAGCAACAGGCTGGGGGAAAACCCTCTCCTTTTATACAGTTCTGCTGGAGGCTTCGTCCAATCAGCAACGTGCTGATTTCCCGCTCAAATATTTAAAGGTACAAACGTTAATACATAACACTCCTCCCCTCCCAGAAAACACTTTGCCTCTATTTACATATTTATTTACATGTTATTTTTCGACGTAGTCACGCAAATAACCTGGGCGTCTCCTAGTTCTTTCTGACCTGCGCGGTTCAGTTCTGGGTGGTGTTTTGAGCTGGTCGGAGGGGCTGTTTTCCCCTCCCAGCTCTTTCTCTGGGCCATCGGGCTCCGGATTATTGGCCGACTCTTTTTCTTGGCCATCCGGCCTTGGATTAATTTTGGGATTTTCCCTGCTGCTTCCCTCGGGGACCTGATGGCGTCGCTGGAACTCTGGGACCTCAGCTAAGTCTTGCGCCTCCCCCGGGTCATTGTCAGCTGTGGATTCAAAATGGTATTGGTCATTAGCTGTCTCTCTTGGGTCGGTTTGATCAGTTATTCGTTTCCTTAACTGATCTATGTGGCGCCGCCACACTCGGTTGTCTGGTAGCTCTACCACGTACGATTTTGGGCCGGTTATCTTTATTATTTGTCCTGCGAACCAACTCGGGCCGTCCCCATAGTTTCGGGCCCACACCCGGTCGCCTATGCTCATTTCCCTTGTCTTTTCTAGTTCCCCCTTGTAACCCTCGGGTGTGTAATGGGGGTTCAAGCGGTCAAGTGGGCACCGGAGTTTCCGTCCCATTAGCAATTCGGCTGGGCTTTTCCCAGTGGCCGTGCTTGGGGTTCTGTGCTGGGCCACTAGGAAAAAGTCTATTTTTGTTTGCCAGTCGCCTGGCTTGAGCCTGGACAATGCCTCCTTAGCGCTCCGAACGGAACGCTCTGCAAGGCCATTCGACGCAGGGTGGAAAGGCGCAGAGAGGGCATGTCGGATGCCTTCCTCTGCCAGGTATTCTTCAAACTGGGCTGCCGTGAATTGGGGCCCATTGTCGGACACCAGAGTGTCCGGCAACCCGTGAGTTGCGAATAGGTGGCGCAGGGTTGCGATTACTGCTTCGGCCGTAGTGGACTTCATGAGTATGATCTCCAACCATTTGGAAAATGCATCCACCACCACTAGGAACGTTTGGCCGTGGAAAGGGCCAGCAAAATCAATGTGGATTCTTGACCAGGGGCCCTGGGGCTTTTCCCATTCTCTGACTGGGGCCGTTGGGGGTAGAGGTCTGGACTCTTGGCAAGCTTGGCATTTCCCTACCCTCTCAGCAATTTCTGCGTCCATGAGTGGCCACCATACATAGCTTCTAGCTAACCCCTTCATCCTTACGATCCCTGGGTGACCCTCGTGGAGGAGGTCCAATACCTTTCCCCTTAGCTTATCAGGAATTATTACACGATCACCCCACAACAGGCACCCCCCTTGAGCCGAGAGCTCATCTCGTTTTTTAACAAATTCTTTGAACCGTTCGCGCAGCGGCCACCCTCTCTGTACCCAACCGGTACAGTCCTTAACACAATGTCGGTATGATGCCGAGCCACTTCCTTAGATGTGACTGGGCCAGAGTCAAGAGTCAATAAGTAGGATGGGCGTCCCGGGTGGGGTCTTGATCGCCCCTGGTAGTGGGCATCGGCTTAATGCGTCTGCATGCCCACTTCTTTTCCTGGTCGATGCTGCAGCTTGTGCGAATAAGCGGCTAAGAATATAGTCCATCGGGTCAAGCGTGGCGAAAGTGCCACAGGCGTTGGTGATCGCCAGCCAGTATCCCTAGTAGCGGTCTGTGGTCAGTCACGATTTCAAAATTCCGCCCAAAACATACTGTGGAATTTTTGACCCCTGACACAATGGCTAGTGCTTCTTTGTCTAATTGGCTGTAGTTCCTCTCTGGGAGGACATCGTTCTAGAGTAGAAGCTATAGGGGCTTCTGTGCCGTTTGAAGTCTATGGCTGAGTACAGCCCCACCCCATAAGGAGGCATCGCAAACCAGCACTAGGGGTAATGAGTCGTGATATTGGATGAGCAGGCTATCACTTGAGAGCAGGTTCTTTACTGCTTCAAAAGCCCTATTTTCTGACTTTCCCCAAGACCAAACAGTATTTTTCCTAAGAGCCTATGCAGCGGTTCTGCAACGGTCGCTTTGTTCTTTAAAAGACCGCGTAAAATTAACCAATCCAGGAATGCCTGCAGCTCTGCTTTGTTTTTGGGCGCTGGAGCCTTCCTAATTGCCTTAACCTTGCTCTCAGTAGGGTGAATTCCTTTCTTGTCTATCCGGTAGCCCAAGAAATCGACGGATTCGACCCCTATCTGGCATTTATTTGCCTTGACTTTTAATCCGCTGTCCGGAAAATCCCCAAAACCTTTCTTAAGCGTTCCCCAATTCCTCCATGTTTTCCCTGAAATTAGGACATCATCAGTAGGGAACTACCCTGGGAGCCCTGCAGTAGTCGTTCCATTAGGTTTTGGAACAGCCCTGGTGCCACACTGACCCCAAATTGCAATCGGTGCACTTGAATGCCCCCTGTGCGTTACAATCGTTTGGGCTTCGGCTGTGCGGGCGTCTACGGGCAGTTGCTGGTAGGCTTGGGCCAAGTCTAATTTCGCAAAGACTTGCCCTTGCCCCAAAGAGTGCAGTAAGTGTTGCACCACGGGAACCGGGTAAGCGCTTTTCTGTAAGGCTTTGTTAAGTGTCGCCTTGTAGTCAGCGCAAATTCTAATTGACCCGTCCGACTTTATTGGGGTGACGATTGGCGTCTCCCACTTTGCGTGATCGACTGGCACCAAAATCCCCTGATTTATGAGCTTGTCCAGCTCCTTATCGATTTTTGGTTTTAGGGCAAAAGGGACTCTCCTCGCCTTAAGCCTAATGGGGGCTACCTGGGGGTCTAAGTTGAAGGAAATAGGGGTCCCCTTGTACTTGCCCAGGCAGTCCTTGAAGACATCTTCGAACTCGTTAAAGAGAATGTCTTTCAGGTTACAGTCACTTCTGTAGATGCCAGTCACTCCCATGCCCAGGGCACGAAACCAGTCTAGTCCCAACAGGCTGGGCAGAGTTCCTTCGACGATCGTGATGGGCAGGGTCTTCTTGTGAGGGCCGTACTCGACTCGGACGGAGGTGGTCCCTCGAACAGGGATGCGATTCCCCTGGTAGTCGTGGACTCGTAGCCGTTGTGCTTGCAGGTGGCGCTTCGCGACGGACGGCAGCGACTTCGCCAAAGTGTCCCAGGACATGATGGTGATCGCTGATCCCGTGTCTACTTCAAGCCGGCACCGCACTCCCTCTATTTTTGGCCTGGTGAAGATCTTCTTCTCCACTTTGGTCGAGGCGCGGCCTATGACCACCGTTGTTTGGTTGGAATCGCGCCTTTTTGTTTGAGCCAATCGCGGGTCGCCTTGCCGATTCCGCGCTCTGATTGGCGATTTGAATTTTCGGCGGAAGGTTGGGCCGCTCGACAAACTTGAGCTAGGTGCCCTTTCTTCCCACACCGCCGACATGTCGCATCTTTAAATTTGCAGCGTTGGCGCTGGTGTTGACCCGCAGCTTCCGCATTCGCCTCGGTCCCCTTTGTCGCGTTTTCCGGTGCGGCAGACCCTTCCTCGTCTTCACCGTCGGATTCGGTCTGAACCTCCTCCTGGTGCACCGGGGTTGCCTTCGCGCTCGCCTTTTGTGGAACCGGCTTCTGTAGCGTCTCTGCCCCTTGGGATGACATTTCATGTGCTCTGGCTTCGTCCACAGCGTTGGCCAGCGTTAGGTTGCTCTTTGCTAGCAGCCGCCGCCAGAACGGATGTCTTTGACTCGGATGAGTTGCTCGAGGAGCACCTCATCTAGGTCACGGTATCCGCAGTCCTTGGACGCTCTTCTCAGGGCGGCCATGTAGTCACCGATAGACTCGCCCTCCATCTGCCTTCGCTCCCCGAATTCAAACCGCCGCACGTATTTGGACGGCGTTGGTGCGAAGTGGTTCCTTAGCAAAGTCTGTAAAGTTGGCCACGACACCGACTGCAACGGCGTTGGCTCTGCCAGGGCTTCCGCGATGTCGATGACCTCCGGACCGCAGTGGCTTAGGAAATAAGCCCTCTTTCGGTTATCTGGAACTCCGTGCAGTTCGTTGGCTTCTAGAAAGCTTTCGAAACGGGTCATATACGTTCCCCATTTCTCTTTGGCCGGGTCAAACGGTGCGGGCGGAGTGTAGCTGGCCATCTCCGCTTTTCTGCCCTGGGTTTGCTGGGTTCGGTTCTATCGTGCGTGCTTCAGCTCGGTTCTGGTTCTCCTTAACCTCGAGATCCCACCTTCGTCGCCAATGTTAAGTTCGGGAAGTAACGAGGCTGGAGACCAGGGTAGTGACGACAGCTCTTTAATATAGGGTGAACCCAGCAACAGGCTGGGGGAAAACCCTCTCCTTTTATACAGTTCTGCTGGAGGCTTCGTCCAATCAGCAACGTGCTGATTTCCCGCTCAAATATTTAAATAAATAAATAATATTTTATAAAATAAATAAAATATTTAAAGGTACAAACGTTAATACATAACACTTCCCTAGGAGTGGGAGGAATGGGGATTTTGCAGTATCCTTCACCTGGAGTGGGGTGGGAATGGAGATTTTGCAATATCCTTGCCTCAGGAGTGGGGAGGGAATGGGGATTTTGCAGTATCCTTCACCTGGAGTATGGTGGGAATGGAGATTTTGCAGTATCCTTCCCCTGCCATACTGTCGTGTCGCACTCCTCCGCTGAAGGCCGGGTCAGGGAAATCCGAATCAGGCTTGCCTCTGCAGCTCTGCCCAAAGTCCTAGCAAAGTCCTCAGAGCAGGCAGGAGACCAGAAAGTGACTTCAGCAAGATAAGTTCGACTTTGCCTGACTCAGAGACTGCCAGAAAGCAGATCCTTTATATAGGCCATGGGGTGTGGCTCCATGACTCAGCACTCATTAAGGCCTGCCCCTCCCTTCCTTCTGTTGCCTCCGCCTATCCAGTCTTCTGATGCGAGGGTCACTCCAATCAGCAGCTGTTGGAAATAAACCTTCCTCAGGCTCACATGCTGTGGAGGAGGGGGAGGGGTCTAGCTGCTCCGTTTGCCTGGGCATGGAGCCAGGGCTGGGGCCGGGGGGTGCTCCCTTCTCTGCAGCCTGCTTGGGCATGGAGCCAGGACTGGGAACGGGAGGCATACATTCCTCCGTGTTTGGGAGCAGATAAGAAGGCCCCGGCTGCTGTGAGAGTGGGCAAGACACAACACATACCCACCAAACTATGCCCACCAAGACGTGCCCACAGAACAGGTAGTAAAAAAAAATTGATTTCACCATTGATTCTGATGTAATCTCAGATGGGATTCCCTCTCATAGTGAACTCCTGAATTGGGAGGGATACTCATTAATTTCATTGGGAAAATGTTGCACATAGTACTATAACTTTTATTACTCAGAAAGAGCCCATTATAATTCCTCAGCTTGCAAGATTTTCCAAGCTAAGGTATTCAGCTACTCTATGGCTCCCAAATTTGCTCTTTTTCAAAGCTTAAAGTTCTTGAAACCATTCAAAAGAAGTATATTCAAGCAACACTAATGGTTTAAAAATGTATCCAAAACATCACCTTATGTATAGAGATAGGTATAGTAAAGTGACCAATGGTCCTCCTTTAGGGAGGACAGTCCTTTTGTAAGTTCCGTCCTCTCCTACATGTCTTCCTTTTCGATATTTGAAGACTAATCTGTAAATCTCCATATTCGATCGATGCCAAACCAATCCGTTGCATGTGATGTGACGTATTTGTATTTGACATGATGATTTGTCAAGGCTGGATGCGATTGGACGCATCCAGAAATATTTTATAAGAAGAGTTCTCCGCTCCTCTGAAAACGACAAAATACCTTATACCACCAGACTTGAAATCCTGGGATTAGAAAATTTAGAACTCTGCCGACTCCGACAAGACCTGTGTTTAACACAGAGAATCATCTATTGCAATGTCCTTCCTGTAAAAGACTACTTCAGCTTCAATCGCAATAATACAAGAGCAAACAATAGATTTAAATTTAATGTTAACCGCTTCAATCTTGATTGCAGAAAATATGACTTTTGTAACAGACTTGTTAACGCTTGGAACACACTACCTGACTCTGTGGTCTCTTCTCAAAATCTCAAAAACTTCAACCAAAAACTTTCTACTATTGACCTCACCCCATTCCTAAGAGGACTATTAGGGGCGTGCATAAGAGCACAAAAGTGCCTACCGTTCCTGTCCTATTGTTTCCTTTCATTATATCAAATTAATATAGTTATTGCATACTTTTGCTTATATATATGCTTATATGATGTGTTGTTGTTTTATGTTGATGCTTGTGTATACTGTTGTGACAAAATAAATAAATAAAATAATATTTATAAAATAAATAAATAATAAATAAATAAAATAAAATATTTTATTTTATTTTAAAATATTTAAATAAAAATAAAAATAAAATTTATTTTAAATAAAAAAAGAGATGCATGCGCTCCACACAGAATTTATTTATTTATTTATTTATTTATTTTGTCACAACAATATATGTAGGAATCATACAAAAGATTATATAGTATATAAACATATATGGGTAAATATAAGGAGGTATAAGCATATATATAGAAAGAAGAAAAGTAACAGCAATAGGACAGGAACGGTAGGCACGTTTGTGCTTATGCACGCTTTATGGTCCTCTTAGGAATGGGGTGAGGTCAATAGTAGAAAGTTTTTGGTTAAAGCTTTTAGGATTATGGGAAGAGACCACAGAGTCAGGTAAAGTGTTCCAAGCACTGATGATTCTGTTACAGAAGTCATATTTTCTGCAATCTAGATTAAAGCGGTTGACATTAAGTTTAAATCTATTGGTTGCTCTAGTATTACTGCAATTAAAGCTGAAGTAGTCTTTAACAGGAAGGACATTACAATAGATGATTCTGTGAGTTAAACTTAGGTCTTGTCAAGGCGACGGAGTTCCAAGTTTTCTAAGCCTAGGATTTCAAGTCTGGTGGGATAAGGTATTTATTGTTTCAGAGGAATGGAGAACTCTTCTTGTAAAATATTTCTGGACATGTTCAATTGTATTGATGTCAGAGATGTGGTGAGGGTTCCAAACCGGTGAGCTGTATTCTAGAATTGGTCTAGCAAATGTTTTATATGTTCTGGTTAGTAGTGTGGTGTTTTGGAAAAGAAGCTAAGATTAGGTTTACAACTCTTAGAGCTTTTTTTGCTATGTAGTTGCAGTGGGCTTTGGCACTTAGATCATTTGACATGAAAACTCCAAGGTCTTTAACGGGATGGGGGTCGTCTGTAAGGTAATGTCCATCTAGTATGTACTTAGTTTTTGGGTTCTTTTTTCCTATATGTAAGACTGAGCATTTGCTGGTTGAAATTTGGAGCTGCCAATTTTTAGACCAAGCGGTTAGATGATCAAGGTCGTTTTGAATGATAGAAGTATTGTCTGTGGTGTTAAATAGTTTGACATCATCAGCAAAGAGAACACAATTACTTGAGATATGGTCACAAAGATCATTAATGTATAGTATAAAGAGTGTTGGTCCAAGAACGCTGCCTTGAGGAACGCCACTCTTGACAGGAACAGGATTTGATAAAGCATTGCCAATTTTGACCACTTGTTGTCTGTTAGACAGAAAAGCAGATATCCATTTGTGGAGGGGTCCTGAGATGCCATAGGATATTAGTTTTAGGAGAAGTTTATCGTGTACTACTGAGTCGAAAGCTTTGCAGAAGTCTATGTAGATTGCATCTATTGATTTGTTTTGAGAGAGTTGTTTTTGAGAGAATTGTTTTGAGAGAGTGCACCGTACGCAAGTGGCTTTGTTTACTTCTTACTGAAACATGACACAGCACACATGGATGCATTAGACTCACTTCTTTCTCAGTGAATATTCAGTCATACGCAGGTGAGCACAATAATTCACGTTTTATTAATTCATTATCTATTGAATAATTTCCAAATATGTATAATTTTATTTACAAGCTTATTCACTTATGTTATTGTTTCAGTTTTAATCATTAATTTTATTTATTCAATTGCTAATGATTTTTGGAAAAGTGAGAAATCGAGATTGAATGTTGATACTCTAGCTGCAGCACTTGCCGTAAAATTCAATATGAAGGATATTCCTTTTTCAGATATTTCCAATATATTGTTAGAAGACAATACATTGACAAAAAATATTCATTCAATGGAAAAGTATTCATTTAAATAATAATTAATAGGCATGTAAGCATAATTAAAATATAAAATGTTATTGTTACAAATGTTTTTTATTGTGCATTTATCATATTATAGTGTTTTCTGTATTATTGTTGCAATGAATAAAATATTTCTTTTATTTATGATATTTTTTTTCTTCAATTTATTTGTGTCCTCCTTCTCATTGTAAAAAAGTTGGTCACCTTAAGTATAGACTTGTTGGATACTTAGAGTGTGGTTGTCAGGAAATTATTATTTGCCTAACTAGTTGGCCAGGCAATATATAAACTAACTATATATGTTTATAGAAAGGCATGATATTGCTTTAAGGCTGTGCTGCATCATGCAAGCATCCTGATTGGTTGAGCTCTGTAGCCAATGTATAAAAGGACTACTAAATTATGGCTTGTGGGGAATCTACAGGGACGCTACAGCACTGTAACCTGATGACATGCTGCAACTGTATATTTGAGCTTTATGATCATTGCTTGATCATGGCTAGTTACTGATTCCTCAAGATACTGACTGTTGTGTATTGAACTGAACCAAACTGAAAGAAGACCTTGTTTGTTTTGCAAGTCTATGTTGGTAAGAAGACTTTGTAACATCCCTGACTGACATTATATGTGTATGACCTGGAATTGTTTTTTGGACTATGTCTTTGCCTTTTCCCTAAAAGTAAAGGAATATCAAACCCCAGTTTGTCTGCAAGTGACTGTTATTGTATACAACCTGTCTCAGTCGTTTTCATGCGTAGGGTACTCTGCTCAACAGTCCACAATCTTGGTTGTGAACCCAGATTACCCTTAACAGTGGTTTCTTTTTACTAGCTTTTAGCTGAAAGACAAATGTGTGAATAAAATGACAGAACTGGAACCCCCAACCCCACTCCTAACTCTTCTCCTGATGGCTTCTCACCCAAGTATTTTTAAAATCAGCCCTACTTAGCTTTCAAGTGTTAAGTGTTAAGATTGGTTGAGTTAAAGAGAGATCCAACTTAGAATTAAAGAGAAATTTTGTGACAGTGAGAACGATTAATCAGTGGGATGACTGGACTCCAGAAGCTGCGGGCATCCATCTCTGAAGGTTTTCAAGAAAAGACTGGACATTCATTTGTCCAGGATGCTACAAAATTTCTTGCTTGGCCAAAGGATTGGACTAGAACAGGTGTGTCAAACTGAGGCCTGCGGGCTGGATGCGTCATGCCCAGGCCACACCCACCCAGCTGCGCAAAGGTAAAAATATCATGATACATCGTGTGATGTCATGTGACGTCATCAAGTGTGACACTCGTGGACTAGAACAGAGGTCTCCAACCTTGGCAACTTGAAGACTTGTGGACTTCAACTCCCAGAGTTCCTCAGCCAGCTTTGCTTTGCTGGGTCGGGTCTGTCCAGTTACTATTTTAGAACAGTGGGGAGGGAGAAAAGAGAAAGTAGGAGGTAGGAAAGAGGAGAAGAGGAAGGAAGAGGGGTAGAAGAGGGAGAAGGAAGGTGTAGGGTGGAGGGAGGAGAGGATGTAGATAAGAGAAGGAGAGGAAGGTTAGGAAAGTAAAAGAAGGTAGAAGAGGGAAGAGTGTTAAAAAGGGGGGTGGTGACTGGGCAAGCCAGATTTCTACATTTTTGTATGTTTTAAATAAGCTATTTGTTTAGGCCATGTTTCTACTGTACTTAAAAAGTCAAAGACATCATATTATAAAGATTTAGATTTTTAAAAAGTGGATTGTATTTTTTTTAAAAAAGTTCTTTATATGTGGAACAACCCTGACATCTACTGTTCTTGACTCTCAACTGCAGCCTTAAACACAACAACATGCTATTTATTTGCTATCAGTATGGCAGTAACAACGTTTGATAGTTCCTCCTTCATATTTGGTAAGAAGATTTTGTGAGCAATACAGATAAATGAAGCCCTACAAATATGTGGATTTGGGCAAGGTAAAGGGAGTTAGCTTTGCATTTCTGGTGCCAAATCTTCTTTTACAGACTTTGTACCAATGATGTGCCAGATAAAATCTAAGAAGATGGGAAGAGATCCATTTCTAATTTTTATTAGATGCTACTAACTTTGGTTTTGAAAATTCTAACTAAGTTTTCAGGCCCTTTTGGAAGGCCAAAAAGGAGGGTCCAGATCTCCCTTCCAGAGGGCAGCAAAGGCTCTTCTCCTAGGCAGCATCAGCCAAAATCCCTTCACTGATGGAGGTGCCCACCTTGCCCTCACTGCCACCATGGATGGCGTGGACCAATCCATTCATCTGAGATGATTCATTTATTATTCCTTTTCTCTTGTAGCTCAAGTCACAGCACAGGAGGAAGCTGGTCTTTCTCATTTTATATCTCTACAATAATTGCCATTTGAGAGAGAATGGAATAAGAGAGCAACCACCTAATAGTGATCCATGGTTGAGGATAAGCTTAGAGTTGAATCACTCCAATCCAAACTCAACACCTTAGTTGCTATGCTAGACTTCCTCCTCTCAATGCCAGCTGACTGGAAATCCTTACATTTACCACATGGATAGAGAACTTTTTCCTCTGAAGGCCACGTGGCTTGCTGAATTGGAAGTTGGACACAGCAGTGATTGGTCTCCTGTTCATAAGTGTATTTTTGTTCACCTTCATATATGCAAAAGGCATCTTGGCATAGACTTTAGTCTCTTTCTTGTCATCTCTCCACCAGTTTTGAGAAGCAGCACTGGGGAATGATGGATCTTCCTCCGGCTTCCCAGTCATCACTTGAAAATTATTGGTTTCTTATTGCCATTGCAACTGGGAAACTGTGTATTCTCAGTTATGCCATTAATCAAGTGGATAGCATATATCAGGTTATGATTGCTTTCCATTAATGATAGACTCTCATGAATGTTTTGCTACCAATCAGCTGATCCTGCAAGTAATTTACCAGTCAAGGACTGGTAAATTACAGTCTCTAAACCGCCAAAACTTTGCAGGGGGGAAAAATGAATTGCAATGCAGGTTGGCAGCCAGTGCAGCTCTTGTATTGACAGATTAACAGAGTTGGAAGGGACCTTGTAGGTCATGTAGTCCAACCCCCCCGCCCAAGCAGGAAACCCTACACCATTTCTGACAGATGGCAGTCCAGTCTCTTCTTGAAAGCTTCCAGTGATGAAGCTCCCACAACCTCTGAAGGCAATCTCTGTTCCATTGGTTGATTGTTCTCACTGTCAGAAAGTTCCTCCTTATTTCTAGGGTTGAATCTCTCCTTGACAGAGGCATTACATGTGCCACCTAAGGGGTCTCCAAAAGTGTTGGTGCCACTGCATTCTGGACCAAGTGTAGTTCCAAGAAGGGTGCCCATGAATTCAGAATTCGAAGCAAAGTACATACTCTTTTTTTTAAAAAAAAATGCTGAAATCTGAAGATCTATCTTAAGGACACTAACGTGTGAAATCAAGATTATGAACACTAGAATCTTGAAATGAGTTTGGTGATGCTGTGAAATTCAGGATTATTATTTTTTTAATAGAAGCTGTGCCATTAGATAAAACTGTGAGATGTTAACCAATGCCACCGTGGAAAAATCCATCACCTTGTCTAGAGCAGTGGTCTGTGGACCACTGGTGGTCCAGGAGAAAATTTTGGTGGTCCACAGAAAAATCTTCGCATTTTTGCATTTTTTTATATTGCACTAAGTTAGGGATCCTCGAACTATGGCCCCTGGGCTGGATACAGCCTGCCAAAGCAATTAATCCCACTCGCTGATGGGATAGGGTCCTTCAGGCATTTAGCTTGGCTGCCTGTTTAGTAGCTCCAGCTTCTCCCTCCATCCTTGGGAGTCCAGGTGCTTCAGTCAGTGGTACATGAAACTTCAGCCAGGCTTCTCGAGAGACAGAATATGCAGGGGGTGGGGAGCATCTAGCACCCAGGCTGGCTGCAAGACAAACGTTCATTCTTGGTTGTATTTGAGATTTCTAGCTGCAATGGACAGCAAAGCTAGGGTTGACCCTGGACGCTTCTCTTTGCTAACAGGTGGCCATGCTAAGTGCCTGAAGGACCACGTCCCATCACTAATTCATATTAGTGGTCCGCGGGATTTAAAGTTATGAATTTAGTGGTCCCTGAGGTCTGAAAGGTTGGTGACCCCTGGTCTAGAGGACAGCAGTAAACTATCAATAAGGGTTTTTCTTTTGCAGTTTCCTTTGCAGCAATGATTAGGGTATATGCTTTCTTATTATTTCCTAATCCCTGCCATGAGAAAGTCTAAATGTCAGTGTGTGTTTATTATTACAAGTTCTTGACACGGATGTGATTTACTGTGCTAAATTTTGTGCTTGTTTTTCAAGGATTAGGACCATTTCTTTTACTGGAACTCTTAATTCTTCCAAAGCTACCGATTAGATTAAAAGATCATTAAGACAAACAGAATGGAGAATTGGATATGTGATGCCATAAGGAGGAAGACCATGAAACGCCATCACAAGGCATGTGAAAGTTTTGTAAAGGTAAAACCGGACAGTGCCAGGCAAGGCTGTATGGACAAGAGGTTCTCTTCCTCTGCTGTTGCCTTGTGAGCCACTGCAGTAAATGTGGGTTGTCTACTCTTTTAAAATAAGAGGGCAGCATGGGAGGTAGACAACCACATAGCTCAAAACTGAATGTACTATAAGAAAGCCAAACACCAAGGGATTCATTTCAAAAGAAATAGATTTTGAAGAAGAATAGAATAGAATAGAATAGAATAGAATAGAATAGAATAGAATAGAATAGAATAGAATAGAATAGAATAGAATAGAATTTTTTATTGGCCAAGTGTGATTGGACACACAAGGAATTTGTCTTGGTGCATATTCTCTCAGTGTACATAAAAGAAAAGATACGTTTATCAAGAATCATAAGGTACAACACTTAGTCATAGGGTACAAATAAGCAATCAGGAAACAATACCAATATAAATCATAAGGATACAAGCAACAAAGTTACAGTCATGCAGTCATAAGTGGGAGGAGATGGGTGGTGGGAACGATGAGAAGATTAATAGTAGTGCAGACTTAGTAACTAGTTTGACAGTGTTGAGGGAATTATTTGTTTAGCAGAGTGATGGAGTTCGGGAAGAAACTGTTCTTGTGTCTAGTTGTTCTGGTGTGCAGTGCTCTATAGCGTCCTTTTGAGGGTAGGAGTTGAAACAGTTTATGTCCAGGATGTGAGGGGTCTGTAAATATTTTCACAGCCCTCTTTTTGACTCGTGCAGTATACAGGTCCTCAACGGAAGGCAGGTTGGTAGCCGTTGTTTTTTCTGCTGTTCTAATTATCCTCTGAAGTCTGTGTCTTTCTGGTTGGGTTGCGGAACCGAACCGGACAGTTATAGAGGTGCAAATGACAGACTCAATAATTCCTCTGTAGAGAAATAGGTCTAAAAAAAGTATTTTTAAAATACTTTAAATTTCTAAGTATTACTCTTTGCATACATCTCAGGAACAAAAGACTATGTACTTAAGAACATACACTGGATTGGACATCTAATCCAGCATTTATAATCAACCAACAACACAAGAAATCCTTTGGTCTCCCAACAGATGGTTTTTAGAGATAGCCCCTCTGCCTTTAAGGCTAACAACTGTTGATCTCCATGACTTCTTTGAATTAGTACAACTCTTTTCTAAAAAAACCCAAAAAGGTTAAGAAAGCCATGTATGTTTATCCCATTGAAGAGATGGATTAAGGGGGACATAATTGCCTTCCAGTATCACAGAGAAGAAGGGATATCCAATTTAGAATTAAGACTGTAAAAACATGTAACCGATAGAATAGAGCTGTGGGTGCACTGTCACTGGAGGTTTTCAAAAATAGATTGGACAGCCGTTTGACTGGAATGGTATAAAGTCTCTTGCTTTGAACAAGGGGTTGGACTGGGAAACTTCTGAGATCAGGTCCCTTCCTGCCCTTTGATTCTATGTCCTATGTAGACAGACAAGCTAGTAGATAATGCCACCTCTCATAGTGGCAAATTCCAAACTTGAATTATATATTCTGTAAAAAAAAAAGAACCTGATTTTTTGGGGGGGTCTGTTCTAATTCTTCTTGGATGGAATTTCATTGACTAACTCGACTTCAAAATAACCTCTTCAATTTCCTCATCCTGTTTATGGGCAAAGTAACTGAATGAGATGTCTCAATCAGTAAGAGAAATTCTCAGGTTTTCTATGAATGAGAAATCTTCCTTTTTCAGAAGGCTATCGTGCAATTTGCAACTCATAAAAAAAAAAAGGAAAGGTCCCTAAAACAAGGACACAACATTAGAGTAACATTACTACAAAACATGAAATGCTCTTTTGGCTAATTGATTTGAATCTCAGCTTTCACCTCAAATTAATATTTCATGTAATATGTTTACAAGTTTTATCAAATTAGACTAGGGAATAATCTATGAAATAAAAAAATATTTGCAAATTTTTACCAAATACCAAAACTTTATTTCAACACAATCTCCACTCCTGCAACAATTACTCATAAGCCTGGCAAGAATGGTCGCTTCTCATCCAGGAAGCTTCTTCAGCTCTGACAGGATTCATTCCCCTTCCATTCCCCACTATCCTGTCAGAGCTGAAGAAGCTTCTTGGACGAGAAGCTAAATGTCTTCAAAAGAAAAAACCAGAAAGTCCAGTTGCCTCCTGAAAAAGCTCCTTTGGGATAGACATATCTACTTCGACAAAGAGATGGGTTAAGGGTGATATGATAGCAGTCTTCCAGGATTTAAGGAGCTGTCACAGAGGAGATGGACTCAACTTATTCTCCAAAGCACTTGAGAGCAGGAGAAGAAGTAATTGGTGGAAGATCATTAAAGAGAAATTCAACCTAGATCTAGAGAGAATTTCCTGACAGTGAGAACAATTAATCAGTGCAATGTCTTGCCCCTGGAAGTGGCTGCTCCATCACTGGAGGTTTTCAAGGAGAGACTGGAGAGACATTTTTTTGGAGTGGTATAGGATCTCCTATACCACTCCAAAAAAATCCTCCAAAAGAGGGACGCAGTGGCTCAGGGACTAGGACGTTGAGCTTGTTGATCGAAAGGTCAGCAGCTCAGCGGTTCGAATCCCTAGTGCTGCCGTGTAATGGGGTGAGCTCCCGTTACTTGTCTCAGCTTCTGCCAGCCTAGCAGTTTCGAAAGCACGTAAAAAAGCAAGTAGAAAGAATGGGGATCACCTTTGGTGGGAAGGTAACAGCATTCTGTGAGCCTTTGGCATTGAGTCATGCCGGCCATACGACCACGGAGATGTCTTCAGACAGCGCTGGCTCTTCAGCTTTGAAACAGAGATGAGCACCGTCCCCTAGAGTCGGGAACGACTAGCACTTATGTGCAAGGGGAACCTTTACCTTTACTTTGATAGGATCTCCTGCCATGGGCAGGGGGTTGGACTAGAAGACCTCCAAGGTCTCTTCTAACAGAATTATTCTATCTTCTATGATTGTTTTCAGTTATTTGTGTCTGACAATATGTCTATAATATGCCTATAATAACTGAATGTACAGTTCCTGTACATTTTGTACGTTTTGGACAATGCTGACATTCAGAGCTGTCCAGGAACAGGCCATGGTTCCAAAGACTTTAATCTGGCCCTTCTTTCTTTGATGCCTACATTCCAAGAAAATTAAGACTTTAATCATAATGCAACAATGCTATAAGTGTGTTTGAAACGACTGCTGGCAGTTCTGGAATATTATGGCTTGGCACAGAGCCATTTCTTCTCAAGGACAGGAAAGTATCATCCTCTTGTCCAGGTGGGAACTCACAGAAGCCTTCAGCTTTTTACGGACAGAATCCTAAGCGACAAATTAAACCTTGGTTTCCCTTCTTGTCCGTTGGTGCTGTGACTCAGAAGGGCTTTTGGTCAGCAACTTTCAACATCTGTGCCCACACAAACTTTTTCATTTTTTCTTGACCTGAAGTGAAGTTTCTATCAGATGGTGAGCAGAGTAAAAGTGATAGTAGTCCTTTGGAGAAAATATTCCCTTCTCTGGTGGTCTCTGCTCAGGTGTTTTTTTTTTAATGGCTACGGTGAAACAAGGAAGAATGATCCCAGCATGCTTTGAACCAGTTGCAAATCTCCCGAGTCTAGCCTAGATTTCCAATTTGTTTAAACATTTTTTTTACTTTGCTATTTTTGACTAAATCAGAGCATTTGCTAGACCAATTCTTGAATACAGCTCATCTGTCTGGAACACACACTGCATATCGGACATTAATACAATTGAGCGCGTCCAGAAATATTTCACAAGAAGAGTCCTCCACTCCTCTGCTCGTAACAAAATTCTTTATGCCACCAAACTTGAAATTCTGGGTTTAGAAAATGTAGAACTACGCCGCTCCGGTATGACCTGAGCATAGCTCATAAAATCATCTGCTACAATGTCCTACCTGGCAATGACTATTTCAGCTTCAACCACAACAATACACGAGCACACAATAGAAACAAACTTAAAGTGAACCGCTTCAAACTTGATTGCCGAAAATATGACTTCAGTAACAGAGTTGTTAATGCCTGGAATGCCAAGCTCTGTGGTCTCATCCCAACCCCAACCCCCCAATTTTAACCTTAGACTGTCTATTGTTGACCTCACCCCATTCCTAAAAGGTCTTTTAAGGGGTGTGCATAAGAGCACCAGCATGCCTACCGTCCCTGTCCTAATGTTCCCTTTAATTGTATTCATTTTATGTATTCAATTCATGCTTATACTTATATATATCATCTAATATGAACTCAACAAAATAAATAAAATAAATAAATACATAAATAAATGATAGAGATTAAGGTGTTGGATTGGGTTCAGAATATCCATGTCTCAGTTTCCAGTTACCATGAACCTCACTGGGTGACTTTGGACAATTACTTTTCTCAGCCTAGTGTAACTCACAAGATTGGTGCTGTGAGGATAAAATGAAGGGTGAGCCATGTCTTCTATTTTGAGATCCATGGAGAAAAGATGGTAGATTAATGTAAGAGATTAATAGAAATTC
The DNA here is from genome assembly GCF_028640845.1 of Ahaetulla prasina. Classification (NCBI taxonomy): domain Eukaryota; kingdom Metazoa; phylum Chordata; class Lepidosauria; order Squamata; family Colubridae; genus Ahaetulla; species Ahaetulla prasina. The sequence goes on along the minus strand of NC_080547.1, from coordinate 35,062,861 downwards.
TTGTATAGCTCCTATGCAACAATTTTCTTAAATTACATTGATGAGTTTTCTCTTTCTCTTTCTTTTCTTTGACCAAGACAAGATCATTTGATTTAGTTCCTAATAATTACGAGCATAAGAGAATAGATAATAATTGACCAGCAAATATAACATAAAAATCACCTGCAAAAAGGATAAAAAGTAAAAAATATAATTTTTCTAATATCTAATAGAAATCCATGATTTTAGCTCATTAATTGCAGGGGTTGATGTTGTCCAGTTGAGTAACAGCTGTGAAAAATGACCTCAATCCTGGAATTTTGTATTTTTTAGTCTCTTCATTTTTTGATCCTTATAAAATAGAACCAAGTTCTCATTTCCAGAAAGCTTATTGCAAAAGTCATTATTAAGAAGGCAATGGACGGGAAAGGTTTTCCTCCTTTTTTCTGTTACAAGAAAAGAATTGAAAGACTCACATCAAATCAAGATTAAAAAAAAAAACCTTTAAAAGCAGGCTTATGTTTGTTGAGGCATGCATATATAATAATACTGGTTTATCATTTAGCGTCCCTTAAAACAGAAAGGCTGAATTCAGCATAAGATGTGGCTTGAGGCTACTTTTATAGCTCTTCACCTAGACAATTTTTGTAATTTTAATTAGTTTGGTACAGTGGTGAAATGTAAAATTTGTTACTACCGGTTCTGTGGGCGTGGCTTGGTGGCGGGGGTAATATGACTGGGTGGGCATGGCCAACTTTTTTTTTAACTTTTAAAAGCATTTTTTCTACAATGTCTTTGGCCAAAGAGGTTGTAGAAAAAATGCTTTTAAAAGGCTCCTCTGACAATCCCAGCTGAGTTGCCCGATCATCAGAGGCTTTTTTTCTTTTAAAAGCATTTTTTTTTTGCCTTTAAAAGAAAAAAAAAGCCTCTGACAATCAGGCAATTCAGCTGGGATCCTCAGAGGAGCCTTTTGAAAGCATTTTTTCTACAACCTCTTCGGCCAAAGAGGTTTTAAAAGGCTCTGATGATCCCAGCTGAGCCATGCCATCATTAGAGGCTTTTTTTTTTTTACTTTTAAAAGCATTTTTTGGCTGAAGAAAAAATGCTTTTAAAAGTAAAAAAAAACTCTCTAATGATCACGCGGCTCAGCATAGGCGGGGGCAGGGAATTTTGCTACCGGTTCTCTGAACCACCTGTCGCCATTGCTACCAGATTGGGCGATCCGGTCCCAACCGGGAATATTTCACCCCTGGTTTGGTATCCTTGTAAGAGAGGGCTTCTGGTGATGATAAGGGCAGAAGTTCTGAAAGAAAACAAACTGGCTGTCAAAGACAGTTTCAGAGGCTCACATTTTTCTAAATGAAGAGAAGGTTTTTTTCCTTTGTCTGGGATTCATCTCAACTTTCCCATTCAAAATCCCTTTAAAGAATGAAAAATGACAGAGTTGGAAGGGACCTTGGACATCTTCTACTCCAACACCCTGTCCAAGCAAGAGATTTTATACCATTCTGGACACAATGGTTGCCCAATATTTTCTTTAAAAACCCCAATGCTGTGGCAGCTACAGCTTCTGAAGGCAAGCCATTCCACTGACTATTCTCACGTTGAATGCATAGTCTGCCAGCTGAAATTTGCCCCATGAAAACATACATATTTTGTTTTAGATAATGGAGGGCTGGGGGACGCAGTGGCTCAGGGGCTAGGAGCTTGTTGATCAAAAGGTCAGCAGCTCAGCGGTTCGAATCCCTAGTGCTGCTGTGTAACGGGGTGAGCTCCTGTTACTTGTCCCAGCTTCTGCCAACCTAGCAGTTCGAAAGCATGTAAAAAATGCAAGTAGAAAAATAGGGACCACCTTTGGTGGGAAAGTAACAGCGTTCCATGCACCTTTGGCGTTGAGTCATGCCGGCCACATGACCATGGAGACGTCTCTGGACAGTGCTGGCTCTTCGGCTTTGAAACAGAGATGAGCACTGCCCCCTAGAGTCGGCAACGACTAGCACATATGTGTGAGGGGAACTTTTACCTTTACCTTAATGGAAGGCTGGTGGAGATGTTATACAAAGGCTCCAGGGGTCTCTTAAAAATTGAAAGATCTATTATGGCATAAAGTTTTTGCATTCCTGTAGTGACGTCAGGGATTCCTTTGGTAGATGTATTGGATTCAGTCTTCCCACAATAAGATCATTTTTTCAAAGACTACAAGTTAGCATTAAGCTTTCTGACCAGCAAATAGAATAGAATAGAACAGAATTTTTTATTGGCCAAGTGTGATTGGACCCACAAAGAATTTGTCTTGGTGCATATGCTCTCAGTGTACATAAAAGAAAAGATATGTTCATCAAGGTACAACATTTACAACACAAATGATGGTCAGTATATCAATATAAATCATAAGGATTGCCAGCAAAAAGTTACAATCATACAGTCATAAGTGGAAAGAGATTGGTGATGGGAACGATGAGAAGATTAATAATAGTGCAGATTTAGTCAATAGTTTGACAATGTTGAGGGAATTATTTGTTTAGCAGAGTGATGGCCTTCGGGAAAAAACTGTTCTAGTTGTTGTGCAGTGCTCTATAGTGTCGTTTTGAGAGTAGGAGTTGAAACAGTTTATGTCCTGGATGTGAGGGATCGGTAAATATTTTCACGGCCCTCTTCTTGATTCGTGCAGTATACAGGTCCTCAATAGAAGGCAGGTTGGTAGCAATTATTTTTTCTGCAGTTCTAATTATCCTCTGAAGTCTGTGTCTTTTTTGTTGGGTTACAGAACCAAACCAGACAGTTATAGAGGTGCAAATGACAGCACTAAATGTTAGTTGACTGTTAATTGTAAGGTTGCTAGATTGTTCAAATGTGCCTCTTACTTACCATAAAAAACCATATGTCTCCTTGGCATTTAAAAACCCATGCACAAGTGTAATTTAATTGTCATAACATGCAGGACAGGGAGAGATCTGCTGTGATGAATTAATCCCTTCCTTTGGGCTTTGGCTTTTGGGGATGCCTTGAAAGAACCCTTTTCATCCAGCCATCAACTTTGGAGTGACATATGCTAAGGCAGCTGGAAACATGCCCTCCAATAGTATTGTTACAACTTAGAATTTGGGCAAATCCTTTAGCAAACACCTTTGCATATAAGGGCATGAATGAAGCTGAAGGACTCATTCCTTGCTTCTCACAGTCAACAGGAGAAGAGCTCAGGTTGGCTTGGAAGCAGAAAGAGATTCCCTGTCCGCCAGTCCGATCCAGGCTCCAAAATGATCCAAGCTCTCTTGGCAACTATATGCGTAGTGGTTTTTCCATATCAAGGTAAGATGCTCCCTTTGGTTTCCTTGTTCAGATTCTTATAGGTAAGAGATTATTGCACCCAACAGGTTGTTTCTTTTGGTGATTAACCAAAATTTGTTCCACTTCAGTTTCTGCAGACCTACCAAAAGAACACTGAAAGATTGCCTTTGTTGTGTATTTACATAGATTGTCTTTTTGTAATTGATTAAACTTTGTCACTCAGCAAACAGATCTTGAAAAAGAAAAGATCTAAGATCCTCAAAACAAGTAGAAAAGGCTGAAAAAGACAGAGAGAGAGAGACTTTGTTGGAAGGAAACTTCAAGAAGGAAAATATTAAAGAAACAAAGATTCTTCAGTTTTAATTTTTTTTCACTATGTCAATTAGACATCATGTAATTAAGCTTGCTTAAAGCACAGCTAGTGTTATTCTTGTTATCTTCAGAGAATCTTCAAACTGTGCTCAAGCTAACGTGACACAACTTTCCTTAATGCAAGATTCTAAATTATCTTAAAATGTTTCTTCCCTCCTTTCTTTTTACTCTTCGGAAAATGAGGGAGGGTCCCTTCTGATATGCTTCCTTTGTTTTTCTTCCTTCTGTCGGCTAAGATACCTTTCACATGCCAGTTAACCAGGCTCTTCCTGCTGTCTTCCCAAGCCTTTCCCACAAATGATTACAAGCAACAATATTCAACTGCCTTAAATGTTTGCCCAAACACAATTAAGGGTCAAAAGCTGGCTAGAGTAGCCCAGATTTTTTTTAAAAAAGTAAGGAAAAATGGGGTTACCCTTACCAAGTGAGAAGCTTCCAAAATTAGAAAAGTAATTGATGGAGAAAACACAAACAAGAAAGGAACACAGAAGGGGAAATTCTGCTTTTTCTGTGCTCTAAGCAGGAGGGAATAGTAACTTTTTTTTCCAATGTGGGGAATTGAACCTCTCCCATGTTTCTTGGAATATCAGGTACAAATGGGCAGGTACGTAGAAGTATGAGAAAGGTTTAAACATCTGCCTAGGGCAGGGGTCTGCAAACTTGTCTCTTTTAAGACTTGTGGACTTCAACTCCCACAGTTCCTCAGCCAGCTTTGCTGGGACTTGAAGTCCACAAGTCTTAAAAGAGACAAGTTTGCAGACCCCTGCCCTAGGGTTACCTTAAGGCTTAAAAGATTTCCATCAGTCTCAGAAGATACATTTCCAAGTCAAGTGCTAGCTGTATTTAGATTTCAGTCACTCTCTACTTTAAGAAATTTCCATCTGCCCCTCTCTCCTTTGCTCTCTCTCAATTTGGCCTCGAAGCAGACAATAAAGATTGTCTGATTTCTGTCAGTATTCTACCATAGTTCCCACCCACCCCAAATACTCTGTAGCTATTGATATTTTAGTTTATTGGTTTGTTTCCATTTACAACTATAAGCATTTTATTTTTGCACTTTTTTTGGTAGCGAGGGTATTAATTAGATATGCATAACATGATAGAAATATGGGATTAAAAAGTAAATATATAAATCTCTTTGACAGTCTTTTACAACATCTACTGTATGACAAGGAATCCTGAGTTGAATCAGCTGCTGGTAATTACCTGGTGATTGACAAATGTATTACCATGCTTGGCTACAGAAGGAACAGAACAGAACAGAACAGAACAGAACAGAACAGAACAGAACAAAATAGAATAGAATAGAACAGAACAGAACAGAATTTTTTATTGGCCAAGTGTGATTGAACACACAAGGAATTTGTCTTGGTGCATATGCTCTCAGTGTACATAAAAGAAAAGATACCTTCATCAAGGTACAACACTTAACGATAGTCATAGGGTAGAAATTTAACACTTAATGATACAACACTTAATGATAGTCATAGCCTACAATTAAGCAATCAGGAAACAATCAATATCAGTATAAATCGTAAGGATACAAGCACCAAAGTTACAGTCATAAGTGGAAGGAGATGGGTGATGGGAAGTGGTTTTCCACAACGTTCTTCAGGGATAGTTTCCTAGCTTCCCAGCATAGTCTGTAGTTCTGGGATTTCGAGTTTTAAAGAAGTCCTGCCCTGCTTAGCATTGGGGATATCAGTGCAGATCAGACACAAGTAGTCCTTGACATACAACCATTCATGACATGGTGACCGTTCAATGTTATAGTGGCATTGCAAAAAGTAATGATCTTCAAAGCAACCCCAAGGTCATAGAATCAAAATGTGGATGCTTGGCAACTGACAGCCACATAATCTTTAGACAGATTATGTGGCTGCCTTTTGCAGCCTTCCCAGCTTCTGTCTCCAACCTTCTCCCCGCAAAAGATCTTACAGTAGAAATTCTGGTCCTAATTGTTGTCGTAAGTCAAGGCTTGGTGCTGTGGCCCACAACATTTACAAAATAGTCTAAGGAGCAAATAGCAGATGACCATTGAATGTCCACACAGGAACCAACCCTAAATTCTTTGACTCTTGATCTAAGTCTGAAATCACTTAGGTGCCCCAGTAATAACTATGATGCTATGGAGTCTCCATAGATATTTTCGAAAATGAAAGAAAGTCAGTGAAACTATTAGGATGGCAATGAAAAAGAAGTTCAACTGAAAGGAATTCCTAATAAGCTGCATTTGCATAGGAAGCTACGTGTGCCTAGCTCTCTGATTAATGTATATGCTAAATCATAATATAATTTGGTTTATTGAATTGCGTGAATCAGTTTATTGTGATTTCTGATTTCTCATTCAGCCTTTAGCACTCATCACAGAGCACACAAACCTGGACAGTGGATGGCATTTCTTTGTTTATTTATTTTGCTGCTCAAAATTTTTCTTTTGGACCTTCCCAGAGCATTGATTCCAGTTAGATTCCCAACTATCAAACACCATTTAGCAAATTTCATATGCACCAAAAAGCCCTTAGATTTCTGTGCTGTGTTCCACTAGGAAAGGATTCCATTCTCTCCATTGATAACTGAATAACAAATTGCATAGTAGATTTGAAAGTAGCAGAATAACATAGCAAAGTGAATCTTTCTTTCTTTCCTTCTTTCTTTCTTTCCTTCTTTCTTTCTTTCTTTCTTTCTTTCTTTCTTTCTTTCTTTTCCTTCCTTCCTTCCTTCCTTCCTTCCTTCCTTCCTTCCTTCCTTCCTTCCTTCCTTCCTTTTGATGAAGGGAGCTCAACAATCCTGGAATCCGGGAAAGTTAAAGATTATGAAGTAGTATATCCACAAAAACTCCTTCCACTGCCCAAAAGAGGAATTGAGCGGCGTGAGGAAAAGGTAAGGAAAAAAAATATTCGTTTCATCAAGTTATTCATTGATGAATCTGACCCTAGATTTTGCTCAAGATTCATGTGTACCAAAGTCAGAGTTAAACTCTACTGCTTTCAAAATTTTGCCATTAGGTTCTTCAAACAAATTTCCATGAAATTCCAACTGTTTTTATTGCTCATTTTAAAGTTTATTTATTATTGTGTTTTGTAAAGGGAAATTATTACAAAGTCACATATTTGTCAGAGTTCATAGACTATGAAGAGTGATGATGGGAGAGAGGTTGTAATAGGGACCTATCACCTATTTCATTTTTAGATTGGATCTGATCCTATTTCAAACCTTAGAGATTTTAAGATTTTGCATAATATTTGCATAGAGAGTTTTCTAGAGAGAGCTCCAAGTAAAGATGACATATGATAAGTCTCATAAGACTGTAAAATTCTGAAAGTCCATTTCACTTTGATTAAAAATATATCAAATTGAAGAAATAGGAGAAAAGTCCATGTACGCTTATATCAAGATTTGCACTTGACGTAGTTTGAGTGAAACTTACACAGCTCTAATATCTCATGAAAATGAAGAATCCTACTGGGCAGGATTATTAAATCTGGATACATATTTATTATCAGCCAAGACACCTTTTGGTATCCCTCTGCTGGCATCTGATGGTTATCTGGATTTTTGCATTGCAATCTATGTGCCTGCTTGGATTATTTATTTATTACACAAATCTATATGGCTGCCCAATTCACACACAATTGAGGAGACTTAGAACATTAATTTCCTAATGTTAAAAGGTTACTATAACTAATAAAGTCTTGCAAAATGCCCAGTCAAACAGAGTGGAGGGATCTAGCAAGCAGGAAATTAGTGTTGCAACTTTAAGATAAAAGTAAAGGTTCCCCTCGCACATATGTGCTAGTTGTTCCCAACTCTAGGGGGTGGTGCTCATCTCTGTTTCAAAGCCGAAGAGCCAGCATTGTTCGAAGACATCTCCGTGGTCATGTGGCCAGCATGACTCAACACCAAAGGCGCACAGAACGATGTTACCTTCCCACCAAAGGTGGTCCCTATTTTTCTACTTGCATTTTTTATGTGCTTTCGAACTGCTAGGTTGGCAGAAGCTGGGACAAGTCACGGGAGCTCACCCCATTACATGGCAGCACCAGGGATTTGAACCGCTGAACTGCCGACTTCGATTGACAAGCTCAGTGTCTTAGCCTTTGAGCCACCACATCTCTTTGCAACTTTATAGAGTTGCAAAAGATCCAGGACTGACACACACACACACACACACACACCGCGTGCCAAATTCCATGGAATCTTATCTATCTGTTCCCAATGGAAGGCAAGCAATCTAGGGAGATTTCTGTATTCTAAGCAGAATACAATGAACTCCACACATGTGAATCTGATCACTTGTGCCTGAAATAAAGTTACTATTAATAGGTAACTTTAAGAGATTTCTTCTTCCTTTTTATGCTCTTGGGTCATCTTTCATAGAAGATGATGGGAAGCAGTGATAACTGTGAAACATGAGATATGAAATTATCCTTTCTAGCTTCACAGAATGCATCATTTTAAAATATATAAATTGTGTTTCTAGGCAAATATGGTGTAGTGGTTATAGCTCAAGGTTAGGACTAAGAACCAGATTCAAGACCATCACTGGATGACTTTCAAGTCAGTCTCTCTATCCCATCCAAACCTCATTCGCCAAGATGTTAAATTAGAGAAGGAGATCTTGAACTTATGCAAGAAAGTTTAATTTAATTTAAGAAGATTTTACAGTGCCTTTCAAGCACCAGAAGAAGTACTCCAAATCTAATAAATGAATTGACCATGGGTTTCCATTTGACACAGGTGTAGACTAGTCAAGTGAATACACATTTATTTATTTTTTTAAAAAAATAAACACTGCACTCTTTGCATTTCAGACCAAATATGAAGATACCATGAAATATGAATTTCAAGTGAATGGAGAGCCAGTGGTCCTTAATCTAGAAAAAAATAAGTATGTTAACTCAGAAGTTCCCTTAACTTTTTAAAGAAAATGTGAAAAGTGTATATTCTTGGACACAATGCAACAGAAATAATAATCGTATTACCTTGTTTGGCAAATTAAAATTAAATTAAATTTAACATCAGTTAAACGTAGGTGATGCAGATATAGTCATTGAAGATATTAATTATGTCTTAGCCCAGAACTGAGAATTTTTTATTCCTGCTTTCAATGCTACTCTGCTTGACTCTAACAGTTCTAGATAAAGTTGGACCACTCAAGACTCATAAACTTCTGTACCTTGAATTACATAGGTTATTTATGAAATATTACGGAGATTTAAAAATTATTGTTTACACATTCATGCTGCTCCACAGACAACTCATCAATCTGTAGAACGTTAGCTAAGAGACCTATGCAGCTGCTCAAGTTTTATCATAATTTACACATTGAAGCATGAAAGGCATGAAATATCATTAAGGCATGAAAGAGGTAACCTAAATCTAAACGTGCTTCACCTAAACAAACAAACAGATTTCAACACACCCTATTTTTGTTGTTAAGAATGCTATGCCGGTTGTCTCATATGAACTGTAAATCAAGATATTCATAAAGACAATGAAAAATAGATTTGCTACCTGACTTGTATCAGCATAATAAGTATCCATTGGAACCTGCTTTTCATCTTTTGCTGACTCATCCAGCCAGGCCTTGGCACTTTTCTTAACAGATTTGGTTCAATATGGGAAATAGAAATAAAGTAAAATAATTTTTTAGCAGGACAGAATAAGATAGTTGGAAAGAGCCTTGGAGGTTTTCTAAGACAACCCTCTGCTCTAGTAGGAGACCCTATACCGTTATGAACAAATGGCTGTCCAGTCTCTTCTTTGTAAGATGGAACAGCCTCAACTTCTAGAAGCAAGCCATTCCACGGATTGTTCTCAATGTCAAGGAATTTCTCTTAGCTCAAGGTTGGAATTCTCACGTGTAAATAAACTACTCATACCACGAAAGAAATGGTGCCATTTTTATTGCCATAAACCCAGTAAATGCCACATCAAATGACTATGGCAGCCATTGCACTGTAAACATGGGAAGGGTTGGTTATAATCCCTGCAGTCCTCTTGCAACTTAATAATAGCTTTAAGCAGGGGTAAAATCCAGCAGGTTCTGACAGGTTCTGGAGAACCAGTAGCGGAAATTTTGAGTAGTTCAGAGAACCAGCAAATACCACCTCTGGCTGGCCCCAGGAGTGGGGTGGGAATGGAGTTTTTGCAATATCCTTCCCCCAGGAGTGGGGAGGGAATGGGGATTTTGCAATATCCTTCCCCTGCCACGCCCACCAAGCCACGCCCACAGAACCAGTAGTGAAAAAAATTGGATTTCACCCCTGGCTTTAAGACCCTGATACATAGTGGGAGCATTGGGAATGAAATCCTCATTTTGTTAGACTGTATTTTTGTATTGACAATCTATATGAGCCCTCTAAATATATATTGCCTTTATTATTAAGTATAAGCTACAAAGAAACAGCCCTCTGTGTGTGTGTGTGTGTGTGTGTGTGTGTGTGTGTGTGTGTGTGTGTTACTTTAACTTATTCCATTGGAGACATTACAAATTGTAGTGCTCCCCTTTTCTACTGTTTAATTATGAAGGTTGTGTAGAACTTCAAGGGTAGCATCTGGATGTTTGGACTTTGAAGCAAAGCAGAGCTAGAGGTGGGAGGCTAGCAGAGCTATGCCTAGGCTGGAAACATAGAAGGCAATGCCAAGAGAACTGCATCAAAGTGATACCAGGAGTAGAAAGTGAATCTATTGTATTGGCTTAGAACTTCAAGAGAGATGTTTCTGAATAATGATTCGAGGCATCCCTTCCCTTGATTTCTTCCTGAAGCAATATGAATCCCTTAACTATGGAGTAAAGGGAGTTACGCTGGTCTCCTTTGTAGACCTAGCAGCTTCATCTGATTGTTGCATAGATCAGAAGAATCAAAGCAATACAAAATGTCTTCTCCTGGTCAGTCATACCACCTCTGAGCATTGATGAAAAGAATTGCACAGCTTCCACAGGTGAATCAAGTATGGGCTTCACTCCGTGGTGGGATTCAATTTTTTTTTACTACGGGTTTTGTGGGTTTGGCTTGCTTGGTGGGGCATGGCTTGGTGGTCATGTGACTGGGTGGGTGTGGCTTAGTGGTCATGTGACTGGGTGGGCATGGCTTGGTGGTCATGTGACTTGGTAGGCGTGGCCAACTCAATGTCACTCACATCAAAGGGTCCTTCGCCTGGCCTCTCCCCTCCCAGCCATTCCTTGTCACACTCAGCCTCACCGTATCTATAGTTCTGTAGAAATGTTGTTCACCTTTTTCCAGCTTTATTATCTACACACTATAGATGTACTTTTATGGACCACTGAAAGGAGGAAATGGCTCACATGCTTTGCCCAATAGTGTGATAGGCAACAGGCTTTTAAAGAAGGAGACTTATCATGCAATTTTCTCTGTTCCTTCTTAATTCCTGGTATAAATAATGACTTCTTTGCATTCTTTCCAGACGACTTTTTTCCAATGATTACAGCGAAACTCATTATTCCCCTGATGGCAGAGAAATTACAACAAACCCTCCGGTTCAGGTACTATTCAGAGTGTCTTACTTTTATGAAGTAAATGGAAAGAATATTTGTGCCCACATTCCAAATATATATATATCACACCAGGCTATTCAAAGAAGAAGAGCTATTTATGCATGAAGTGTCTTATATGGAGCATGTTTTGTGTAAGCATGTGTGGATTGTTAAAACCCAATCTGTTCCACTTATTGAATTAGTAGGACATATATTTCAATCAATAAATTCCTTGCTACTGATTCAATTTTTGGGGAGTGAGCCCCACAAATAGGTTTATTATGAGAACATCAGGTTGATAGGATGTACTTTGCTTTTTAAACCAGATTACAGTGATACCTGCAAAGTCATTTGTTTGGAACACCCAAAGTGAGAGGGATTCACTTTGCTTGTACAGAAGATAGAAATCCATTATATTTCCCTCTCACTAAAAACGGCCAGAACCTGTTACAATATCCCAGCACTAACATGCTTCCAACCAAATTGATAAAAAATGCATCCTCTGTCTCCAAACTTGTTAATGTGTAACAGAAATCTGCTGATTTCGACATCTATATTGGTCCTGCTTCCAGAAGAGGTTAGTGATCAAAATTCAACCACCAGATGGAGTCTTCCATGTTATATAAGGCATCTTTTTTGGTATTGTGTATTTATATTTCTGGTGTATGTTTCTGAAAGCTTTCATTGAGTGGGCTCAAGGAAATAACAATTAATTGGTATCATTAGTAAATGTGGAATTTTTCCTACATTATTATAAGATTTTAGAACAAAGTTTGAGAGTTTATTTGGCAAATCCTGTGGTGCAGCACTAGAGTTGACCTCCAAGAAGAGAAGATTGGTGGAGAAAAGAGCTTGCTATTTGAGCAGAACTTTTTTTTATTATTTCTTTGTTGATTGTCTGCCCAAAAGTTCTTAGCGTTTTACCATCAATGGGATTCCCTCTGCAGTGTGACTTCCTTTAATAGAGATTTATGATTATCCTATCCTGTATACATTTTGAACAATCAATACTAAGCAGGTTCCTCCTCAAGCAAAACATTCTGGATTAGTTGCCCTCTTACTCATTTTTTCATTGATGTTGTAGAATACATTGGAACTGGACTTCTGCTCGTCAAATCACACTACAAACAAGCTTTAACCAGTATGGTCCTCTTGCCTCCATACAGGATCACTGCTATTATCATGGACACATCCAGAATGATATTGACTCAACTGCAGTCATCAACGCATGCGACGGCTTGAAGTAAGATAGTGTCTTATCATTTATTTGTTTTATTAAGCGTGTAAATATTATTACTTCTCTTGTAGTTGTCGTAGTTAAAGCAAAGACAATCAGTTTCTTTCATTCAAATTACTTGGGTTTAATCCCAGACATATGCAGAATGTCGGCCGAAGAGCTTGTAGAAAAAATGCTTTTAAAAGTAAAAAAAAAAAAGTTGGCCACACCCACCCAGTCACATCACACCACCCCCCAAGCCAGAAATTTTACATTTCACCCTTGCTCTGACTCTTTTTGGATAATTTAGAACAATTATATTTTTCCCTTTTTATCCTAAAAGTGTGATTTTTTGTGTTTTATATGTTGGTCTATGACTGAATAAAGAGTGATTGATTGAGTGTACAACAGTGTATATATGGGTGAAATACTTTGTATATATATAAGAGTGTATATATGGGTGAAACACTTTATATCCTCTTTTGCCCTTATGAGAATAAAGTTTTACACAAAAATGCAACCTTTCAGAGAGTGTATTCTTACATTTCCATAGCTAGAAACTTCCTCTATTTCCCCTAGACATTCCATGGTTGTATTGAAAATGTGCAATCGCTTATATTTTTCTGATTATAGCTGTATCTTTGAGAAGCAAAGGGAGGAAAGAAAATGAAAAATTCAGTGAGTTTTAAGGAGGGATTCAAAACCACAGGGGATGTTGATATGATTATTTAAAAATTGGTTATCCACTGAGAGGTCCTAGGTGCTCTCTGAGTTATCCATAGTTATCCAACTAGGTAACATCATCAGTGCAATTCACCCCTGAACTACAAATATGATTTTCCATTTCTGATCACCTTTTTCAAAAAGAGTCTGCAATTGTTTTCGCAGTGGATATTTCAAGAATAATGGTGAGATGTACATTATTGAACCCTTGAAGCCTTCTGACAATGAAGCACATGCGGTCTTCAAATATGAAAGTCTGGAAAAAGAGGATGAGATCCCTAAAGCCTGTGGAGCAATCCATTCTTCTGGGAAATCAGATGAGCCTATCCAAAAGACCGCAAAGATATTTTCTACTCCAGAAGAAGTAGGTCTCATATTAAACCCTCAAGTACATAACATGGTTTGAGAACATGGATACATTTACTTGTTTCTAAATGGTAAAATAAAAGAAAAATTTCCTGGGACTGCTTAGAAAAAAACCCCCATGGAAGTGGAACACCCCCATTTCTAAAACTCTATTTCAGCCATTCTGTAGAAGAAAATTTGGAAGCTTGTTGAACAGAAAATACATATTCCAGGTTTACATTGTTTTTTATGGTCACACAAAGTTAATTTGGACATTTGGATCAAAATGGTTTCAACTGAATCCCCAAATCATCTCAACTTTCTGAATTAGTTTAGAAAATTTAATCAAATGATCAAATTGGATGCCTCTTTTATGCATGCATAGGGGACTTGGGATAGGGGAAGAAACTGGTTCAAAATATTAAATTAAAGTGTTTTGAGATGTCTAATAAGACCTAACCTTGACTCAATTTTCCAATTTGATTTGAATCACTAAGTTGGATTGAAGTAATAATTGGATTGAAAGAGACAAATTGAGTCTGGTCACAGATGACCCTCATATTCCCAATATTTTCCTCTATTGCTGGAGGCAGAACAATTTGAAGACAAAACATTACATCCAAAACAATAGTTCCTTCCTTCTTTTTGGTGGCAGACGACGAAGTCCCATTCGTCATCTTCAGGCTGGGTGTTTACAGCTTCATGTTTCTAGGAGGAAAAAAAAAAAGAAGCACGAAGCTGTAAACACCCAGCCTGAAGATGATGAATGGGACTTCGTTGAAACGTCGCCAAGACACTTTCAATTTTACGCGGGAGAAAACCTGAATAACCAAAGACCTACACACACATACACACACACACACAAACACACACACATATATATGTTTTCGTAGGTTTTCATGGGTATATGTATGCAGGTTTTGGTATGTTCGGGTCTTTTCCCGTGTTTACTTCCAATCTTGCACGGGAAAAGACCCGAACATACCAAAACCCGCATATATTTTAGATATAGATATAGATAGTGTGTTTAGGTGGTCCATTATTTTATAATCACCTTCACTCTTTGAATGTTCTAGTCTCAATTTCAGGTCATGGTCACTTAATTCAAACTGGATCTTGTGTAGCAGAATTAAGAAAGTAGCGGTCAAAGAGCAAGAAGAAAATTAGCAATCTTGGGCTCAACATAGGAACTCTCTGACCTTAGATATGGTAGTTCCATAGGCTGAAAAAACACAAATACATGTTTTTCCAGCATACCGAAAAAGAATAATAGGAAGAAGCCATTAATACATGCTCATACATGTTAAAGTTTTAACAAGCTCTCTCTCTATAAATGTCTTTTTAAAAACCAATATTTCTGAAACTTCAAGGACTTTGACCAGGAAGTATAACAAGCAATTTTTTGATTATCTGATGACCGGTATGCCTGTTGGCTGCAGGGAGCAATATATCTATCTAAACACTCTTCTGTTTATTGTTCTGTTTAGAAAGAAAAATACTTGGAGGCTGAAAAATATGTTGAGCTTTACATGGTTGCAGACAATTTAATTGTAAGTATCTTTGATATCATTCTATTTTCTTTCTGCATTGAGCACCAAATTTTGTTTCTTTTTTAATATGGGCATTTTTGAAGGCATTACCAAACATAACATTCTAATTAGATTGTATCTTAAAATGTGCTTTAAAATATACTGTGATTTTTTTTTGTTATTGATCTCAATCAATATTTACAAAATGAAGAGACATTTGAAATTTATCTATACTCTAATTTCCACATTAGTTCTTCCCGAACTCCATCTAAATTTTAATTAAACTTTATCCAGAAATGCAAAGGTCAGGAAGTTGAATAAAGAGAACATAAATGAAATTTTGAAATAGAAAAAAGAGCGAAAGAGAATTATCATATATCTCTTCTACTTGAGCAATCTAGCATTCTAAAATCCAGAACAAAATTCATGAGGAATTGTTCTGTGGATGGGCAATTCTTTGCTCTCCCTTTTTTTTTTCTTATTTATTTCAAAATAAATCTTCAAAATAATTCTAATTGTGTTGGGATAATATCATACAATGTTAATGGCCATGCTATCACTGAAATTAAATATATTTCTCCACTACTACTAGCTCGAATAGAAGTGAACCTTTGGCTAATAGACAAATAAGAGCCACATTTAACTTAGCCAACCAATTTGAAGCAATGCAGCATTTGCAGTAAAATAACTATTTGGTATCTCTAAATATGTGCACATTTTTTGGAGCAAAATAAAAGTATCTTCATGACCACAAAAGGAGCCCATGGACTCCTAGATGCCAGTTTGAGCTTCCCCTTTTAGTATTATTACAAAAGGGAACATCTTCTGCAAACTCTTTTCAGGGAAATTGGCTCAGGCTGATGTCATTTAAATTCAGGTTCTTCCTTCTCAGCGTTGTGACTACTGATATTCTGTTTCCATATGAAGTTATTTATTGCAAAAACGTATGCTCCTTATTCTGCTGTAAAACAACATGCCCTGTGGAAATATAAAATGAAAATGTGTGAATTCAGTGATTTTCTATCAAAACACAGAATTCGTAAATATTGAAATGCTCTTTTATAATGTTAATTCGTGTTAAGAATTCAGCTTAATGGTGCTCCTCCTTCCAAACACATATTTATTTATTTATTTATTTATTTATTCATATTTTTATACCGCCCTTCTCCGAAGACTCAGGGCGGTTGGGTATGCTTCTTGTCTGGATTATTTTGCAAGATCGACACCCAGAATTCCCCTCTGAAATTATTTTATCCCAGATTTTGTGGGTTTCTTTGAAACATTCCTCAACTATTTGTTTATTGAAGTTGACAATATATGAAGGATAAGATATGTAGTGAAGAATGCTTATCTTATACTTCTCTAAACATGGAAATATGGCATCCAATTTAGGAAAGTATTTCAATAGTTAATAATAATATTAACAGCACAAATATAGGTTAAAAATCAGCAGAAAAGAATTCATTGGACTGCTTGATATAGAATTATCATTTTTGTCCAATTCAGCAAATTTAATGATTTTTAAGAATCTTCCTCTCCCTAAGCTGTTCTTTTTCTTCCTCCTTCAACCCCCCATCCGAAAATTATGGTCTCCACCTAACTTTTTTGTCTTTTCTGTAGTACAGGAAGTACAGCCACAACATTACTAATGTAAGGACGAGAGTATCTGAAATTCTCAACTATGCAAATGCGGTAAGAAGACATGGCAAAAGTTATTTTACTTTTTGAATTTAAACCTCTCTCTGCCCCGACTTAGATTTTCACTGTATTCATGGAACAAACGTAATCCAGTAAAGAGACTTAGGAGATGGACTTCCATAAGAATTTAACTTTTCCAGATTTGAGTGCAGCAAAGCTGAGTCATTTGGCCCAGAAAACAGCTCAGTTAAGTAACTAGGTTATTCCAGAAAATGGTTTAGTTCAGTAACTAGGTTAATAAGCCTCTTATGTGAACACAGCCACTATGTTGGGAGAGCAGGGGACGTGGTGGCTCAGGGGCTATGATGCTGAGCTTGTCGATCGAAAGGTCAGCAGTTCAGTGGTTCGAATCCCTAGTGCTGCCGTGTAACGGGGTGAGCTCCCGTGACTTGTCCCAGCTTCTGCCAACCTAGCAGTTTCGAAAGCAGGTAGAAAATGCAAGTAGAAAAATAGGGACCACCTTTGGTGGGAAGGGAACAGCGTTCCGTGTGCCTTTGGTGTTGAGTCATGCCGGCCACATGACCACGGATGTCTTTGGACATCGCTGGCTCTTGGGACATCGCTGGCTCTTCGGCTTTGAAACAGAGATGAGCACCGCCCCCTAGAGTCGGGAACAACTAGCACGTATGTGCGAGTGGAACCTTTACCTATGCTGGGAGAATGCAAGTCCAAATGTGTTGCAAGAATTCAATCAGTGTATTCTGTAACTGGATTCTCCCTGGACTATGGTTAATCTTCTGAACTTGAAAGTGAGAAAGAGAAAGAGAAAGAGAGAATAAGTCCATTACAAACTCAGCTGATTATGAACATGATCCCTGAGAAGAAAGCAGGAGAGAGGAACCCAGATGGAGTTGGATTGTGACACTTAGGAAAAGATCCACTCATATTGTGCTGCTTCTGTCCTGTTAGCTTTGCTGACTATCTTCTATGTTAATGATCAGTTAGAATCAAGGAGACAACAGAAACATTGTTGGTGGGTGAAATCTCCCTTTAGTCCTCCTCCCCTTCTGTTCTTGATTAAAGAGCATGATCACCTGGTTCTCCTTTACCATTTTATTTCTTTCTTTTGCTTAATAAATTATTAGTGTGCCTCAGATGTGGAGTTTTCGGTGCTGTCTGACCTTGGTGGTTTCCTTGCAGACAAGAAAAAAAAATAACAAAGAAAGAAGAAGGACTAGGGGAGATATGATAGCAGTGTTCCAATATCTCAGGGGCTGCCACAAAGAAGAGGGAGTCAAACTATTCTCCAAAGCACCTGAGGGCAGGACAAGAAGCAATGGGTGGAAACTAATCAAGGAGAGAAGCAACCTAGAACTAAGGAGGAATTTTCTGACAGTTAGAACAATTAATCAGTGGAACAACTTGCCTCCAGAAGTTGTGAATGCTCCAACACTGGAATTTTTTAAGAAGAAGTTGGATAACCATTTGTCTGAAGTGGTGTAGGGTTGGACTAGAAGACCTTCAAGGTCCCTTCCAACTCTTCTCTTCTCTTCTCTTCTCTTCTCTTCTCTTCTCTTCTCTTCTCTTCTCTTCTCTTCTCTTCTCTTCTCTTCTCTTCTTCCCTGAAATGAATATCTGCAAGCAAACCAGCAAACTCAGACAGCACTAAGAACTCCATAGCTCAACTATGAGATACAGAGATTTTCTTTTATTGATTCCCAAATCTATTCCAGTTCACCTGTCCTTAGAGGCCAATGTCAGTTATCTTTTAGTCTTGAAATGTTTATCGTTTATTTGTGTTTGAGTTTCTGATGGATGCCTTGTCCACTCCACAGTACTATAAAGATCTGAATATTCATGTAGTATTGATTGGATTAGAAATCTGGTCTGATGAAGATAAGATTGAGATCAATGGATCATCAGAACCCACTTTGAAAGCCTTTGCAGCATGGAGACATTCAGATCTACTGAAGCGCAAAAGGAATGATAATGCTCACTTACTCACGTATGTCACATTGTGGTGAGAGGGAGGGGGTGGCCAGGACTGGAAGATTAAGAGAATGTTGATGATTGCTCACAGTTTCTGCTCTGTGTTGCATCTTATAAACTATGTGTGGACTCTCTTTTTTTTGGATGAAAGCAAACCATTTTTTCTTATCTTAGAACTAGTTTTTAGAAAACACTGAATGCTACTCATTTCATTTCACCTGGTTTTGAAATTGAAACTCGGATGATTATCCTGCCATAAATTTCCAAAGGCTTCTGATTGGGCATTTCTGCTTTGGCAGGTACAAATTTTACTTTTTGGCAAATTTGGAATGAAGTCCTTGGAAATTAGAACAAACCAGACATTGACAGTTTCCCATGTTTAATATATACCAGTAAAAAACTATTTACAGATCCCCCGTTTATGGAAGCATCATTTTTTTCAAAATGTCTCAGAATGAAATGTGGAATGATATCCTAAGAAGTTAGAACAAAGCAGGTTCTGACAGTTTCCCATGTTTAATAATGTGTAAAAATGAAGGTATCAGAGTTCCAAGTAACACCCCCAAGACATATCCAAGTGAATTGATATCCAAAAAGACTTATGCATGTTATTTATATGAATTTTTCAAATTCATATCGAAGACATATCTACTTATTTACTTCTAAGTTGTAAAAACAGGTGGAACAGACATCAAACAGAATTCCTTTTACCCCATATCTTGTGGTATTCTCTCATTAATTTGTTCGTATGCTTTGGCTGCATTCACACAAGCAATTGGTTTCCATTCTGTACCAGCTAAATGAATGTTTTCATTATACAACAGATAAACCAAGAATAAAGAAAAATAATAAAAAATCTATTCTTGGATAATAACTGTGCTTAGCAGGTTGTGTGAATCCATATTCTAAATCAGCCTATATGTTATGTTATATAATTTATGAATGTGAAATTTTATCTATAACATTTTGGCCAAATAACAATTGTGAGCAATCTGACAGGTTCTGTGCATAACAATTGCATGAAATATGTTAGGGCTAGATGGAGGGCAGATCAAAGTGAAAGAGAGACTGTAAAAAATACAGAAAATCCATTTCCCCCGACAGCTATTGATCTGACTTGTCACTCAACCAGCATTTCCAATCTCAACTAGTCTTCAATAATACCACAGCTAAACTGATAGAAGAAACTTAATTATTAAAGAAACTTGAATCTGGTTTTTTTGCAACACAGGGAATGTAAATTAATTTAATGTGCTGGATTCACATAACATGCTAATCACTCCCCACCCAAGCTTAATGTGTGGTGAAAATGCATCATAAAAATCCATCCCTGAGGACAGATGCTTGCAAAAGGTATAGGGGGTTTTGTATGCCCCAATGCTATAGACTGTGCTTCCATCTTCTATATCAGGGGTCTCCAACCTTGGTCCCTTTAAGACTTGTGGACTTCAACTCCCAGAGTTCCTCAGCCAGCTTTGCTCTATAAACTGTTCTATAAACTGTATTCTCTCTCCCACTTGCTTTCTTACAGGGGTATTCACTTTGATGGAGGAGTCTTAGGAATAGCTTACATAAGCGGCATGTGCAATTCTCTCCTATCTGTAGGAATTTCTCAGGTGGGTAGAAAAGACAAGCATTACCTGTTTGTAGTCGATGAAAACGTATATTACTCATAACTTTATTATAAATAGAGACTCTTCTAATTTTTGATCCATATCATTTCCATCCATATTTATTTATGAATTTGACATCCTCAATTGAAGGCGTTTTGCCACATTGCACTATGGACATGTCCTAGAATAAGCTTTTTGTATGCTTTGACTTACAGTATGTATCAGAAGATGAAAATATATTATAATTATTTGGATCAGGAGAAGTCGAAGTAAAACTGCCATGATCGGGAAATGAGCAGGTCAAATTATGACGCAATAATACTTGCAAACAAGGTTTCTGAACAATATTCTTAGCAACCTTGGTGATAAACATGAATCATCCGTCTTTCATTCCAAGAAATTTAGGATCAGGATTTATATGGCTGAATTAATTTACACAGAGAAAATGAGAGAATACGAAATCTGCTTTTTTAAAAAAACAAAAAAAACCAACTTTCAATATTTGAAGAGCCTGTAAGAAAATCATATTAGTCAAGAAAATGCTAAAGATATTTACTGAGAAACCTTAACAAACAGAATTAGGATCCTGGCAATATGTGGTAACCCTAAACCTGCTTGCTTAAGAAAGTCATTTTGATTCAGAAGGACCAACTCACTCGTAAATCTATTAAGCATTTCAACCTTCAATATTCTGAAAATGTTAGCTAGCTTGTAGCAAAAGTTACTGAGTAGTTTTTGGGCTGAAGTTGCTTGTAAGTTTAGTAACTAAATAAGTGCAGACAGACAGAAAGATGCAGAGGTTTTGATCTTCAGGATTTTAAATTTTTCTCCTGGATGCAAGTATTTGTACATGTTGTGGAGTCATGGTGCACACATGCACTCAGAAGAGCTGAAAGAATGGTATAAGTAGTCCTCATGTTACATCTTGTACCCTCCCCCCCCCAAAAAAACCCTACTTGTGCCCTGATTTTGGAGTTCTGAGATCACGTGACTGCATTTTGAGTCCTTGGACATCAGCCTGCATTTAAGGACATTTCCAGTGGCCTGAGATCATGTAATTGTAATATAAGTTTTGCCAGAAATTGTTATTTTCTTCTGGCTTCAGCCAGAAGCCCAAAGCAAATGATGGATTCATTTAACAACCACAGTATTCTCTTAATGACTGCGACATTTGCTTTAAGATCACTGTGTTTGCTTAATGAACATATAAAAAGGTGGTAAAATTGGGTCATTGGTGTGATGACCCACTGTACAACCATCCTTACTTATGACCATAATTGCTCAGTTATGGTCATAAACTGAAGACTACCTGTATAATCCTTTTGTTTCAGGCTTCAGATAACAATATAATTTCTTAGCATTTCTCCATGTTAAAACCAATGAATAAGAAGAAAACCTGTTGCTGATAAAACAGTAGCACAGTTTGAAGAAAGGATCTTTTTATCTCTTCAAATTCCTTTGAGGCTAATTTTTATTTACATTTCATTTTTTAACCCAGGAAAAAAATAGGAAGACACTTTATTATTACAGTATTCCAACGAGACAATTGTGGAGGAAACCTCAATCTTTAATCTACTAAAAAAAGGCCACCAAACTTTGAAGAAACAATTGCTTTCTGCAGGAAAAACTCATTCTTAGCCCTATAAATTATTTCTTTTTCTAACTCTGATTTTTTTTTATTAGAAAGTCCCTGAGCAAAGATTTCACCTCAGTGCTAATAACTGGGTTCACTTTTGGTTTCTTGGTAGATTAACTATAGACAAAAATGTTCTCTCTTTTTTTTTCAGGATAACCACAACCAGGAACGTTACATTGCAGCTATAGTGACCCATGAGATGGGTCATAATCTTGGCATGGATCATGATGCAGCTTCCTGTACTTGCAACAAAGAACCATGTATTATGGAGCCCTCAGTAAAGTAAGGATTCAGAAAAAAACAAAACGCTTTTGACGCCTTTCAAATCATGTTATATTTATGATTGCAATAATTCATTAAATTAAGTACGCTGAGAGCTTAAAAAATGAAATGGTCAGTATTACAGAACAGTGGGGTCTGGTCAAACATGTGTAAATTGTTGGTGTAGCTTCCTCCAAAACACAGGAGTTTAAAGAAATGGCATAGGAAGCATAACCCAAGAAACTAAATTTTAATAACTGTGATGGACGTGGTTATTAGGCTTTATTTTTTCAAAAAACAAAAGAGAAATGGGAAGGAGAAGGAGAGAAAGGAGAAGAAGAGGGAGGAAGGAGGAAGAAGTATTTTTTTAAAAAATGATGATGCAGCTTCCTGTACTTGCAACAAAGAACCATGTATTATGGAGCCCTCAGTAAAGTAAGGATTCAGAAAAAAACAAAACGCTTTTGACGCCTTTCAAATCATGTTATATTTATGATTGCAATAATTCATTAAATTAAGTACGCTGAGAGCTTAAAAAATGAAATGGTCAGTATTACAGAACAGTGGGGTCTGGTCAAACATGTGTAAATTGTTGGTGTAGCTTCCTCCAAAACACAGGAGTTTAAAGAAATGGCATAGGAAGCATAACCCAAGAAACTAAATTTTAATAACTGTGATGGACGTGGTTATTAGGCTTTATTTTTTCAAAAAACAAAAGAGAAATGGGAAGGAGAAGGAGAGAAAGGAGAAGAAGAGGGAGGAAGGAGGAAGAAGTATTTTTTTAAAAAAATTTGAATTTATATCCCGCCCTTCTCCAAAGACTCAGGGCGGCTTATATTGTGTAAGGCAATAGTCTCATCCATTTGTATGGAGGGTAGAAGGAGGAAGTGGGGAGAAGAGGGGAGGGGAGAAGGGGAGGGGAAGGAGAGGAAGAAGGAGAACGGGGGAAGGAAGGAATGGGAATGGGATCTTCTCAGAAATTGTCTATTACCAAATTTCCTGTAACCTTTTGTGTAAGATTTTCTTTTTCTTGTATCTCCTTCGTAAACTCATCTATTTCCGCACATTCCATGATTTTTCTAATTACATTGTCTTCAGATTGTATATTGTTATTTTGCCAGTTCTGTGCGTAGACTATTCGTGCTGTGTAACTATGTGGATAATGCATTATGTTTACTTTTTAATACTTCAGAACCAGTACTTGGTATTTCCTACAGACACCCTGGTTTAGGCAACAATTTTGTTTAATAAAACCCACCTAATGGATCTGGTGCATCTTTGCCCTTAAAAGACGACCATGTTGTCTATTTAATGGCAAAAGCAGCTAGTCTCTGGATTCCTACGTTCACCCTCTAATTTAAGGGCCAATGATTAAATTCCTAATTAGGAAAGTGGATGTATGATACCGTATTTCTATCCCTTTCAGAACTCAGTGGCAAGTTGCCAATATTAGAAAAGAAATCCCATAAGTATTTCCTGCCTGGGCAGGGGGTTGGACTAGAAGACCTCCAAGGTCCCTTCCAACTCTGTTATTATGTTATGTTAAGTATCTTAAATCTCCCCTTGCCTTAAAACATTTATTATAAAAAGTGCAGCAGCTCCAAAAGAAGAAAAAAAATCCCTTTAATTACATTATTGCCATCTCTTCTTCATCCCATCAGCAACGACACTGTATGATTTCCAGAATCTCCTTCCACAGAGAGAGGCTAAAAATTAAAATGAAAGGCAGCCCACTCAAACACAAGAAGTCGCTTAAGCAACTAATACCATGCAAACTTCTCATTGCAAATTCATTTTGTTAAAAAAAAGGAAATAAAGTTAGTGGAAATAAATCTGAGGGAGCATAATCTGGAAGGAAGATCAAGGCGTACAAATAGTTCTCTTAGTTACTTGGTTATCTTTAGAGAAAAATCAAATATTTGTTCTTTCCATCTTTTACGTTATTGCAATGAATTCTGTTCCTGGTCCAAATATGGATGAGACCACTAGTTTATGTTGATTCATCTTCACAGTTTTAACCCTCCTAATGAGTTCAGCTCCTGCAGTTTCTGGTATTACCAGAATTATGTCATGACTGAAACTGCACAGTGCATTCTCAACGACCCCTTGACTACAGATATTGTTCCAACTGCAGTTTGTGGAAATGGTTTTGTGGAAGAGGAAGAAGAATGTGACTGTGGCCCTCCAGAGGTAATCTTTTTTCCGTTTTTTAATCAACAAGGGTGATGACATGAACTGTCTCAGAAAATGGGAATCTTTGCAAAATCGTCCTCAGTGGTATGAGCCATCCAAGAGGTTGGCTTGTGAATGGTATAGGTCAGGAGTCTTCAACCTTGGCAACTTTAAGACTTGTGGATTTCAGCTTTTCTGGCTGAGGAATTCTGGGAGTTGAAGTCCACAAGTCTTAAAGTTGCCAAGGTTGGAGACCCCTGGTATAGGTTGAGAGACAAAAGGAGAAAGAACAGGCTACCTAATTGTCAGATAAAAAGTAGCATAAGAGCACAAGTGTGCCTACCGTTCCTGTCCTATTGTTTCCTTTCATTATATCCAATTAATATAGTTATTACATACTTATGCTTATATATATATATATATCCTTACATATGCAGAAGAGGTTTTTCTGGAACCTTGACAGTATAGTTATTTCATGCTTATGCTTATATATACTGTGTGACAAAATAAATAAATAAAATAAAAATAAAAATAGCTCAGCCTGCAGAAGCAATGGGGTATGACAAACATCCCAAGAGGAATACCCATCTTTCCATAAAGATGAGGGGAGAAATGTCATTTCAGGCCTGAAATATTCTGCTATTGTAACCTTAGAATAAAGATAATGTTTCATATTTGGTGCTTTTTCTCTGGCCTACCCCAAAGGCTGGCATCCTGAGTAGAAAATCGCTCAGAATAAGCAAGTTTTGGGCTGCAGGTTATGTGAGCTTCACAATTCAGAGATGAGGATATTTGTTTGTTTCTTTTCACATAGGAAATATCCGATAAATCTGTTTCAGTCAGGAATGCCATCATCTTTTTGCATAGGACACAGAATAAGAGTTGAAGGGATCTTGGAGGTCATATAGTCCAACCCCCTGCTCGAGCTGAAGAGATCATACCATTTCAGAAAAATCTCTGTCCGGTCTCTTCCTGAAAGCCTCCGGTGATGGGGTATCCATCACTGATGGATGGGACATCAATCATCCATCAGTGATGGATCCAATGATCCAGTGATGGATCAGTGATGGAGGGGGCATGGATGGGGCACACGGGTGGCCAACCAACAAACACTTATTAGTCACTTTCATCTTCCAACATGAGCCCATAAGAGGGAAGGCATGACAGAAATATCTTTTTCCTTGGCGGTTTCCCTCTTCAAAAGAGACCAATTAAAAGAGACCAGGAAGGAAAGTCTATGATGTCACTTGATATTTTTTGGTTTTCAGATATGTAAAAATGAGTGCTGCGAAGCTGCAATTTGTAAACTGAAACCTGAGGCAGAGTGTGCAGTTGGGGAATGTTGTGAGGAATGCCAGGTAAGGCTTGCTTATTTTTAACACTAGGAGAGATTTTACCCTACTCCTTACTAATACTATGAAAATGTGATATCTTTTGGTAGCTTACTGTGATCAGACACATTTTAACCCTGTTCCCATCCCTTCTTCCAGGTTATTTCACTTTATGAAGATAGGGAAGACAGCTTAACAAAATGTCAGCATTGTCTCAGTCGAAAATGCATTCCTTTGGCATGTCAAGGCATGTCTGTGTAAATAATACATATAGAATAGAATAGAATAGAATAGAATAGAATAGAATAGAATAGAATAGAATAGAATAGAATAGAATAGAATAGAATTTTTATTGTGTGTGATTGGACACACAAGGAATTTGTCTTGGTGCATATGCTCTCAGTGTACATAAAAGAAAAGATACCTTCATCAAGGTACAACATTTACAACACAATTGATGGTCAATATATCAATATAAATCATAAGGATTGCCAGCAACAAGTTATAGTCATACAGTCATAAATGGAAAGAGATTGGTGATGGGAACTATGAGAAGATTGATAGTAGTGCAGATTTGGTAAACAGTTTGACAGTGTTGAGGGAATTATTTGTTTAGCAGAGTGATATCCTTCTTTTGACTCATTCTTTGACTGAGTTTGCATAGAACCTCACTTTAAATAAGGCTGGGCAATTTTGGGATTCTAAACTCACCTTCCTGATATCCTGGAAGGTTCTAAGAGGTCTCTGATGATGCTGTGATGATGATTTTCTCCCTGCTAAGACTTTTAGGTAAAGATGGGTTCAGGAGATTTTTGGAAATCAAATTGCTTTCTTTCCCACCTTTAAATTCCCTACCTACTCTCCAAAGCTCTAAATATTTTACTGGCACATTTTGGAGATGCTGGAGGACCATCAAGCAAGAGGTGCAAGTTTCTCGATCCCTCTATGTAGGATCCCAGTTGACTGAATAATAAACTTTTTGAGCAGAGGGGGCCAAAAGTTTTTTTATTATTTTCATGCTTCCATCATTAGCCTCACCTGAACAGAAAACAGCCATGGTTTTTCAGCACATGAGAGAAAATGCTACAAATGCTTCTTCCCACGTAAGGAAATAAAAAATATACCATGCAGAAGTTTTGCTGATTTTTCATGAGGGCCAAATTGATTTTCATTGACGTTCATGGTCAGCCAACCTGTAGCACTTGTGTTTCAGGAGCTGAGTTCTTCATGGCAATGACTGTGTCATAGCAAGTAAGACAGGCTGGGATTTCTAGGCACCATACACAATGTCTTAATTCCTGGAGCCCATTTGTATCCTGGCAGGGATGCCTTGCTTGGTAATCCTCAGATGACAGATGGAGACGAGGCTTTGAAATGTGTTGTGAATATGGTTTGGCTCTTTGATCTCTGCTGCTAAAGAGTGATAGTTGGCCGCATTCTTCATTCTCACCCACAGTTTAAGAAAGCAGGAGAACTATGCCGGGCAGCAAAGGATGACTGTGACATGCCTGAACTCTGCACTGGCCAATCTGCTGTGTGTCCCTACAATCACTTCCATACGGATGGGCACCCATGCCAAAACAACTTGGGTTACTGCTTCAAGGGAACATGTCCCACCTTAGCAAGCCAATGTATTGCTCTCTGGGGACCAGGTAAATCAATCTTAGCATTTTGGAATAGTGGTGTTTATAAAAGACTAAGACAGTTGTTGTTATTGATCAAAGATATTTTTCCTTGGTATAGTAGTAAATTATAGTAAATCATCATTTCATTATGATGGCATTTTCCCCCCGAGATGAAGTTACTTTCTTTGGAAGCTTCATGGCTCAGTCCTCCAGATCAGTCCATCTTTTGGTTTAAAGCTTCCCAGTAGAACATGGCCAATGATAAAAGATGGTGGCAGTTGTAGACCAGAAATCTGGAAAGACAGACTTTGGGGGAAGAATGCTTTGTGGACTGTGGATACATTCCCAAAGTGGATAAAGATATGACACAATGCATGTGTGGACTGTATGTGTGTGTATGCCATTTATAGATTGCTATGTTGTATATTACAGCATCAGCTCAAAATTATTGTCTAGTACTCTTTGTCTTAAGGGGACACGGTAGCTCAAGGGGCTAGGACTCTGAGCTTGTCGATCGAAAGGTCGGCAGTTCAGCGGTTCGAATCCCTGGTGCTGCCATGTACGGGTGAGCTCCCGTTACTTGTCCCAGCTTCTGCCAACCTAGCAGTTCGAAAGCACGTAAAAAATGCAAGTAGAAAAAATAGGGACCACCTTTGGTGGGAAGGTAACAGTTTTTCACGCGCCTTTGGCATTGAGTCAATATGGGAGAAGTGGTATAATTGGATTGAGAACAGAAAAAAAGAAAAGAAATAGACAAAATAGAAGTAGAAGTAAATTAGTGTAGTAAAAATGTATAGAGTGTATTTGAATTGGAATGTTATGGTATGTAAACGGTTGCAGTTCTGCATAAGATGAGTAAGATTTGTTTATTTGTAAAAACACAATAAAAATATTAATTTAAAAAAAGTGTATTCAAATCCTAAGATTGATTTTTTAAAAAATTTTCACCATAATTTTATGCTGAAAAAGGAAAATAAGTTCCTGAGAATAAATTCCTTCTATTAATAATAGTTTTCTGGGAAAAAATATGGAAACAGGGAGATTTATCTTGATCATTGATGGGTGGTGCAGTGAGACTTCATATAGAATATATGCAATACAGTTTTGGGTCCCGAATTAAAAGGATCAGGTGGCACGTTGTGGTGATTTGGAATCCTGTTGTCATGTGACACACTCAGGTATTTGTCTTGGTTTCTCACTCCCCTCTTACAGGTGCAGAAGTGGCTTCAGATGAATGTTTTATGAATAACCAGAAAGGGAGCGATTATGCCTACTGTAGAAAGGAAAACGGCACAAACATTCCATGTGAACCAGAGTAAGCACTCTAAATTATTTCCTGCTATGATGATGTCATCATTTAAGGATAATATAAGAAATGTTTTCAGGTCAACATCCGTGGGAATCTGATTCTATCACCCACTAAAACAACAGAAGTGTGAGCCAATTTCTTTCTTTTTTTAAAAAAAAAACAAGTTTTTATTGATTTTTTTAGTTTGCCCCCCCTACATACATCCATGATATATGAACAGAGTATTGGCCATATCATATCTTACACAATTCAATATATTCAAATATATTTTACTTAATTACAGTTTTTGCCAAAATATTCTTTTTTCATAGTTTTTATTCCTAAATATTTCCTAATATTTCCTTGCTCATTTTATTAAGTCACATCTTTCTCTCTCAAGTTCTAATTTCTCCATTTTTAGTGTTCATTCTCTTTCATTCTTTTTTTTTAACTATTTCAATTTTTAACCTAATATATTCAAATATATTCGGGGTTGCCTTTCTTCCATTTCATCTTTTGCTTTTCACAGCAATCCTTTCTTCTCATCTCACACCAGAACAACTAGACACAAGAACAGTTTTTTCCCGGAGGCCATCACTCTGCTAAACAAATAATTCCATCAACACTGTCAGACTATTTACTGAATCTGCACTACTATTAATCGTTTCATAGTTCCCATCACCAATCTCTTTCCACTTATGACTGTATGACTATAACTTGTTGCTGGCAATCCTTATGATTTATATTGATATATTGACCATCAATTGTGTTGTAAATGTTGTACCTTGATGAACGTATCTTTTCTTTTATGTACACTGAGAGCGTATGCACCAAGACAAATTCCTTGTGTGTCCAATCACACTTGGCCAATAAAATTCTATTCTATTCTATCACTCCTTTCCCTCCCTCCTTTCTTCCTACCTCCTTTCTTCTCTCCTCTCCTACTCCTTCTCTACTTCCCCTTCCTTTCTCCTCTTCCACCCTACTTCCTCCCTATCTAGCCTTCTCTCCTACTCTTATTTCCCCTACCTTTCCTCCTCTCCTCTTCCCTTTCTTCTTTCTCTCTCCTCCTTCTCCCTTTCCATCTCTGGTGTGAGCCAGTTTCTGAATGGCTAAGTTTCCTTTGTTTCCCATCTTGGGTTACAAGTGGAGTATAAAAGGAGCCCCATGAGGACAGAAGTGCCTTTTAAAAGACTGTATGAGAAAGTACTGGAAGTCCTTGCATTACAGCCATTGTTTAGTGACTTCAAAGGAACATCAACATCAAAATAAGTGTCTCACAACTTGCCTTTGCACTTACGCTGTTGCAGCATCCCTATAGTCATGTGATCAAAATTCAGATGCTTGTCAATCAACATGTATTTACGAGGGCTGCAGCTTGCTGAGGTCACATGGTGATGTGTCCCTTCCAGCTTCCAACAAGCGAAGCCAAAGGGGAGGGCAGATTTGCTTAGGAACCATGTGATTCACTTAACAGTTGCAAAAAAACCTCATAAAACCCGGTGCAAGTCACTTAGCAACAGACTTGCTTAGCAATGCAAATTGCAGATCCTGTTATTGTGATAACCTCCTACTGGTGTGGCAAGATGTTGAGGCAGGAGCCAAAGGTCTTGCCAGGATTCAGCTGAAACAAGTCCTCAGGGTGGCACTCTGAGGACACAATAAGAGCAGAGAAATACTGCTGTTTCGCCACTCTTATTGCCATGACGGCAATAATGGTTCTAGGTCATGTCTGGTCAGAATCATCCCTTCTCTTCCTCCAGAGGCTCTCTAGGCATCTCTTGGCCTCTTTCAGAAGCCGAAGCTCCTCCATGAACCACAGGGAGTGTCAGGAACAATGGGAGGTAGCATATGAGAGCCACAAGAATATGGATATGAATTGCACTTAGTCATAAACCATGACTTAGAAACCACAATGGCGAGATGTGGACCACAAATTGATCCAGTGGTGAAATCCAATTTTATTTTACTACCGGTTCTGTGGGCGTGGCTTGGTGGGCGTGGCTTGGTGGGCGTGGCAGGGGAAGGATACTACAAAATCTCCATTTCCACCCCATTCCAGGGGAAGGATACTGCAAAATCCCCATTCTCTCCCCACTCGCAGGAAAGGATATTGCAAAATCTCCATTCCCACCCCACTCTGGGGCCACTCTGGGGCTTCGAACTACTCAAAATTTCCGCTACCAGTTCTCCAGAACTTGCTGGATTTCACCCCTGAATTGATCCCAATCCAAACAATCCAAACAATAAGCTGCAGTACCTTTTCATGATCTGTGTAAATTCACTCTGCCTCTAGCTCTTACACAAACCCACAGAATCCTGTGCCATTTTTTCCTACTAAATGAAGGGCAGTCCTTATTTTATATATCCCTATTTCAATCTTAATGGAATAATATGGAAATGGAGAAATAGCCATCTTTCAGGACAATTTCCCTTTCTAATGTTTAGTGCAGTTGCCCCTGACCTTTAGATTTCAACTCACCTCATCTCATCATTCACTTAGTCACAGATTATCAGAAATTTAGGCTAGAGATCTAGAAAAATCAACCCTCCTAAATCTGCTTTAGGAGTTTTCCATGTGGATAATAGATACTACTCTGATGATAAGAATCCTGACTCAAACTATCTTCACATTCATAAACAGGGAAACCATGTGAGCTAGTTGGAACTGTGTTTCTCTACTTTTACTCCAAACCTTGTGAAATTTTTCATTTACCTGTTGAATGCAACCCAGTTGCATTCAACTGGCTGAATAAGCTTCTGATTCTTCATCTCTGATTTTAATTTTTAACTTAAATATTTTCAAATGAGGAAAGAAACAGACGTCTTATTAATCCTCTTTGTTCATTAGAAGGAATTGGCTGTTTCTTTTTCAGGGATGTTAAATGTGGCCGGTTATACTGCACAGATGATTCAACTGAAGAGAATTCATGCAAATACCGATTTTCAAAAGAAAATGCAGATTTTGGAATGGTTGAAACTGGAACAAAGTGTGGAGAAGAAATGGTTAGTAAAAGATTAGCATTCATCTGTCTGCTAGAAGATCTGATTCCAAGGGGTGATCACTGAAATAATTTTGCAATGGATCTTGCTGAAAGCTGGTTGAGATTTTTTTTTCCTTTTTTTGGCTGCATTTTTATTTTATTTTTTTTAAAGTTAAAATACAACATTCCAAAATTTGTTTTAAAAAACAAACAGATGAAGAAAAAACAGAAAACTGACAGTGGGAGCAACCCACCACTGATCCACGGCTATCCAAAAGCCATCTTGGGTCATTCCTAAGTGCTCCCATTCAAATCCAGGGACAGCACTGCCATAGAACCAACTTTGGCAGCAAACTCAGCAGCTCATCAGCAGGAAAAAGAAAAATTCCTACCATCCACTAGCAGTTTTGGGGAGATGTTGGTGATTTAGATTTTCCACCCTAGAGTGAATCTATGTAAAGGAAAAAGTAAGCATCTGGCCTTTTTGTTTTGTTATTTTGTTTTTCCTTCAAACAACAGTCATAACAAATGAGTTAAATGTCCAGGGCTGTTTCTTTCTTCTAAGAACAAAATGCCTGGCCTTCTCAGAGCATGGTGCTTCTCCCTTGAAACCCCTTCTGGGCAGTCCTTTCTCTTAACATGTAGGTAATTAAATATAGACCAACAGTGTGCAGCAGCTACCAAAAAAGCCAATGCAATCCTAAGCATTAACAGAGGGATACAATTAAGATCAACTGAGGCACTAATACCACTCTATAAAGCCTTGGTAAGACCACACCAAAAATAGTACATCCAGTTTTGGTCATCATACTATAAAAAAGATGTTGAGACTCTGAAAAAAGTGCAGAGAAGAACAACCAGGATGATTGGGGGACTGGAGGCTAAAACATACGATGAACTATTACAGGAATTGGGCATGGCTAGTCTAGTGAAGAGAAGGACCAGGGGAGACATGATAGCAGTCTTCCAATATTTGAGGGACTGCCACAGAGAGGAGGGGGTCAAGCTATTTTCCAAGGCACCTGTAGGCCAGACAAGGAATAATGGATGGAAATTGATCCAGGAGAGATTTAACCTGGAAATAAGGAGAAATTTTCTGAAAAATCAACCCGTGGAACAGAAGTTAGGGAAGATTCATCACTGGAAGCTTTCAAGAAGAGACTGGACTGCCATCTGTCCGAAATGCTGTAGGGTCTGCTTGGGCAGGGGGTTGGACTAGATAACCTACCGGGTCCCTTCCAACTCTGTTAATTTGTATCTGCATCTAAGGTATCTCCATAGGGAAGGTAGAAGAAAGATGAAAAAATCAAGGCAGAGCTGGTTGCGACCCAAAAGTCACCAGTTCAATGATGCCATTTAGAAGTGTTGAATCAATCCTAAAGCTTTTCCTAAAGGACCAGGAATCACTTCTTCCGGTCTTTTTACTCTGTATAAAACTTGAAAGAAGTTTATTGAATATTTTGGGCTAGTTCTAGGGAGTGTAGTTGTGTAGAAAAGTGCTGTCTTACTCTATTGATAATCTTTGACATTGACTTTCAGGTCTGCGGCTTCGGGCACTGTATGGACCTAGAAAAAGCCTTTGGACCAGCTATTAGCTTCTCTCAAATGTGATTTTGGAGATCCTCTTTCCAGAAAGCTTGACTTCCCTCAAGCCCAAAGAGACCCATCTCTCTTCATCGTACTAGTAAATCTTTATTAACTTCTAGATGGCATCTAAAATCTGCAATATTTCTTCTCCACATTTAATCTGACTACTTTTTGATGTAATTACCTTTTTCCGGCCACAAAGCTCAATGTGTACAACACCAAAGGAATATGAGCTGTCAAGAAAAAATATTGACTGTTTTACTTTTGTCAATGGCAAAACACATTTTAATGCAACAGGTTTTACTTTTGGAGCTGGCATATTCAAAGGCAATGCATTCTGTTCCAAAAATTTCCCTCTGATAATCAAAGATGTAGCTGCTTCCATCAATAAACAAATCTAATTCTGCATTTAGTAAAGGTTGATTTTCAAATTTTGTCCTCTGGAGTAAATCACATCAAGAATTTGCATGCAATCATGAGGTAAATCATCAAGTGAATTATCTATGACATTAAAGAGATTGGATTTAGCTCATTCAATCAGCCAGAAAATTCAAAAGATGGATAGTATTTTGTTCACGTTTTTGTCTTAGAAGGAACCCTTAACAATACATCATACACATATGGCAATACAGAGCTATTTGTTACTGGTTAGGGGTTGGGCTATTTTCAAATCCTTGAGGTGTCACAGTCTGGCTCCTTGTACATGTTCAAGGGGTAAAATCAAGACCAGGTGAAGTGTTAATACCACTTTATAAGGCCTTGGTAAGACCACACTTGGAATACTGCATCCAGTTTTGGTCACCATGATGTAAAAAAGATGTTGAGACTCTGGAAAGAGTGCAGAGAAGAGCAACAAAGATTAGGGAACTGGAGAATAAAACATATAAAGAACAGTTGCTGGAATTGGGTATGTATAGTTTGATGAAAAGAAGAAATAGGGCTGACACAGATATTATAATGTTCCAATATCTCAGGGGTTACCATAAAGAAGAGGAAGTCAAGCTATTTTCCAAAGCACCTGAAGGCAGGACAAGAAGCAATGGGTGGAAACTAATCAAGGAAAGAAGCAACCTAGAGCTAAGGAGAAATTTCCTGAAGTTAGAACAATGAATCAGTGGAACAACTTGCCTCCAGAAGTTGTGTATGTTCCAACACTGGAAGTTTTTAAGATATTGGACAACCATTTCTCAGAAATGGTATAGGGTTTCCACCCTGAGAAGGGGGTTGGACTAGAAGACCTCCACAGTCTCTTTCAACTCTATTAGTCTGTTATTCATTGTCAGACCATTGGAAAGCAAACAACCTTTGACCGTCTGCTTGAAGAAAGATAGAGAAAAAGGCATCCTTTAAGTTCAATATAGTAAACCATGCAAAGGCAGGTGAAATAAAAGACATCCTAGTATAAGGATTTGGCACTGAATGGTGAATTCTCACTGTGAGTAAATTAATAATTCTCAAGTCCAGATGAAAAGACCCATCACATTTCTTAACTTATTGTGCTCTTATAGCACTTATTGTGCTGTTGAAAATTCAGCAGCATACGTATATCATCTTAATGGGGAAACCCATGACCCTGGAGTAGAACTCTTAAAACAGGCTTAAAAACTCTCTCTTCTATATCATATATCCAAATCTACATTTGAAGTGAAAAAGCGATTTCCCTATGTTCACACATTTTACTCATTGTCAGGTGCAAGAAACCAGGAACCAGAATAGTTTGTTCCATGCAACATATTCACAAGGAACCGAGATCTAACGGTCAGTACAAATTGGCACCAGCCAAGAATCAACAGACTTCAAGTGGGGGAATGGACTGTGTCCATCACGACACAGAGAAGATTAGTGAAAAGCAACCTGTCTTGTTCATCACTCTGAGCTTTAAAAGTTCATAGAAAATCATGAAAATTGGAAAAAAAAACCATCTATTTTAGAAAATGGTCAATACACTAGAGTTAAATTCATTTAATAAAGCACATGCTGGAGAAAAATTGGAGGGGAATAAAATATGTTAGGAAAAGTAGGCAGACAAGCACCTATCTAAACTAGTGTTTCTCACGAATTAGAAAAATTATGTAAGTTGTATAGAAAATATACAATTTGGGAAAAGAAACAAGCATAAAATCTTTATGGTAACAACTGTCTTGTGCCTCGCCCGCCCTCCTCTCCTCAGCCAGGCCCCTCCCATCTCCTGCTATCCGATTCAGGGTCTGATAATGAAGAGGAATGGCCTGGCTTGCTTCCAGCCCCCAGCCCTGGCACCATGCCCGGACAGAATGTCAGGAATGCACAAACAACCCTCACTCCTACAGCGTGTGAGCATGAAACCAGCCACGTGCTAGAATTGCCGACAGCAGATCAGGAGGAAGGAAGTTCACAGTGGACGGATCGCCGCTTCCGGAGAATTGAGAGGCGACGTCAGCAAAAGAAAGGGAGGATCAGGCCTGGATAAGTGCTGAGTCATGGAGCCACACCCCATGGCCTATATAAAGGATCTGCTTTTTGGCATTCCTTGAGTCAAGCAAAAGTCTCATCTGGTTTGCTGAAGTCACACCTTGGATTACTGCCTGCCCTGAGAAATCTGAAAGGAATTTGGCAAAGCTGCAGAGGCTTCGTGGCCATGCTTGATACAGATTTCCCAGACCCGGCCGTCGGAGGGGGAGTGGGACATGACAAACTGTGGATCTGCAGAGGAGGATTTTTTTAAATGGCTTAATGGCTAAGAAATTAGGCCTAGCAAAATAGTTGATAGGAGGAGGTGTCTAAGAAAAGTGTCTAATGATTCAAAATGCTTCTGGAAGAATCCAAGGTCTTTTAGGTAAAGGTAAAGGTTCCCCTTGCACATATGTGCTAGTCGTTCCCAACTCTAGGGGGCAGTGCTCCTCTCCGTTTCAAAGCCAAAGAGCCAGCGTTGTCCAAAGATGTCTTTGGCATGACTCAATGCCAAAGGCTCACGGAACGCTGTTACCTTCCCACCAAAGGTGGTCCCTATTTTTCTACTTGCATTTTTTACATGCTTTCAAACTGCTAGGTTGGCAGAAGCTGGGACAAGTAATGGGAGCTCTCCCCATTACATGGTGCTAGGGATTCGAACCGCTGAACTGCTGAACTTTCGATCGACAAGCTCAGCATCTTAGCCACTGAGCCACCACGTCCCTATTGAGTCTTTTAGTCAAGATCTATTAGTCACTTACAAATGTTTATATTTTTAAAAAGTAGATTTTTAAAAAAGAAAGATCTTTATATGTGTAGCAACCCTGACATCTACTGTGCATGAATCTCAACTGCATCCTTAAACAAATTTATTTCTTTTCCAGAAGACTTTGTGAGCATTACAGCTAATTGAACTCACCAGTTGTGTAAATTTTGCCAAGATAAGAACGGTAAATCTTGTGTTTCGGTTCCCAGTTCTTTCTTTCTTTTTTTTACTAACTGATGACAGGCAGGATAAAATCCAAGAGGATGTGAAGGGATGTCATTTCTAGTTTTTTATTTTATTTAATTTAGATAGTACAAACTTTGGCTTTGAAAATTCTAGGCAAGACAAGCTGATATTAATGGCAGATACGTTTCCAGACAGAACACACATTTTCCTTTGAATTCAGAAGCGGTTATGATATCCTGGGAGTGACCTTGGGAGACTGGGCAAAGAGAGGAAACATTCAGATAAGAGTCAATGTAGCCCACAGCTGCATTATAGGTGAAGTAAGAGGTTCAGAAAAGATCCTCCTTGGATTCTCAGATTGTGAAGGAGACAATGAGAGATTTGTACTTTTATATTTGCAAGATTTTTGGAAAGGAGAGGCATCTTGGTCTAATGCAGTGGTGGGATTCAACTAGTTTGCACCGGTTCAGGAGAACCGTTTGTTAACTCTTTGTGGAGTCCTGCAAACCGCTGAATAGTCAAAGCTCCCTGCCTGCCTGACGATTCCAGTAGCTCACACTCACCTTAGACGTTCCTGCTCATTTGTAATTAACCAAAGGAAGGGAAAAGAAAAAGAAGAAATAATCACATAGCCAATTCCTCAGCAGAAAAATTCTAGTCCCTTTAAAACTCAGGCTTAAAGTTCAAGAGAGTTTTTTTTTCCCTTCTCTCTCCCTTCAGTTAATAGCTCCAGCCTGGGCAGACCGCCAAGAACCATTTAAGAGGTGAATACTTAGTTGCGAACTTGCAAAACCAAAACCTCAGGAATGCAGTGAAGACAGAAACAATAGAAATTTACAGATCATACAGAGTGGAAGGGACATTGGAAGGCCAAAAAGGAGGGTACAGATCACACTTCCAGGGGGAATCTCTCTATGCTGCGTCACCTGCAAAATAATGGAATCTATCATCAACCAATCCATTACCCTCCACTTGAAACAAACAACCTACTCTCTAATAAAGAATTTGGTTTCAGGAAAAAATTATCATGCAACTTACAACTTCTCCACTGCAAAAACATATGGACTACTAATCTTGATCAAGGCAAAACAATAGATGCAATCTACATAGACTTCTGCAAAGCTTTTGACTCAGTAATACACGATAAACTTCTCATAAAACTAAAATCCTATGGCATTTCAGGACCTCTTCACAATTGGATAACAGCTTTCCTGTCAAACAGACAACAAGTGGTCAAAATTGGCAGGTCCTGTTCCTGTCAATAGCGGCGTTCCCCAAGGCAGCGTTCTTGGACCAACACTCTTCATATTATACATTAATGATCTCTGTGACCATATTATAAGTAATTGTGTTCTCTTCGCTGACGATGTCAAACTATTTAATACCACCAACAATACAGCTATCCTTCAAAAAGACCTTGACTTTGTGTCAGAATGGTCTAAAACTTGGCAACTCCAAATCTCAACCAGCAAATGCTCTGTGTTACACATTGGAAAAAAGAATCTGAACACTAAATACAAGCTCGATGGACATTACCTTACAGATGACCCGCACCCTGTAAAAGGCCTTGGAGTTTTCATATCAAATGATCTAAGTGCCAAAGCCCACTGCAACTGCATAGCAAAAAAAGCTCTAAGAGTTGTAAACCTAATTTTGCATAGCTTCTTCTCCAAAAACACTACACTACTAACCAGAGCATATAAAACATTTGCTAGACCTATTCTTGAATACAGCTCATCTGTCTGGAACCCATACCACATCTCTGACATTAATACAATTGAACGAATCCAGAAATATTTTACAAGAAGAGTCCTCCACTCCTCTGTAAACAACAAAATACCTTATACCTCCAGACTTGAAATCCTGGGATTAGAAAACTTAGAACTCCGACAAGACCTGTGTTTAACACACAGAATCATCTATTGCAATATCCTTCCTGTAAAAGACTACTTCAGCTTCAATCACAAAAATACAAAAGCAAAAATAGATTCAAACTCAATGTTAACCGCTTCAATCTTGATTGAAGAAAATATGACTTTTGTAACAGAGTTGTTAACGCTTGGAACACACTACCTGACTCTGTGGTCTCTTCTCAAAATCCCAAAATCTTCAACCAAAAACTGTCTACTATTGACCTCACCCCATTCCTAAGAGGACTATAAGGGGTGTGCATAAGAGCACAAAAATGCCTATCGTTCCTATCCTATTGTTTCTTTCATTTCAAGTCAAAGATGGCGCCGACGAAGGCTGCCTCGGTGAAATGCTCTCTAATTGTTTCTTTATTTCTAATTGTTCTCTGTGACTCACTACGGATTTCCTACTCACGAGACCATCTGCTAAAAATTATGGAACATTTCTTTAAGGAGCAGCTTTCTTTAATCTCACCCCCGCCTGTCTTTACAAACACGGAGGAGATTCTAACACAGGAGGAGGCAATTCCCACGGAGCTATGGATTACTAAAAAAACCAAACGACGGAAACAAAGGAAAAGAGGTAAGCGATCTGGGATCTTAAACAGATTAAGAAGTCGCATTAAAACTCCTCTGCCTTCAATTTTCCTAACAAATATACGCTCACTTACAAATAAGATGGATGAAATACTCCTCTTAAACAAATACTATTCTGATTTTCGCAATTCAGCAGTCCTATGCTTCTCTGAAACCTGGTTAAATGAATCAGTTGAAAATAGCAGCCTGAACATTCCAGGATTTCAAATTGAACGATCAGACAGGATTCCAGAAACATCTGGTAAAAAGAAAGGAGGAGGCTTATGCCTATATATTAATAGAACCTGGTGTCAAGATTTTAATATAATTTACAAATTCTGTGACAACAATTTAGAGACTCTAATTATCAACTGTAAACCTTACTATTCGCCTCGTGAATTTTCCTCATTTCTTCTAATTGCTGTTTATGTCCCACCACAAGCCTGTGTAAATAAGGCATTACAAACTCTAGCTGACCAAATCATGGAGGCTGAAGCCAAACACCCTGATTCACTGGCCATTGTTTTGGGAGATCTAAACAAGGCAAACTTAAGGAAGGAGCTACCAAAATACTTTCAGCATGTCAATTGTCCCACCAGAGACAAGAATACTCTAGACCATTGCTACACAACACTAAAAGATGCCTATCGGTCTTTACCACGTGCAGCTGTAGAACACTCTGAACATTGCATGATTCACCTTGTACCTGCTTACAGACAAAGACTTAAAGCCACAAAACCAATAATTAAATCAGTGAAAACCTGGACGGAGGAATCAGAATTAAAGCTACAGGCATGTTTTGACTGCACTGATTGGAATATTTTTAAAGATACCTCTGCAGACCTGGATGAACTCACAGATACTCTAACATCATATGTCAGCTTCTGTGAAGACCTATGTGTACCTACAAGGAACTTGCGAATACACAGTAACAACAAACCTTGGTTTACACCTAAACTTAAGCAGCTACGACATTCCAAAGAGGAAGCCTACAGAAAAGGTGATAAAATGCTATACAATCAGGCCAGAAATGCACTAACAAGGGAGATCAGAGCAGCAAAAAGAAGCTACTCTGAAAAGCTAAAGAATCAGTTTTCAGCAAATGAACCAGCAAACATGTGGAAAACTCTTAAAAATATCACCGGCTATGGCAAACCTCCTTCCCAGGCTGAAGGTAACCAACAACTGGCAGATGACTTGAATGAGTTTTATTGCAGGTTTGAAAGGAAACTACAGCCACCTATCTCCACAACCCCCATCTCAGACACACCAACAACAGCCAAGCCTCCTACAACTGACCCCATTTCATTGGGTTCACAACCCCTAGTGATCACAGAAAAGGAAGTGCAGGACCTATTTCACAGACAAAAGCCAGGAAAAGCTCCCGGCCCAGACAAGATAACTCCTTCTTGCTTAAAAGTCTGTGCTGACCATCTTCACCCATATTTTCAATAAATCACTAGAGATGTGTTATGTTCCTTCTTGCTTCAAACGCTCTACCATCATCCCAGTGCCGAAGAAGCCCACCATCAAGGAACTGAATGACTACAGACCAGTTGCTTTAACATCTGTAGTCATGAAAACCTTTGAAAGGCTAGTGCTTTCCTACCTGAAAACCATCACGGATCCGCTGTTAGACCCCTTGCAATTTGCATACCGAGCAAATAGATCAACAGATGATGCTGTTAATATGGCTCTGCACTACATCCTACAACATCTTGAGTCTCCAAAGACCTATGCAAGGGTCCTTTCTGTAGACTTTAGTTCAGCATTCAATACCATCATTCCAGACATTCTTCTAACTAAGCTAAACCAGCTACAGGTACCGGAACAGACTTGTACGTGGATCACAAGCTTCCTAACAAACAGAAAGCAGCAGGTGAAGCTAAGCAAGATCACATCAAATACCTGCACAATTAGCACAGGCCCCCCCCAAGGCTATGTGCTCTCCCCACTTCTCTTCTCTCTGTATACCAATGACTGCATCTCCAATGATCCATCTGTTAAGCTACTGAAGTTCGCAGATGACACAACAGTGATTGGTCTCATTTGAGACAATGACGAATCCACATATAGACAAGAGGTCGAACGACTAGCTTTGTGGTGCAACCAAAACAATCTGGAACTGAACACACTCAAAACTGAAATGGTGGTAGACTTTAGGAGAAACCCTTCCATACTTCTACCTCTCACAATACTTGACAACACAGTATCAACAGTAGAAACCTTCAAATTTCTGGGTTCTATCATATCGCAAGATCTCAAATGGACAGCTAACATCAAAAACATCATTAAAAAAGGACAACAAAGAATGTTCTTTCTGCGCCAACTCAGTAAGCTCAAACTGCCCAAGGAGCTGCTGATCCAATTCTACAGAGGAATTATTGAGTCTGTCATTTGCACCTCTATAACTGTCTGGTTCGGTTCTGCAACCCAACAAGAAAAACACAGACTTCAGAGGATAATTAGAACTGCAGAAAAAATAATTGCTACCAACCTGCCTTCCATTGAGGACCTGTATACTGCACGAATCAAGAAGAGGGCCGTGAAAATATTTGCAGATCACTCGCATCCAGGACATAAACTGTTTCAACTCCTACCCTCAAAATGCCGCTATAGAGCACTGCACACCAGAACAACTAGACACAAGAACAGTTTTTTCCCCGAACGCCATCACTCTGCTAAACAAATAATTCCCTCAACACTGTCAGACTATTTACTGAATCTGCACTACTATTAATCTTCTCATAGTTCCCATCACCCATCTCTTTCCACTTATGACTGTATGACTATAACTTGTTGCTGGCAATCCTTATGATTTATATTGATATATTGACCATCAATTATGTTGTAAATGTTGTACCTTGATGAAGGTATCTTTTCTTTTATGTACACTGAGAGCATATGCACCAAGACAAATTCCTTGTGTGTCCAATCACACTTGGCCAAAAAATATTCTATTCTATTCTATTATATGTGTTTATATATAATGTTGTGACAAAATAAATAAATAAATAAAATAGAATATCCCAGAGGGCAGCAAAGGCTCTTCTCCTAGGCAGCATCAGCCAAAATCCCTTCACTGATGGAGGTGCCCACCTTGCCCCCTCTGCCACCATGGATGGCGTGGACCAATCCATTCATCTGAGATTATTCATTTATTATTCCTTTTCTCTTGTAGCTCAAGTCACAGCACAGGAGGAAGCTGGTCTTTCTCATTTTATATCTCAACAATAATTGCCATTTGAGAGAAATCAGAGTAAGGGGGCAACCAGCTAATAGTGATCCATGGTTGAGGATAAGCTTAGAGTTGGATCACCCCAACCTAAAATCAGCACCTTAGTTGCTATGCTAGACTTGCTCCTCTCAATGGCAGCTGACTGGCAATCCTTACATTTACCACATGAGTGGAGAATTTTTTCCTTTGAAGGCCACATGCTACAGAGAATGGTCTCCTATTCATAAGAGTATCTTTGTTTGCTTTTGTTAAGATATTAAAATTTATTTTAGAATACACATTATTTTAGAGCGGATTGCTCTTGCGTGAGGTAATCTGCGCTGTGATTGGTTGCCATAGGTGTGAAGGGGGAGGGGGAGTCTCCCTTTTTTCCCGCCTTTTTCT
This sequence comes from Ahaetulla prasina, assembly GCF_028640845.1. Taxonomy (NCBI): domain Eukaryota; kingdom Metazoa; phylum Chordata; class Lepidosauria; order Squamata; family Colubridae; genus Ahaetulla; species Ahaetulla prasina. The sequence continues at coordinate 35,020,294 of NC_080547.1, read as the reverse complement.
CCTGTCTGTCTTTGTGATTTACCTCATGAGGCTCCTTGTTTGTCTTTCTCGTTTTCTGTAAACACAGATGTCAAATATATTTATTGAGTATGACACCTGCTGCACAATTCCCTGACAATTTTCATATGTGTAAAAGCCATTTTGGCATAGCCTTGATCCGTTTCTTGTAGCAGTGGCACTTAGACTTATATGTCGCTTCACAGAGCTTTTAGTGCCCTCTCTAAGGGCTTTACAGAGTCAGCCTATTGCCCACAACAATCCGGGTCTTTCTATTACTTTTAGAAAGGATCTCTTTTCAATATAAGAAAAACAAATACTTTTCAGGAAAAAAAATGTCACAAAATAATTTCTACTGTGATATTAACCTTTCTCTGAATGTTGCCATGTGTCTTCTTCTATAGGTGGTAGAAGATGGATGGCCCTTGAGCATTATTCTCCCACACTATAGAACAATACAGGTAGTCCTTGGCTTACAACAGTTCATTTAGTGACTGTTTAAAGTTACAAGGGCTCTGTGGTAGCGATTTATGGTCATTTTTTCACAGTTACGACCTTTCCAGCATTCCCATGATCATGTGATCAAAATTAAGATGCCTGGCAATGGGTTCATACTTATGACCGTTGCTGTGTCCCAAAATCATGTGATCACCTTCTGATAAGCAGCGTCAATGGGGAAACTAGATTCACTCTAGGTTACCAAAAACCAGGTTACTAACTTATCAACTCCAGTGATTCACTTAACAACTGAGGCAAGAAAGGTCATAAAATGGGGCAAAATTCATTTAACAAATATCTCGCTTAACAACAGAAATGTGGGGATGAATTGTTATCATAAGTTGGGGGACTATCTGTAATATGAAGGGAAATTTCCAATTTTATTTCCTGCATTTTAGTATGGGTGATGAGGAAAGAAGATGATCAAAATATTCTATATCATTTCTCATTTTGCCGACTTTCTGGTGGTTTTTAATGAGCACCAAGATGATTCAGGTTTCTTTGATTCAAAATTACACACACACACAAAAAGGGGTCTCTGTGTGTGAATAAGCATGGTGATGAAGATAGACATTTTTCTAAACCCTCTTCTTATGATCATCTTCTGTGGCTCTGAAGATTTTCAAACTGCAATGGATGAGATAGAACTGCTGAGTCTGTCTTGTAAAATGATGACACGGAGGCATGAAATAATTATAAAATGTAAACTAGCTGTACATACACAACAATGGCAAAGCCTAGTGAACTGTAGAAGAGGTTTTAATGAATTCAGGTATTCCTTTTTTTTAAAAAAAAGATTTTTTATTTTTAAAACAAACAAACAAACATAAAAGCATCTTCCATTCAAATACAATGTGTCAGTGGGTTAGTTACAAATCTTTGTGCATTTCAGCATAAACATATCATTAATTTATCTGATCTTCCATTTTATCATCTAATACATATTCAAATATTTTAATCCATTGATCCTTAGAACTATAACATTTCATTCTTTCATTTGATAGATCAATTTTATCTTTTAACACCATTTATTCCATCATCATAAATCGTTTATTCCTTGAATAACTTTTCCCTTGTAAGAAACTCCAATCTTCTTCATCATATTTTCTCTTCTAACCATTGATAAAATAAATCCCATATCTTATAGTATTGCTTATCTTCCTGTTCTCTAATTTCAAATGTCAGTTTACTGATTTCTGCACATTCCATTATTTTCTTAATAATTTCATCTTGCAATGGCAATTTCTCATTTTTCCAGTTCTTAGCTAGCTGCTGTTACAACATTCACAAGTCTTCAGGTATTCCTAAAGAAATATCAATAGTTGGTGGTCCTCATAGCTTCCATTCTTAGATGATGATTCCGGACATGTTTTTTACTCAGAGGTAAGTCCTATTGAACTCAGCAGGAACTACCGCTGAATATGTGCCAAGGAAGCAATGTTGTTGGTTTTTTTTAAAAAAAAAAAAATAGCTTGGCAGAGAAATTATTTCACAAAGCTATTCTTCCTGAAATGTTGGTTCACTTTCACAACCGCTTTTCTACCAGGGCCAAACGTAGCCACTAATAACCTTCACTTTGATTTCCCACATATCCAACAAGCTGCATTTTATAATTTGATAAAAGTGGGAATGATGTTTCTATATTTAATTAATTGTAGAATTAAATATGTTTTTATCTGATTCTTTCCCATTATTTTGCCTTAACTCTGCCTAGTAAAAAAAAAAATCAATCAATATTTTGATCCCAAAACTTGAATATTTCTCAACTAATCATCCCCTCTGACGATCAAATGAAAGTATTTACTCTGTGATAGGAGCTAGAATGACTTTCTCCAATCTGATTCGGGTGGGATAGATTGCAACATTCCAGATCTGCAACATTCCCAAATCCCAGTAGGCATCTAGATGGAAATAAGCTTTAGACCATTGACTGTCTTCTTTTGACAATTTGTTTATTTATTTTTATTTATTTTATGCCCAAGGTGACTCTGAGCAGCTTACAAGATAAAACACAAAAACATTTGACAATTATAAATATAAGGACATTAAAATTAAAAAAAAATTAAACTAAAAAAGCAAGGATTTGGAAAGGACAGGCAAGGTTTTAAGGCTTTTCCTGAGGGATAAAAGAGAGGGTGGATCTTACCTCCTGTGGCAAGATGTTCCAAAGGCAAGGAGTAATGACAGAAAAGGCTCTTCTTCTAGATCCCACCAGCTGAAATTCCTTGGCAGAAGGATCTACAGCAGCCCTGCTGCCAGCATGAGTGGGGCAGGTATTGGGGAAAGATGGTTCTGCAGATAACCTAGATCCATGGCATAAAGGGCTTTAAAGATAACAATTAACAATCTTAATTGCACCCGGTAACAGAGCAGTACAGCTCTTGTAACAAGGTGTTGCATATACTATCCAAGGAGCCTCCAAAATTGTCTAGGCCAAAAATGGACCAATTGTAGCTTCTGAATACTCTTCAAGGGAAGCCCCTGTAGAACACAATACAAAAATCAAGTGGGAGATGGACCATAGTTGGAAGCAGGATGCTTGCTGCTTTCCAAGGGTGAGAAGATAACAACCTTGTTAAATAATAATTATGAATGCTAAAAACCTTAAGAAAAGCTTTGGTGATTCAGGGAAGTTTAGGATTATTATTTTTGGATCAAGAACTGGGACATTAGATAAGACTATAAAATGTCATCAAATGCAGGGGGAAATATCATCACTTTGTGTGGAGAATAGCAGTAAATAAGGGCTTAGCTTCTTCATTCTGTTAAAAAATTTCCTTTGCATAAGTGATTAAGGTAAATATTTTTTCCTATTATTTTCTAATTTCTGCCATGAGAAAGCTAAATGTCAGAGTGTGTTTGTTATTACAAATTCTTGGCATGGATGAGATTTACTATGCTAAATGTTTTATACTTGTCTTTCAAGGATTAGGACCATCTCCAGAAAGTCACATGAAAGTTTTGTAAACAAAAAAGTGGATATTGCCAGGTAAGGTTACATGATTATTTCCATGACTTCCATGAATTGATCGAACCCTTTTCTGAAGAAAGGAAAAAAAAAGATTGAGGGAGCTACATATTATTATTTATTTATTTATTATTTAATCATATTTGTATACCGCCCTATCTCCCGAGGGACTCAGGGCGGTTAACAGGCACTTAAAAACACATAAATACAGAGTAAAAAACAATTTAAAAACTTATTCTAAACGCCAAATATTTAAAAATATAAAAAATAAAACCCAGTTTAAAACCCGTAAATTTAAAATCTAACTCAGTCCTGCGCAAATAAATGTGTTTTAAGCTCACGGTGGAAGGTCCGAAGGTCCGGAAGCTGACGAAGTCCTGGGGGTAGTTCGTTCCAAAGGGTGGGAGCCCCCACAGAGAAGGCCCTTCCCCTGGGCGCCGCCAGACGACATTGCCTCGCTGACGGCACCCTGAGGAGTCCCTCTCTATGAGAGCGCACGGGTCGGAGAGAGGTATTCGGTAGCAGCAGGCGGTCCCGTAAGTAGCCCGGCCCTATGCCATGGAGCGCTTTGAAGATGGTCACCAAAACCTTGAAGCGCACCCGGAAGGCCACAGGTAGCCAGTGCAGTCTGCGCAGGATAGGTGTCATGCGGGAGCCACGAGGGCTCCCTCTATCACCCGCAGCCGCATTCTGACTAACTGCAGCCTCCGGATGCCCTTCAAGGGAGCCCCATGTAGAGAGCATTGCAGTAATCCAGGCGAGACGTCACGAGTGCGTGAGTGACCGTGCATAGGGCATCCCGGTCTAGAAAGGGGCGCAACTGGCGCACCAGGCGAACCTGGTAGAACGCTCTCCTGGAGACGGCCGTCAAATGATCTTCTAGAGACAGCCGTTCATCCAGGAGGACGCCTAAGTTGTGCACCCTCTCCATCGGGGCCAATGACTCGCCACCGACAGTCAGCCGCGGACTCAGCTGACTGTACCGGGATGCCGGCATCCACAGCCACTCTGTCTTGGAGGGATTGAGCTTGAGCCTGTTTCTCCCCATCCAGACCCGTACGGCTTCCAGACACCGGGACAGCACTTCGATAGCTTCGTTGGGGTGGTCCGGTGTGGAAAAGTACAGCTGGGTGTCATCAGCGTACAGCTGGTACCTCACACCGAAACCACTGATGATCTCACCCAGCGGCTTCATGTAGATGTTGAACAGAAGGGGCGAGAGGATCGACCCCTGCGGCACCCCACAAGTGAGGCGCCTCGGGGCCGACCTCTGCCCCCCTGTCAACACCGTCTGCGACCGGTCGGAGAGATAGGAGGAGAACCACCGATAAACGGTGCCTCCCACTCCCAATCCCTCCAACCGGCGCAGCAGGATACCATGGTCGATGGTATCGAAAGCCGCTGAGAGGTCTAATAGGACCAGGGCAGAGGAACAACCCCTATCCCTGGCCCTCCAGAGATCATCCACCAACGCGACCAAAGCCGTCTCCGTGCTGTAACCGGGCCGGAAACCGGACTGGAACGGGTCTAGATAGACAGTTTCATCCAGGTGTAAGGGAAACTGATATGCCACCATACTCTCTACAACCTTCGCCGCGAAGCGAAGGTTGGAGACCGGACGATAATTACCTAAAACAGCCGGGTCCAGGGAAGGCTTCTTAAGGAGGGGCCTCACCACCGCCTCTTTCAAGGCGGCGGAAGACACCTCCACCAGAGAAGCAGTCGAATCGCCTGGAGCCAGCCTTGTGTCACCTCCTGAGTGGCCAGCACCAGCCAGGAGGGGCACGGGTCCAGTAAACACGTGGTGGCATTCAACCTACCCAACAACCTGTCCATGTCCTCGGGAGCCACAGGGTCAAACTCATCCCAAACAACGTCACCAAGACCACCCTCGGACATCTCACCTGAGTCACCGCAATTTTGGTCCAACCCGTCCTGAAGCTGAACGATTTTATCGTATAGATAACCGTTAAACTCCTCAGCACGTCCCTGCAGCGGGTCATCCCTCCCCTGGTGAAGGAGGAACGAGTCACCCAAACAGGGCGGCTGGGCGGTTATCTGCCGACGCAATGAGGGAGGAGGCGAGCAACCCGCTTCCTCAATGCCACTAGGTAAGCCCTAGTATAGGACTTCACTAGTGTCCGATCAGCCTCTGAACGGCTAGACCTCCAGGAACTCTCTAGGCGCCTTCTCCGCGCTTCATCCCCTCAGCTCCTCGGAGAACCAAGGAGCCGGTTGGGACCTGCGCCGGGTCAGAGGCCGCAGAGGCACGACACGGTCTAAGGCCCCCGCCGCGGCCCGTTCCCAGGCCGCAACAAGTTCCTCAGACGTGCCATGAGCCAGACCCTCAGGAAGTGGCCCAAGCTCCGTCCGGAACCTCTCCGGGTCCATCAGGCGCCTGGGACGGAACCAATGCATCGTCTCCGTCTCCCTGCGGTGTTGGATGGCGGTCAGAAAGTCCAGGTGAAGGAGAGAGTGATCTGACCATGACAAAGGTTCAATGACTATTTCCTTTAAGTCCAGATCTCTCAACCACTGACCAGAGACAAAAATCAGATCCAGTGTACCACCCCCCGTGTGAGTAGGGCCATCAACTACTTGAGTCAGGTCCAAGGCCGTCATGGAAGCCGTGAACTCCCGAGCTGCTGTCGATGACGAGCCGGAAGATGGCAAGTTAAAATCCCCTTGTCTAGCATATCAAAGAGGAGGATTAAGGGGGACATGATAAGTGTCCTCTAGTACTTGTGGAGATATTATAGTGAAGAGGGCATTGACTTATTAAAGGGAGATCCAAAGTAAAAGTAAGGAGAAATTTTCTGACAGTGAGAACAATTAATCAATGGAAGGAAAGTTCACTGGCGATTTGACTGGGATGGAATAAGGCTCCTGTCTTGAGCAGGGAATTGGACTAGAAGAGCGATGAGGTCCCTTCCAGCCCTATGATTCTATATTCTGTGAAAGTAGCCAAGCTGGTAGCCAGTGCCACCTCTCACAGTAGCCAATCCCAAAACTGAATTATAAATTCTGTAAAAAAAAAAGGAAACAAAGGAAACAGATTTATTCCCAGGACTAAATTTCATTGGGTGACCTCTGCTTCAAAATAACCTCCCTAAATTCTTAACCCTGTTTATGGTTAAAAAACAACAACAACCTAAATAGCTCCTCATAAAATGCACATGGAAAGGTCCCCCAACACAAAGAGAAAAAAGTTAGAGCAACCTTAGTATAAAATGTCTTAATGCAATTCAAACTAGGCCTTTTTGCTGAGTTGCTAAGGTTGAGAGAACACTGTACTAGGGTCAACATCTCATGGTACAACCGATATAGTGAACCTTATAGCTGGCTTCACCGTTCAGAGCAAGAGGACTGCAGTATGGACTGAAGTCACTTTGTTCTTTTACATTTTACATGAATTTACTACATTAGTTTTCCCAAATTCTTTCAATGGGAAAAGAATCTCCCATTTACTCTTTCTAGAATTTTGCAATGCTGTTTCAAAGCACATTTATATGCTGAAATTTGCAGTGTTCTTTTATTTTGAATATATGTTTTATTGATACATTTTTTTCTTTAAAAACATAAAAAACCCATATCTCTCTGAACAGCATGTTGTCTGGAGACAGTTAATTTTAAGTAAACATACAACAATACTCATAATCATACAAGTAATCTTACTGAACATATCAGTATTAATCACAAAATAATAATACAATTAGTTTATCCATCTTGCAGAATTTTCAATACTAACATTTTAATTATCTTTTTAGATTATTTTTAGTTTTTAACCTCTGTTTCTGTTAGTTAGCTATTTGTAAAATAAATCCCATCTTAAAAAATATTCTTTTCCCCCTTTTCTAGAGTTTTCAATGCTGTTCCAAAGCACATTTGTATGCTGAAATTTGCAATGTTCTGAATGTTGTGATTCAACTTACTGCTAATGTTATTTGTTATCAAAAACAAATAAATGAGCACCCTATTATACATTTGCATATTTTAGGTGAACGTCTACTCAAAAATATTTTATATGAGGAAAAATTATTTGTAATTTGTCAATGATGGGGGTGGGAAGAGAGAATATTAAAGGTATAAAAAATAAGATTATTAGGAGAAAGCCTGTAGGAAAAATGTGCATAATGCAGAATTAAAAATACAGCCAAATTCAGGAATAAACTGAAAGAATTGTAAACCTGGAAAAACAAGAGTTTCTGTCATAAGACTTTAGGGGGAAAAAAAGTTTAACTTCCCCTTTTTATTGTACTCTTTAAAATGGTTGTTTATAGCATATTGCAGATCACATCCATAAACACCAACTAGCAGTAAGAAGACAGGATGAAAACTCCTTAAGTCCTTAAGTCCTTAACACAGAGTTTCAACTGGGAGACTGGGAGCATCCTAGATCAAGCCAAGTTCAAAAAGACTAGAAAATTCCTGGGATTTGGGACTCAAGCAAATCAGGTACACAGAGTTCAAATCATCTACACATTAATTGAAAGAGACAATCAAGAAGACAAAAAGGAACAAAAAAAAACACCCACCCCAAATATTTCTTCACTGGCAACCCACTACCAGATGAGCAAACACCAATACCAAGATGAACTGGACCAACAATAAAGTACAACAATATCCCAGTCAAGAAACTTCCAACTCAGACAAAAAGCTAACAACAAAAACAACCTAATTTGCTGAAATGGAATTACAAAGAAGATTCTCACCAACACCAATAGGGAAAGCCACTTGTATATAAATAGAGAGCAAATCCCATTCCCTTCTAGCATTGATGATATTACCTAGTTTGGTAATGAAATGTCTGCAAGAAAAAAAGGACCCCACAGTATTCATAAGCAGTAGCTGCTTAAAACACAGTAATATCAGCACAGTAATACAACAGTTTACAATAGCAAAGCCTGCATCCTAAAGAATAGCCTTAATAATAATAATAACTGACTGCCAAAAGGTTAAGCATAATAATTGTTTCAGAGTTGTTTTGCCTTGTCTCTTGCCAGCAGCTAATTGAACGAAACAGACAAAAGGAGATTAAAGGAGATTCAAAGGAGATTAATGCCAAGGGGAATGTAGAAAGGAACTATTTCTTCCCTGATCTGTTTCTTTATTTCTTTGTTTCCTCTATTTATTTTTATTTTATCTTCCAAAGCTGTAAAGGGCCTTATGCTGCACCTTATGCAACATTAGAATTAGTGGGAGTCAAGAATGCATACATTTCTCCTGCCTATATAAAAGAAACAGGGCTTTGTGGCTGCCATCTTGACACTCTTTGACCAAACCTCCCTGCAGATGCCCATAGCTGCAGTCAAAACTCATGAAAATCACTGAACCTTGTTAATGGTGGTTAGAATTGGGGGAGAGATTCATTAGCAAAATGAATAACAAATGGAGTCTTAAAGAACCAGTTTGGTGTAATGGTTAAGATGCTGGTCTAGGAACCAGGAGACTGTGAGCCCATCTAAGGCATGAAAGCCAGTTGGGTAACTTTGGGCCTCTCTGTTAGCCCAACAGAACTCATAAGGTTCCCCAACAATGTGGTTGGAGAAGATAATAGGACAATGAAAGAATGTTAGGAATGTTCACCACCTTGACTTATTTATAAAAATAATAAAGGCAGGGGAGAAAATCTAAACATAAACCAGAAATCAAGAACAAGACATTTGGCCATAAATCATATAGATGTAGGAGAAGAAAAGAAAAAACTGGAGGATGGAGTTAAATGTAACATCAGTTTGGAGTTGTTGCATTCTCAAGTCCAGTCCTCCATGAATTTCATTGACTCTTTTCTAGTATCAATTTAACATTTACCATTGGTTGACTAGATTTGTGTATACAGTGGCAGAGGTAAACCTTCTGTGCTTTGAATTCAATGGCTTTGTTTGATTAATTGTGGCTGCATTGTGTTGAATTCCAACATGACCTGGTCATTCTCTGCCAAAGTTCCTGCAACTTCAACCCCCTTATCATTCCATCTCTGTTAATCAGAGTTCAGTCCAGTATAGTTGACTCTCTATTCCTTCCACAATTAATAGAAGCCACCATGGGGTTGTCAAAAAATTTCTTTCTTTCTTTGACAAAGTGACTAAATCAGTGGATAAGGGAAACACTGTGGACACTGTTTTAGTTTTAGGAGAAGTTTATCATGTACCACTGTGTCAAAAGCTTTACAGAAGTCTACATAAATTGCATCTATTGCTTTGCCTTGATCAAGATTTGTAGTCCATATGTTTTTGCAGTGAAGAAATTGTAAATTGCATGATAATTTTTTTCTGAAACCAAATTGTTTATTAGAGAGTAGGTTGTTTGTTTCTAGGTGGAGGATAATGGATTGGTTGATTATAGATTCCATTCTTTGCAGGTGATGCAGCATAGAGAGATTGGTCTGTAATGCTCAACTAGGCTGGAGTCTCCTTTTTTGAAGACAGGGATGACTGTGGCTAGTGACCAAAGTTTGGGAAGGGAGCTGGTCGTGAAAGCTTTTTCAAAGATTATGCTTAGGGGTTCTGCTATATTAGTGGAAAGCTTTTTTAAGAAGTATGCACAAAGTCAATCAGGTCCAATAGATAGGAATGGTTTCAGTTTGCGAAGGGCTTTTTCAACATTATCTTCTGTGAAATCTATTTTTGTTAGGTCGTTGTACTCATTGTTGATATGACTGGGGAATGTTGGGTATGGGCCATTACTGTTAACAAAGACTGAGCCAAAGAATGTGTTAAAGAGGTTTGCTTTAACTGTTTCATCATTATATTCTTTGCCGTTAGATCCTTTTCGTGGTGGGATGAATCTCAAGTCTTTAAGTTTGTTGTTCACAAAATTATAAAAAGCACGATTGGAATTTGTGCGCAGAAGGTCTTCTTCTTGCTTGGTGTGGTAATTGTTGCATTCAATTTTTATTTTATTTTATCTTCCAAAGCTGTAAAGGGCCTTATGCTGCACCTTGTGCAACATTAGAATTAGTGGGAGTCAAGAATGCACACATTTTTCCTGCCTATATAAAAGAAACAGGGCTTTGTGGCTGCCATCTTGACACTCTTTTACCAACCCTCCCTGCAGATGCCCATAGCTGCAGTCAAAACTCATGAAAATCACTGAACCTTGTTAATGGTGGTTAGAATTGGGGGAGAGATTCATTAGCAAAATGAATAACAAATGGAGTCTTAAAGAACCAGTTTGGTGTAATGGTTAAGATGCTGGTCTAGGAACCAGGAGACGGTGAGCCCATCTAAGGCATGAAAGCCAGTTGGGTAACTTTGGGCCTCTCTGTTAGCCCAACAGAACTCATAAGGTTCCCCAACAATGTGGTTGGAGAAGATAATAGGACAATGAAAGAATGTTAGGAATGTTCACCACCTTGACTTATTTATAAAAATAATAAAGGCAGGGGAGAAAATCTAAACATAAACCAGAAATCAAGAACAAGACATTTGGCCATAAATCATATAGATGTAGGAGAAGAAAAGAAAAAACTGGAGGATGGAGTTAAATGTAACATCAGTTTGGAGTTGTTGCATTCTCAAGTCCAGTCCTCCATGAATTTCATTGACTCTTTTCTAGTATCAATTTAACATTTACCATTGGTTGACTAGATTTGTGTATACAGTGGCAGAGGTAAACCTTCTGTGCTTTGAATTCAATGGCTTTGTTTGATTAATTGTGGCTGCATTGTGTTGAATTCCAACATGACCTGGTCATTCTCTGCCAAAGTTCCTGCAACTTCAACCCCCTTATCATTCCATCTCTGTTAATCAGAGTTCAGTCCAGTATAGTTGACTCTCTATTCCTTCCACAATTAATAGAAGCCACCATGGGGTTGTCAAAAAATTTCTTTCTTTCTTTGACAAAGTGACTAAATCAGTGGATAAGGGAAACACTGTGGACACTGTTTTAGTTTTAGGAGAAGTTTATCATGTACCACTGTGTCAAAAGCTTTACAGAAGTCTACATAAATTGCATCTATTGCTTTGTCTTGATCAAGATTTGTAGTCCATATGTTTTTGCAGTGAAGAAATTGTAAATTGCATGATAATTTTTTTCTGAAACCAAATTGTTTATTAGAGAGTAGGTTGTTTGTTTCTAGGTGGAGGATAATGGATTGGTTGATTATAGATTCCATTACTTTGCAGGTGATGCAGCATAGAGAGATTGGTCTGTAATGCTCAACAAGGCTGGAGTCTCCTTTTTTGAAGACAGGGATGACCGTGGCTAGTGACCAAAGTTTGGGAAGGGAGCTGGTCGTGAAAACTTTTTCAAAGATTATGCTTAGGGGTTCTGCTATATTAGTGGAAAGCTTTTTTAAGAAGTATGCACAAAGTCAATCAGGTCCAATAGATAGGAATGGTTTCAGTTTGCGAAGGGCTTTTTCAACATTATCTTCTGGGAAATCTATTTTTGTTAGGTCGTTGTACTCATTGTTGATATGACTGGGGAATGTTGGGTATGGGCCATTACTGTTAACAAAGACTGAGCCAAAGAATGTGTTAAAGAGGTTTGCTTTAACTGTTTCATCATTATATTCTTTGCCGTTAGATCCTTTTCGTGGTGGGATGAATCTCAAGTCTTTAAGTTTGTTGTTCACAAAATTATAAAAAGCACGATTGGAATTTGTGCGCAGAAGGTCTTCTTGCTTGGTGTGGTAATTGGTGCATTCAATTTTTATTTTATTTTTATATTTTTTATAAATATAAAATTTTTTATGAATATAAATTTTTATATTTTTATATTTATTTTCAGTTTTCCTTACCTTGTAAAGAAGTTTCCTTCAACTGATGGGTGCGGTGAAATATTTCTCTGAGGTTCCCTGCCTAACCTTTAAAAAAAAAAGATTAAATTGCCAAAAGGAAGAATGATCTAAGCATGCTTTGAATCATTTGCAAATCTACCAACATCTATCCTAGACTTTCCGATTGAACTTTAACATTTATTTTACTTTGGTATCTTTTTCAAGGGCCAGTGTGATATAAGTTAAGGTGTTGGATTGGAGTCAGGATAGCCATGTTTAAATCCCCAGTTACCATGCATCTCACTGGATGACTTTGGACATTACTTTTCTTAGTGCAGACTAAGTCCCAAGAGTGGTGCTGTGAAGAAAAATAAGAAGTTATCTCATGTATATTTTAAGCTCCATGGAGGAAATGTGGAAGATGAATGTAAGAGAATAAAGAAGATTCTTGAAGATAGCTCTTATGCAACAATTTTCTTAGATTATATAGAAGAATTTTCTGTTTCTGTTTATTCTTTTTGACCAAGATAATATAATTTGATTGAGTTTATAATAGTTTCTAGATTACAACAATAGATAATAATACACCAGCAAATATAACACAAAAATCACAGAAAAATAGGATAAAAAGGAAAAATATAATTGTTCTAAAATATCAAAAAAGGATTAGAGTAAATATGGCATTCTGTACAAATTATAGGACAGTACTTGACTAGGGCCAAGAAAATAAAAACAAACTGATCGAATAATAACATCTTGAAATAAACCATTCCACCCATTAATTGAGCTCGCTTTGAATGCATATTACTGCAGCTGACATTCACATCAACATATAAATCTCCTGTTTCAGAAAATGGAAGAGCTGGTGAAGGAATCATGTGAAAACAAAAGCTCTTGAGTTCTCTACAAAGGGAGAAATCTACCATGGCATAGAAGGTTTTTTTCCCCTGTACTGAAGTCAAGGACCCCTTAGGTAAATGCATTGGCATGGACAAAGTCTTTCCCACAATAACATCGTTTTTCAGAGGCTACAAGTCAGCTCATTGAGCTTCCTGGTTAGCAACCAGCACTAAATGCTGGCAATATTGAAAGGATACTAGAATGCTCAAAAAGTGCCTCTTACTCACAAAATACTATTTAAAAAATCAACTCTTGGCATCTAAGACCCCGATGCCCCCATTAAGAGGCCCCAAATTTAGTTGTATTAACATGTGAGCCAGGGAAGGCAGTGCTGTGAGCATGTAATCCTCTCCTTTTGGCTTTTGCTTTGAGGGATGCCTTCAAAGAAGCTTTTCAGATGTCATGGTTGGAGTGACAAGCACTAAGCCAGTTGGAAAACTGCCCTCCAGTAATCTTGTTACAACTTAGAATTTGGGCGAATCCTTTAGCAAACACCTTTGCATATAAGGGCATGAATGAAGCTGAAGGACTCGTTCCTTGCTTCTCACAGTCAACAGGAGAAGAGCTCAGGTTGGCTTGGAAGCAGAAAGAGATTCCCTGTCCGCCAGTCCGATCCAGGCTCCAAAATGATCCAAGCTCTCTTGGGAACTATATGCTTAGCGGTTTTTCCATATCAAGGTAAGATGTTCTCTTTGGATTCCTTATTCAGATTCTCACTGCTAAAAGTCTATGGCACCCAACAAATTTCTATGGTTTTTCTTTTGATGCTTAAGCAATATTTCCTCCACTTCAGTTTCTACAGACTTAGCAAAAGAGTGCTTGCTCTCAAAGCTCACATTTCTTCTAAAGTTACATAGATGGTTTTTTTGGTATTTGCTTAAATTTTGTCAAACTGCAAACAGATCCTAAGAAAGAAAAGTCCTAATATCCTCAGAAGAAAAGCAGATTCATTTGAAGAAAAGGTTTTTCAATAACATGAGTTAAAAAAAAAAGGATTAGAAGACTGAAGAGGACAGAGAGGCAGAGTTTGTAACAAGAAAGTGATAACTATGATGCTATGAACTGTTTTTGAACGTGAAAGAAAGGAAAGTCAACCAAACCATAAGGATGGCAGTGAAATAGCAATTCAATAAGTTGTATTTGCATTACAAGCTATGTTTATCCTAGCTTTTTGACTGATGGCTATACTAAACCATCATATAGTACGGTTTACTAAATTGTATGAATCAGACTATTGTGATTTACAGGTTCTCATGGTACCTTTTATCACTTAGTGCACAAATTACCACATTCATTGAGATTTATTTATTTATTTATTTATTTATTTATTTATTTATTTATCTGATTATTCAAGCTCCAAAATGTTTCTTTTGCACAGCCCAAAACAATGTCTCCAGTTAGTCTCCCAGCTCTCAAACATCATTCAACAATTGCATACCCAGAGATAACCTGGATTTCTGTGCCAGGTTCCACTAGAAAAAGATTCCATTCTTCATTGGTAAATGAATAACAAATTGAGTTGTGGATGTGGGAATGGCAAAATAACATCCCAAAGTAAACCAACCCTTTATTTTCTTTCTTTTTTCTTTATTAAGGGAGCTCTATAATCCTGGAATCCGGGAATGTTAATGATTATGAAGTAGTGTATCCACAAAAAGTGCCTGCATTGCCCAAAGGAGTTCAGAATCATGAGCAAGAGGTAAGAAAAAGACCTCTGTTTCATCAGCAAATTACTTCTTGTCAGCCAACAGAGCTTTTGGTATTCCTTTCCTGCCATTTCATAATTATCTGGATTTTTGCATTGCAATCTATGTGCCTCATTGATTCATTCATTCATTCATTCATTCATTCGGTCGTTCAACAAATTTATATGGCAACCTTCCTAATATACTATAACTAATAAAGTGTTGGGAAACACCCAGCTATATAGGGAAGAGGGTTCAAGCAAGGAATTAGCCTTGAGTCATTTCATAGCTGCAACAGATCCAGGACTGACATCCTCACCCACCCACCCCCAGGAAGTTCCACTAAATTTTATCTATCTGTTCTGAAGAGAAGAGAAGCAGTCTAGGGAGATGCCTGTATTATAGGCAGAATACAATAAACTGGTTAGTTTAAACTTTACATGTGTGGATCTGGTTACTTCTGCCTAACATAAATTTTCTCTTAATACGTGACTTTGAGGGATTGTTTCTTTCTTCCTTTTTATGTTCTTGGGTCATCCTTCATAAAAGATGATAAGTAGCTGTGACAAGTATGAAGCATGAGATACGAAATTATATTTTCTAGCTTCTCTGAATGCATCATTTTGAAATATAAAAGTTGTGTTTCTAGGTGAAGAATATCACCAAGATATTCAGTTGGAGAATGAGATCTTGAACTTATGTAGGAAAGTTTAATTTAATTTAAGATTCTATAGTGTCCTTCAAGCACCAGATGAAATACTCTAAATCTAATAAATAATTTGGCTATAGCTCTCCATTTGACACAGGTGTAGAGTTGTTAAGAGGGTAAACATTTTATTTGCCTATTATTTAAATAAACCCCAAACTCTTTGCATTTCAGACCAAATATGAAGACACAATGCAATATGAATTTCAAGTGAATGGAGAGCCAGTGGTCCTTCATCTAGAAAGAAATAAGTATGTTAACTCAGAAGTTCTCTTAGCTTTACTAGGACAATACGAAAAATGTATATTCTAGGATATAATCCAAGAAAAATAATAATTGTATTGCTTTGTTTGGGAAATTAAAAGTAATTTAAATTTTACAGTATAGGAGAAATAGATACAGCTGGTGAACATGTTAATTATGTTTTACTCCTGAACTGAGAATTTTTTATTTATGCTTTCTATGGTTCATTGCTGGACTATAAAAATTTAGATAAAGTTGAACCATTCAAGGCTGATAACCTTCTATCACTTGAATTACCTAGGTTAATTATGAAATATTATAGAGTTTTTCAAATGATTGCTTATGCTGCTTCACAGATACCTCATCAATCTATATAACATTTCCTAAGAGACCTATATAGCATGAAAGGCATGAAATAGCATGATCTCTTAAGGCACGAAAGTGGACATAACCTAAATAAGCTCAGGTTTCATTATGCTTTTTTTTTTAAAGTAGCATGTGAGTCTTCTTGGTGATGTTCCATTTGAACAATAAATCAAGATATTAATAAAGATATTATTTATTTTATTATAAGCCACCTGGCTTATATTTGCATAATAACTAACCATTGAAACAGGTTTTTGGTCTTTCACTGACTCATCTAGCCAGGCCTTTAAAAAAATTGGCAGCTTTGTTTAACAAAAATAGAATGAAATTATTTTTCAGCAGAAAAGAATAACATAGTTGGAAAGGACCTTGAAGGTCTTCTAGTCCAACCCCCTGCTCAAGCAGGAGAGAATTCTAGTGCCCCCTTTTGTTTTGTTTAAATATGAAGGCTATACGGAATTTCAAGAGCAGCATCTGGATGGTCACGTTTTGGGATGGAAGCCAAGCAGGGCTAGAAATGGAAGACTAGCAAGGGATATCTTGATTGGAAAAATAGAAGGCAATGCCAAGTGCATAGATGTAACACTAGGATTGGAAAGTGACTCCATATATTGGTTTAAAACTTCAAGACAAATGCTTCTGTATGAAGGTTCAAGGCATCCATTTCTTTGAAGTTGTTTCATTTTACTCTTAAGTAAATAGAGCTATACTGCTCTCCTTTATAGACCAAGTAGTTTCATCAGATGGTTGCATAGACCAGAAGAATGAAAAGAAGAGCAATACAAACTGTCTTCTCCTGGTCAATCATACCCCCTCTGAGCCTTGATGAAGAGAATTTCACCGTTTCCTTGGTGTAAATCCCTTTCCTCAGGGGAATCTAGTATGCTCAGCACCACTCTTAAGGTTCGAATACCTGCTCCTTTCCCTTGATACCAAACAATATACTAAAATAAGTAGTTGTAGACTTACTATAAAATTATCTCTGTCCTACTTAATTCCTGACATAGATATTCTCTTCTTTGCATTCTTTCCAGAGGACTTTTTGCAGAAGATTACATTGAAACTCATTATTCCCCTGATGGCAGAGAAATTACAACAAACCCTCCGGTTCAGGTAATATCCAGAGTGTCTTACTTTTAGGAAATAAACTGAGAGGAATATTTGGACACAATATTCCAAATATGCATGTACCAGACCAGGCTACTCAAACAAGAAAGGCTGTATAGGTATAAAGTATCTTATACTGAAATATTCATATAAGAATGTATGGATTGTTAAACCCAGTTTGTTTTATTCATTGACTTAGTAGGGCAAGATTTCAATCAACCAGTTCTTTCCTTCTGGTTAAAAGCAAACATTCCGGGGACCGAGTTTCACAAATAGATTTATTATGAGATCATCAGGTTTATAAGATCTATCTTTTCATTTTTAAACCAGATTACAGTGATAAATGCAAAATCATTTGTTTGTGATACTAAAAGTGAGAGAAATTCACTTTGCTTCTATACAGAAATTCATTTGATACCTCTCACATTAAAAGAGCCCAGAACATGGCTGCACAGCAAAAATATCACAGCATTAACATGCTTCATGAAGTCCTTGGCCCCGTCCCCCCAGATTGATCTAAAAATGCATCCTTTGTCTCCATAATGTATCTATTTCTGGCTTAACATCATCAAAGTTCATACAAATTGCTCCTACTTAGTGTGTAACAGAAATCTCCTGACTTTAATGTCTACATGGATCCTGATTCCAGATGATGCTAGGAATTATATCTCTGTGCATATTTCTGAAAGCTTTCATTGTGTGGGCTCAAGGAAATAACAATTAATTGGTATCATTAGTAAATGTGGAATTTGTCATACATTCAGGTAAGATTTCAGAATGTAAGACAATCATCAAGTCTGACAGTTTATTCAGCAAATCCTGTGGTTCATCACTAGAGTTGATCTCCAAGAAGACAAGGTTGGTGGAGAAAGGGGCTTATAAATTGAACAGAATATTTACTATTTGTGTGTTGGTTGTCTGCCCAAAAGTTCTTAGCATTTTACCCTCAGGAGGGCTCTCCCTGCAGTGTGACTTGTTTTTATGGAGATTTGTATTTATCCTATGTTAATTTTGGAACAATGAATATTAAGCAGGTCTTCTGTCCCCCTGAATCAAAATATTCTGAATAATTACTGTCTTAATATTTCATTGATGTGGTGGAATACATTGGAACTGCCCTTCTGCTCATCAAATTACACTGCAAGCAAGCTTTAATCAGTGTGATCCTCTTACCCCCATACAGGATCACTGCTATTATCATGGTTACATTCAGAATGATGCTGACTCAACTGCAGTCATCAGTGCATGCGATGGCTTGAAGTAAGACAGTCTCTTTTATTTATTTTATTAAGAATAAAATACTGTTTTTGGAGTTGTCATAACTCCAATTTAAAATGAAGGACATAAGTTTTTCATGCAAATTAGTTGGGTGTGACTTCTGCAGAATTTAGAAAGACTTTGGTTGAATACCAAGAAGAGCTGCTGCCAGCCAGTAGAGACACAAATCAGGTCTGTCTGAAGGAGCTTCCAAGCCCATGTCTCCTTTGTATATAGGAGGTAAAATTATAGGTAGAGAAGATGAGACCTAAGAGGTCTGTAAGGGGCGTGCATAAGAGCACCAGTGTGCCTACCGTTCTTGTCCTAATGTTCCCTTTGATTGTATCCAATTGTTATAGTTATTTCATGCTTCTGCTTATTGTTGTTGTTAGTTGCGAAGTCGTGTCCGACCCATCGTGACCACATGGACAACATTCCTCCAGGCCTTCCTGTCCTCTACCATCCTCTGGAGTCCATTTAAACTCATGCCTACTGCTTCAGTGACTCCATCCAGCCACCTCGTTCTCTGTCGTCCCCTTCTTCTTTTGCCCTCAATCTTTCCCAGCATTAGGCTCTTCTCCAGTGAGTCCTTCTTTCTCATTAGGTGGCCAAAGTATTTCAGTTTCATCTTCAGGATCTGGCCTTCTAAAGAGCTTATATATATGCTTATATATCCTATAGTTATTTCATGCTTATGCTTTTATATATTGTTGTGACAAATAAATAAATAAATAAAAATAAATAATAAAAATAAAATTTCAGATTGCATACTGTGCTAGAAAGTGTACAGGAAGAGGCAAGCAGACTTTTCCGTTCTACCCAGAAACACTTTCTTGACTCCCTCTGCGCACCTTCTCCAACCAGCTAGATATCTTAGCTGCATAAAAATCCCAAAATTCGGAAGGTTCTTATCATTAGTCAGATTCACCATCCTCCCAATAGCTGTTATTGAAGGAAGACACTAAAAGATTCCCTTTATATAGCAACTGTGTCCATGCAGTGGAGGAATGAATAAAATGATCGAATATAACAGAATAACAACAGAATAATAAAGGAAGAACAGAATGATAGAATAACAGAATTGGAAGGGACATTGAAAGTCTTCTAATCCAACCTCCTGCTCAAGTAGGAGACCTATATCATTGTGGACAAATAGCTGTCAATCTCCTTTTAGAAATCAGTGGTGATGGAACACCGACATGGTCTGAAGATAAACCTTTCTACTGGTTAATTATTCCAACTGTCAGAAAATTTCTCCTTAGTTCTAGGCTGCTTCTCTCCTTGAATAGTTTCTATCCATTTTTTCTTGTCCTTTGTTTTGGAGGATAGATTAACCCCCTCTTAGCCCCTTAAGTATTGGAAGACTGGTATCATGTCACTCTTAGTCCTTCTCTTCATTAGACTAGATGTACCCAGTTCATGCAACCACTCATCATATGTTTTAGCCTCCAGCTCCTTGTTATTCTGCATTGTTATCCATATTATTCTAAATTGTCCTATCTAAGCAGATGCTTGCCAAGAATTCTTATTTCCATTCTTTATTAAATATCCTGGTCTTCCTGACTCTTATGTTAAATTGCTATCAGGTCAATCTGATTTTATTTCCTTGACCATAGTCAAATACTGTGCTATAATTTGTACAGTAGATTGCAGTATTCCTCTTTTTCTTTTTAGATATTTTAGAATAGCTATATTTTTCCTTTAGAATTTTTATTGGCCAAGTGTGATTGGACACACAAGGAATTTGTCTTGGTGCATAGGCTCTCAGTGTACATAAAAGAAAAGATACGTTCATCAAGGTACAACATTTACAACACAATTGATGATCAATATATCAATATAAATCATAAGGATTGCCAGCAACAAGTTATAGTCATACAGTCATAAGTGGAAAGAGATTGGTGATGGGAACTATGAAACAATTAATAGTAGTGCAGATTCAGTAAATAGACAGTGTTGAGGGAATTATTTGTTTAGCAGAGTGATGGCCTTCAGGAAAAAACTGTTCTTGTGTCTAGTTGTTCTGGTGTGCAGTGCTCTATAGCGTCGTTTTGAGGGTAGGAGTTGAAACAGTTTATGTCCAGGATGCGAGGGATCTGCAAATATTTTCACGGCCCTCTTCTTGATTCGTGCAGTATACAGGTCCTCAATGGAAGGCAGGTTGGTAGCAATTATTTTTTCTGCAGTTCTAATTATCCTCTGAAGTCTGTGTTTTTCTTGTTGGGTTGCAGAACCGAACCAGACAGTTATAGAGGTGCAAATGACAGACTCAATAATTCCTCTGTAGAATTGGATCAGCAGCTCCTTGGGCAGTTTGAGCTTACTGAGTTGGCGCAGAAAGAACATTCTTTGTTGTCCTTTTTTAATGATGTTTTTGATGTTAGCTGTCCATTTGAGATCTTGCGATATGATAGAACCCAGAAATTTGAAGGTTTCTACTGCTGATACTGTGTTGTCAAGTATTGTGAGAAGTGGAAGTATGGAAGGGTTTTTCCTAAAGTCTACCACCATTTCTACGCTTTTGAGTGTGTTCAGTTCCAGATTGTTTTGGTTGCAACACAAGGCTAGTCGTTCGACCTCTCGTCTATATGCGGATTCGTCATTGTCTCGAATGAGACCAATCACTGTTGTGTCATCTGCGAACTTCAGTAGCTTAACAGATGGATCATTGGAGATGCAGTCATTGGTATACAGAGAGAAGAGAAGTGTGGAGAGCACACAGCCTTGGGGGGCCCCTGTGCTAATTGTACAGGTATTTGATGTGATCTTGCTTAGCTTCACCTGCTGCTTCCTGTTTGTTAGGAAGCTTGTGATCCACTTACAAGTCTGTTCCGGTACCTGTAGCTGGTTTAGCTTAGTTAGAAGAATGTCTGGAATGATGGTATTGAATGCTGAACTAAAGTCTACAAAAAGGACCCTTGCATAGGTCTTTGGAGACTCAAGATGTTGTAGGATGTAGTGCAGAGCCATATTAACAGCACCATCTGTTGATCTATTTGCTCGGTATGCAAATTGCAAGGGGTCTAACAGCGGATCCGTGATGGTTTTCAGGTAGGAAAGCACTAGCCTTTCAAAGGTTTTCATGACTACAGATGTTAAAGCAACTGGTCTGTAGTCATTCAGTTCCTTGATGGTGGGCTTCTTCGGGCTTCTTCTTTATTATCCTAATTAATTGTGATTTTTGGGCTTTATCTGTTGATCTATGGTTGAAGGAAGATTTATTGTACAAGAGGAATATATATATTCCTGTACCAGGGGAGAAATTAAGTGGGTTTTTTCCTATTGAAGCAACCTGGTCTACCCAAATATGGGAGCGAGCATACTGCTTCCCTTTCGCCTTTCAGCCCCAATCTAGGAGCCCTCACATGTAGTCGCTTTCATGACAAGCTATTTTGTGTTAAATTTATATTTTACTGACAAAGAAATAAAGGGAGACTATTTCAAGCTATTTACTTCTCCTCAGGTAGCCATATCCTTCTGGGATTCAAACCTGGGCTTGCTTGTATATTAGGCAGATGTATTAACCTCTAAGTCAGGGGTGAAATGCTACCAGATTGGACCAGATTGGGTGAGTAGTAGCAGAGATTGGGGCTGGTTCGCTGAACCGGGAGCAATGGCTGGCTGGCCATGCCTCCAAATCGATTCATGGCCCACAGTCCTGCCATGCTTGCTTGTCTTCCGTGCTGCTGTCCCAGTGTCCAGCTTGTGAAGGCAGGCAAGTGGAAGCCCCCGTGGAAGGCAAGCAAGCATGGCAGGGCTTCGAGGAAGGGAGTAAGCTGCCCCCCCACTGCTTTGCCACTCCATCCCTTCCTCCTCGCTAGCAGCATCCACTCGGCCAATCTCCCCGCAAACTCAGCCGACACTTCCACACCTCTGCGCACTTCCTTTCCTCCCCCCATGACCTCCCCATGCCTGTGCAGCATCTGGTTCTGCAGTAAGGCAGCCGTGGGAATCACTAACCCATTGGCGGGCACCGGGAGCCCGGGGGCGCGGGGGAAGCTGTACTTATGAGAAGGGGGACGGTCCTCTCTCCTTTATGGTGCTCGACTTTGCCAGACTCTTCTCTGCCCACTCTTAACACCGCTGACACCGATGCTGTTGGGAAACTGGCTGGACGTGGCTGAATGAGGCTTGCTGTCCTGCCACAATTAATAGAAAGTGCCTAGGATCCAGGCTATGGTTAGGAGCGCAATGGCATTAGCCCGGACACTCTCTTTTCTCATCTCCCCAAGAATTGAAGCTTTTTTCAGCTGACTCAGAGCTCCAGCTTACTCCCTTCCCCGAAGCCCTGCCATGCTTGCCTGCCCTCCACGCTGCCTTCCCAGTGGTCCCCCAGGCCCCTTGCCTTCCCCTCTGCCTCAGATCCTGCTGCCTGCATCCAGCCATGATGGGGGACACTTTCTTCCTTCTCCCACAGCAGCCGCTGCTCAGATCAGGTGTGTGTGTGTTTGTTTGTGTGTGTGTGTGTGAGAGAGAGAGAGAGAGAAAGAGAAGAAAGAAAGAAAGAAAGAAAGAAAGAAAGAAAGAAAGAAAGAAAGAAAGAAAGAAAGAAAGAAAGAAAGAAAGAAAGAAAGAAAGAAAGAAAGAAAGAAAGAAAGAAAGAAAGAAAAAGTGACATGAGTGACATCATGTTGGCCAGTCACACACGCACCAAGCCATGCCCACCAAGCCACGCCTACAGAACCGGTGGCAAAAAAACCATTAGATTTCTCCCCTGCTCTAAGCCACAGGTTCTCCTTGTTTTGTCAGCTGTACCAGGGGAGAGATTACGTGGGTTTTTTAATCTCTCCTCTGGTACAGATGACAAAGCAATTTACATTGTTTTATTTAGTTTCCTACTACAATTTAAGTTGATTGCTTATTTAATATCCCATGACTATCACTAAGTGTTGTATCTTATGATTTATGAAGAATGAATTTTATGATGACTATGATTTATCACTTATAGCTTATATATACAGTGAGAGCTTATGCACCGAAGACAAATTCCTTGTGTGTCCAATCACACTTGGCCAATAAAGAATTCTGTTCCATTCTGTTCCATTCCGTTCCATCTAGGAAATATACAATATTGGATTCCATGCCAAACTATCTCTATACAAATACTGTACAGATATATTTCATGGTTGTATTGAGTATATGCAATCTCTTATATTTTGATCATAGCTGTATCTTTGGGAAGCATGAGAAAGTGATATGATTCTGAGCAGTGGTGAAATTCAGATTTTTTTACTACCGGTTCTATGGTCATGGCTTGGTGGGTGTGGTGTGGCTTGGTGGATGTGGCAGGGGGACGATACTGCAAATCATTCCTACTCCTGAATATATTGCAAAATCTATTACAAACTCTGGGGCCAGATTGGTATGCTGTTCTCCATACTCAATTCCACTGGGTTCTGACCTCAAAATTTCTGCTACCGGTTTTCCAGAACCTGTCAGAACCTGCTGGATTTCACCCCTGGTTCTGAGGATAGAAAATAAAAAAATCAGTTAGTTTTAAGGAGAGATTCAAAGACACAGGGACTGTTGACTTGGTAGTTAAAAATGGCTGTCAGAGCTTAGTTGTTTCCTTGAAGACATTTCATTACCAAACTAGGTAACATCATCAATGCAGGTCATCCCTGAACTAACAATATTCTTTTCTATTGACCACCATCTCTGACCACCCTTTTCTACATTGTTTTACAGAGGACAGTTCAAGTATCAAAGGGAGACATATCTTATTGAACCCATGAAGCTTTCCGACAGTGAAGCCCATGCAGTCTACAAAGCTGAAAATGTAGAAAAGGAGGAGGAGACCCCCAAAATCTGTGGAGTAACCCAGACTTCGGAATCAGATGATCCCATTAAAAAGGCCTCTCAGTTAGTTGTTAATGAAGAAGTAAGTCTTATATTAAACTCTCAGGCATAAACTCTCATGGTTAGAGAACAGGGATTCATTTACTTATTTCTAAAATGTAAAGCAAAAGAGAAATTCTTTGGGATGATTAGATAGAATTCATAAGGGAGGAGCCTCCATTTCTAAATTCTTTTTCCTCAGCAAGTTGTGGTTATATGCATTATGTTTAATTGGTACTTAATTGGTCCTTTATCTTGAATGTTCTAGTCTCAATGTCTGGTCATGGTCACTTTATTCAAACTGGATCATGTGCAGCAGAGTTAAGAGAGAGAGCAAGGAGAGATATTGCATTCTAGAATTGGCAATTTGGCTTTATAGCTCTATAGGCTGAAAAAACATGAATACACTTTCCTAGGGAAAGAAGCAAGTAATACACCCACACACATGCAGATCTTAGCTTAAGTGTCCTTCCTGAGTAATTTGGGCATTCTAGTGGTGAAATCTAGGAGTGGAAGGAAGGAGGGAAGGGCTCTTTCGCAGGGAAATAAGAGGCAGATCAGCAATGAGTCCTTGGATTGCAGAAAGAAGCCCAGAAAGGATCCTCCCCAAAACTTTCACTGGATGTATCCAATGGTTATGCAGAATGTACTTTAGTCTGGCAAGATTCCTGTCTATAGGAGAGCAGCAGTAAAGAAACTACTCTCAGCACTTAACCATGTTGTTCTTGTTCCTTTTGCCTGAGCAGTCTGAAACAATACTTCAATAATCATTTCAAAATTACATCAAAAGAAAGATATACATCTTTGACCATTTAGGGTGAGTTCAGGGGGTCAAAATTAAACTCTGTTCAGAACTAGGTATTCTTATATAAACTTGTCTTTCAATGTCAGCATCCTAAATTCCAAAAACAGATTAATTGGAAACAATTGTCACAGCATATTAATAGAAAGAAAGTTATTTGTGTCGTGACAAACTTTCTTTAAAGGTGACAACTTTTGTTTCTGCTTGACAATCCATTGCATAATGTACTTTTTCCTCAAACATTCAGAATTCCCTAACCTTTCCAGCTTTGGAGATGGATTGGTGGGGGAGAGGGGTTGGTTCCATGCGAGCAGAGGGGTCATATGTGTGCACAGCTCCATTTGTGTGAGCAGTGGGCACATGCACCCACTGATGCAAATGGAGGATGCCCCCCCTCCCTGCTTGCTCGCTGGCCATGCAAGTGAGATGCACATGCTCATCTACCATTTCCAAGGCCCGGAAGTGGGTTGTGGCCCAGGATTTGGGGACCCCTGCTCTAAGTGCTAAAATTTTACCAAGCTGTCTCCCTATAAATGTCTTCTTAAAAGAACCAACATTTCTGAAAGGTCAAGTATTTTGACCAGGGAGTATAGCAGGCAGTTTTCTGATTACCTGATGATGACCAAGATTTCTGTGGGCTGCTGGAAGCAACATCTCTAAACAACCTTTTGTTTATTGTTCTCTTTAGCAAGCCAGATACTTGATGGCCCCAAAATACATTGAACTTTACATGGTTGTGGACAATGTAATGGTAAGTATCCTGGATATCATTCCATTTTCTTTCTGCTTTGATACAGCATTTTGTATTTTGTATTTTTTTAAATTATTATTATTATTTATTATTTAATAATTTATTGTTATTATTTATTATTATTATTGTATTATTTTGTATTTTGCATTTTGTATATTGAAAAAGCATTTCTGCCTTTTTTAATTTGGGCATTTTTGAAGACATTAACAAATATCCTAACTGGATTTATCTTTAAATGTGCTTTATCATAAACTCTGATATTTTTTTTTTATTGGACTCAACCAATATTTACAAAGTTACAAAGCATTTCTAAATATACTCTAATTTGCACATTTGTTCTTCATGGATTCCATCTAAATTTATTTTTATCCCACACTGGTTAAACAATTCTATGGGTTTCTTTGAACCATTCCTGAACTATTTGTTTATCCAAGTTGACAACACATGGAGAATAAGATGTCTAGTGGAGAATGCTTATCTTACACTTCTCTAAATGTGGAAATATGGCATCCAATTTAGGAAAGCAGTAGGCTGACCAAAATTTTCTCCAACCAGGAGGTGAGCCCATGCTTGCTGCTGAAAAGTTAATAATCTTAATATATTAATGGCACAAATGTAGATTAAAATATCAGCACAAAAGAATTCTTTGGACTGCTTGCATAAAAAATATTTTTGTCTAAATCAGCAAATTCTATGACTCCTTCGCTGCTATGTTCTTTCTCTCTCTCTTTCTCTCCTTCTCTCCCTTCTTCCTATAATTATGATCTCATCTTAACTTTTTTGTCTTTTCTGTAGTACAGGAAATACACCCGCAATTTACCTGCTATAAGAACAAGAGTATATGAAATTGTCAACATTTTAAATAGGGTAAGAGAACATGGCAATTATTTCACTTGTTAGATTTGTACTTCTCTCAGTCCCATCTCAGATTCTCACTGTGTTCACACAACACACTAACCAGGTAAAGAGAGTTAGGAGATGGACTTCTATAAGAATGCTAACTTTTGGGGCTTCGAGTCAGGCAAAACTGGGTCATTTGGCCAGTTGGTGATCCAGCATGTAAGGCCATTCCAGTAAATGGTTTAATTTAATAACTAGGTTAATAAGCCTCTTATGTGATGCAAATCCAAAAGTGTTGCAAGAATTCAATCAGAACTACACCTGTAGCTGGATTCTTTGAGGGCTGTGATTAATGGTTCTGAACTTGGACATTAGAAAGAGATGGACAGAGTCAGCCTACTCCAAGCTCAATTATGAAACGGATCCCTGAGAAGAACCCTGGAAAGAGGAACTCAATTTGAGTTGTATTGTGGTACCTAGGAGGAGCTACACTCATATTGTAGTGTCCTATTAGCCTTGTTTACATTTTCATTGTTGATGATCAGTTAGAATCAGGGAGACAACAGGAAGATCCATGAGTCAAATCACCTGTTTCTTTTTATCATTTTATTTATTTCTCCTGCTTAACACATTATTATTATTCCCCAATATATAGAGTCCTTAGTGCTGTCTGAACTTGGTGGTTCCCTTGGAAACATTTCATTATGTGACTAAACAATTTACTTGAGTAAGCAAAGCAGCAAACTCAGAGAGCACCAAGGACTCCACAACTGAGTCCAGAGCTCCAGAGTTTTCTCTTCTATGGATGCCTACATCTTTTATTTTTCTACCTGCCCATAGAAGCCAATGTCAGTTGCTTTTTAATCTTGAAAGGTTTCTCAAGGTTTACTTGCATTTGAGTTCCTGATTGTTGCCATGTTCACCTGACAGATTTACAGAGTTTTGAATATTCATATAGCACTGATTGGCCTAGAAATTTGGTCCAACAAAGATAAAATTAACGTGCAGTCAGTGGTGAATGTCACTTTGGACTTATTTGGAGAATGGAGAGAAACAGATTTGCTGCCACGCCAAAGGAATGATAATGCTCAGTTACTCACGTACGTCTCATTGTGGGGAAAGGGAGTGGGGGTATCTGGGAGTGGGGGATTATGGAAGGTTAGTGCTTGCACAGCTTCCGCTCTATGCTTTATACTTTAAACCATATGTGAACTATATTTCTGGGTCAACCACTTTCTTTTTTTGTAGATGAGAGCTGGTTTTGAGAAGTCCTTGAATGATTGCAGGTCAAAAACTCACCTTGATTTCATTTCACCTGGATTTAAAATAGAAACTCAAATGATTATCTTACTATGCTTTGGCTGTGCTTACACATGCATTTTTCATTCGATTAAGTAATGTTTTGGTTCCCAATTTGCATCAATTAAATGAGTGCTTGCATTACACAACTGATAAACCAAGAATAAAGCAGAATAATAAAACACCCAATCTATTTATAGAGCTTAGCAATAGCACAGCTGAAGAACCAACT
The DNA here is from genome assembly GCF_028640845.1 of Ahaetulla prasina. Taxonomy (NCBI): domain Eukaryota; kingdom Metazoa; phylum Chordata; class Lepidosauria; order Squamata; family Colubridae; genus Ahaetulla; species Ahaetulla prasina. Next base: position 34,992,083 of record NC_080547.1, on the reverse strand, counting down.
TGGTCCAAAGATGCTTCCATGATCAAGTGGCCCGCATGATTAAATACCAAAAGCACATGGGATGCTATTACCTTCCCACCAAAATGGTGCCTATTTGTCTACTTATTTTTCTGTGCTTTGGAATTGCTTGATTAGCAGGAGTTGGAGCAAGTAATGGGACCTCACTGCATCTGGCAGTATTTAGGTCTCAAACTGTCCACTTTCCAGTCAACAAACCCAGTTTCTTCACTGCTCAGTTTTGCACCCCATCAGGCTATATATTGTCATACAATTGACACAGTTATTGTCTTATACAGTATATCTATAAGATATTGGGCAAATAACAATTGTGTGGTGAGCAATCTAATAGGATACGTACATAGCAAGTAGGTCTTATGAAATATATTAGGGGCTAGATGGAGGGCAGATCTAAGTGCAAGGGAGAATATTAAAATATACAAAAAAATCCATTTTATTTTTGCCATAGATGTTGATTTGACTTGTCATCCAATCACCTTTTCCAAACCCATCTAGTCTTCAATAATCACACAGCTAAATTGATAGACAAAATCTATTAAATAAATATGTATTTGGGGTTTTCATAGTTAATGGCATTTAAATTAACCTAGTGGACTGGATTCAAACAACATGCTAACCCGTCTCCCCAACCTAATTCACGCTAAAACCAGCCAAATCCCCATATAGTGAAAATGCATCCTGAATAAGTTTAACAGATCTGCTTAGTTAAATGTCTTCTGAGACTAGAGCCTAAAATGAATTATAACATTCTGAAAACTGGTAGTAACTGAGGACAGGACAAGGGGTTTGCAAAAAGCCATAGAGAGTTATATATATGCCCTAAGACTACAAAATGTGCTTCTATCTTCTATAAATTTTATCCCCCTCTCCTTCTTTCTTACAGGGGTATTAACTTTGATGGAAACACTGTAGGATTTGGTTATGTGGGCAGCCTCTGCCAGCCAAAGCATTCTGCAGCAATTGTTCAGGTCAGTCAAAAGGATACTTGTTACCTATTTGTACTCAAGTGAAAACTTATATACAGGCATAATTTCCTTACAAATAAAATGTCTTCTTATTTTTGATCCATGTCATTTTCATGCATATTTATTTGTGGAGTTGACATATCCAAGTCCTCAGCTGATGGCATTTTGCCACAATGCATTCTAGACATATTGTAGATCAGTGTTTTTGTATGCAATGAGCTATATATCAGAAGGTGACAATATATTATAATGTTTCTGGATCAGGAGCAGTCAAACTGTGTTCTAACTGGCAAATGAGCAGATCAGATCAGGTTACAGTACTCCCAAATAATACTTCTGAACAATATTCTTAGTAATCCTAATGACAAACATGAATCAGCCTTCTTTTCTTCCAAGAAATTTAGGATCTAGATTGCATATGATTGAATTAATGTACATTGAGAAAATGAGAGAATACTAAATCTATTTAAAAAAAAAAAACTCCAGTATTTTAAGATCCTGCAAGAAAACCATGTTAAAGTAATGCTATGCATTTATTGAGAAACAGTAAACTTAGTTTTTTGTTCACATATGAAGAATGGAGAAACATGGCAATAAAAAAAATCTTATAACAAACTTATATAACAACTCTGTTTTCTTAATTAGCAGAGTTAGGAACTGGGTAGTATGAGGTAATCCTAAACCTGTTTGCTCAAGTTCATTTTTATTCAGAAAAAAACAACTCATCCTTAAATCTTTTTAGGATTTCAGCCTTCAATATTCTGAAAATGCTAACTCGCACAAAAACTGCTGAATATTTTTGGACTGTAGTGGCCTGTAAATTTTAATAACTAAATAAATGCAGAAAGCAAGTGAATGCATAGGTTTTGATCTCCTCCTGTGCTGTAGCTTCTGGGCTTTAAACTTTCCTTTTCTGGATGTATTAATGTTAGGAATTCTGAGATGGTATCCTCGACTCAAAATTTTTCACTTAGTCACCAATTTTAGACAGTGTTAATAATAATTGGATTCACTTTCAGTTTCTTGACAAACTAACAATAAACAAAATATTCTCTTTTCTTCAGGATCATAGCAAAGCAGCAAGTCTTGTTGCATCTGCAATGGCCCATGAGTTGGGTCATAATCTGGGCATTCATCATGACACAGATTCCTGTAATTGCCCTGCTAAGGCATGCATTATGTCTGCAACACTAAGGTAAGGATTGAGGAACACTTTTAATATCTTTCCAATTAAGTTATTGTTAAATACTTGCAATCAATTGTGAACTTATTATACTAAGGACTTACAAAAATGAAATAGGCCAGGAGTTAGAAAAGGATTGTTTGTGTGTCACTTTACCATATTTAGTTAAAATATGTCATATTTAAAAAGGTAGAACCGCTCTCAACAATTGAATAGCCATCATTCAGCAGCTTCCTCCAAAACACAGGAGTTTAAAGAAAGAGCATAGGAAGCATTGCCCAAGAAACCAAATATTAATATCTATGATGGATAAAAGAGGAAAGCAGGTTAGACATTTATTTATTTATTTATTTATTTTGTCACAACATCATACAAAAAGATTATATAGTATATACACATATAAACATATATAGGAAGAAGAAAAGAAAAACAATAGGACAGGAACGGTAGGCACGTTTGTGTATACACATATATGGTCCTCTTAGGAATGGGGTGAGGTCAATAGTAGAAAGTTTTTGGTTAAAGCTTTTAGGATTATGGGAAGAGACCACAGAGTCAGGTAAAGTATTCCAAGCACTGATGATTCTGTTGCAGAAGTCATATTTTCTGCAATCTAGATTAAAGCGGTTTACATTAAGTTTAAATCTATTGGTTGCCCTTGTATTATTGCAATTAAAGCTGAAGTAGTCTTTGACAGGAAGGACATTACAATAGATGATTCTGTGAGTTAAACTTAGGTCTTGTCGGCGACGGAGTTCCAAGTTTTCTAAGCCTAGGATTTCAAGTCTGGTGGGATAAGGTATTTTGTTGTTTTCAGAGGAATGGAGAACTCTTCTTGTAAAATATTTCTGGACACGTTCAATTGTATTGATGTCAGAGATGTGGTGAGGGTTCCAAACAGGTGAGCTGTTTTCTAGAATTGGTCTAGCAAATGTTTTATATGCTCTGGTTAGTAGTGTGGTGTTTTGGAAAAGAAGCTACATAAAATTAGGTTTACAACTCTTAGAGCTTTTTGCTATGTAGTTGCAGTGGGCTTTGGCACTTAGATCATTTGACATGAAAACTCCAAGGTCTTTAACGGGATGGGGTCATCTGTAAGGTAATGTCCATCTAGTATGTACTTAGTTTTAGAGTTCTTTTTCCTATATGTAAGACTGAGCATTTGCTGGTTGAAATTTGAGCTGCCAATTTTAGACCAAGCGGTTAGATGGTCAAGGTCGTTTTGAATGATAGAAGTGTTGTCTGTGGTGTTAAATAGTTTGACATCGTCAGCAAAGAGAACACAATTACTTGAGATATGGTCACAAAGATCATTAATGTATAGAATAAAGAGTGTTGGTCCAAGGACGCTGCCTTGAGGAACGCCACTCTTGACAGGAACAGGATTTGATAAAGCATTGCCAATTTTGACCACTTGTTGTCTGTTAGACAGAAAAGCAGATATCCATTTGTGGAGGGGTCCTGAGATGCCATAGGATGTTAGTTTAAGGAGAAGTTTATCGTACTACTGAGTCAAAAGCTTTGCAGAAGTCTATGTAGATTGCATCTATTGATTTGCCTTGATCTAGATTTGAAGTCCATATGTTTTTGCAGTGGAGAAGTTGTAAGTTACATGATAACTTTTTCCTGAAACCAAATTGTTTGTTGGAGAGTAGGTTGTTAGTTTCTAAGTGTGAGGTAATGGATTGATTGATGATAGATTCCATGACTTTGCAGGTGACGCAGCAAAGGGAGATCGGTCTGTAGTTTTCGACTAAGCTGGGGTCTCCTTTTTTGAAGATGGGAATGACTGTGGCTAGTGACCAAAGTTTGGGAAGAGAACTGGTAGTGAAAGCTTTATCAAAGATAATACATAGGGGTTCAGCTATATTAATGGAAAGTTTTTTTAAGAAATATGCACATAGTCCGTCGGGTCCAATAGAAAGCGATGGTTTTAAGTTGTGAAGAGCTTTACCAACGTTGTCTTCTGTGAAATCTATATGAGTTAAATCATCATAGTCATTGCTGGTTAATTAAAGACTTTCCTAAAATGGGAAGCAGAATGGGGTAGAAAATATTCTGAACATGCAACAGCAGGAAGAAAAGGATAAATTAGTGTCCATGGGGTTTTCTTACCTCTCTCCTTGTAACATAGAAGATACGTTACATATCTCTCATATCTTGCAGTCTTCTGAAATCAACAGGTAGCAATGTACAGGCAGTCATTGGCGTACAACTATTTGTTTAGCAACCATTCAAAGTTACAATGGCACTGAAAACAGTGACTTATGACTGGTCCTCACAGTTATAGCCATCGCAGCCTCCCTTTAGTCACAGAATTTGGGCAGTTGGCAACACCAGCATGTATTTATGAGGGTTGTAGCATCCTACATAAATTGTTTTTCTTTATTTATTTATTTGTCAGAACAGTATATATAAGTATAAGCATGAGATAACTATATGATATATAAGCATATGTCTGCATTAATAATACCTATACTCATAGCAGAATCAATGGTTTTCTGCACTACAGTTTCATCAAAGTAAAGTCTGAAGCCTCAGTGGTGGCAAAAGACTTGTTGTCTGCGCCTCCTCAAACAGTTGGCACTACAAGAGCATTCCAGTATCTGCTGTGATTCATAACAAAGCAAAACTTGTTGTAAAACTGAACATGACTCACTTTACAACTGGTTTGTACTGAAATTTTAGAATCAAGATTACCAATATTTTGTTCTGGGTGCATGTTTATTTATTTAAAAAAGGAAAAAAGAAGTTAAAACAAATTAAAATAATCTTCTCAGCAATTATCTACTGCATGGGTGTCAAACTGGCCCATCACATTGTCATCACCTGATGTATCACAACTTTTCCCCTTCATGGTTAGCATGTCAATGTGACAGTTTCATGGTCTATTGCAAAACTCCCCATAACTTTTGTGTAAGAGTTTTGTGTAGCCTCAGTGAGCATGCCACCTATTGATCAATTTCTGGTTTCTTCTGCTAAAGCCCTAGGACTTCATTGCCTCATATTTCATGAAATGGCTATGAAGTCAGGGAGTATGGAGAAGGCTATGTAGCCTTTCCTGTCCTTACTGAAGGATTTCTGGGCATCATGATTACTTTTTAATACTTCTAGATACTTCATGGTGTTTTGTACAGAAGACCTTGTTTTGAGAAGTCCTTGAATGATTGCTGGTCAAAAACTCAGCTTGATTTCATTTCACCTGGATTTAAAATTGAAACTCAAATGATTATCCTGCTATGCTTTGGCTGTACTTACACATGCATTTTTCATTCAATTAAGTAATGTTTTGGTTCCCAATTTGCATCAATTAAATGAATGCTTGAATTACACAACTGATAAACCAAGAATAAAGCAGAATAATAAAACACCTAATCTATTTATAGAGCTTAGCAATAGCACAGCTGAAGAGCCAACTTGGTCCAAAGATGCTTCCATGGTCAAGTGGCCCGCATGATTAAATACCAAAAGCACATGGGATGCTATTACCTTCCCACCAAAATGGTGCCTATTTATCTACTTATTTTTCTCTGCTTTGGAATTGCTTGATTAGCAGGAGTTGGAGCAAGTAATTGGACCTCACTGCATCAGGCATTACTTACCGTAGGTCTCAAACTGTCCACTTTCCAATCAACAAGCCCAGTTTCTTAACTACTCAGTTCTGCACCCAATCAGCCTATACAATTGACACAGTTATTGTTTTATATATCTATCAGATATTGGGCAAATAACAATTGTGTGGTGAGCAATCTAATAGGATACGTGCATAGCAAGTAGGGGCTAGATGGAGGGGAGATCTAAGTGCAAGGGAGAATATTAAAATATACAAAAAAATCCATTTTATTTTTGCCATAGATGTTGATTTGACTTGTCATCCAATCACCTTTTCCAAACCCATCTAGTCTTCAATAATCACACAGCTAAATTGATAGACAAAATCTATTAAATAAATATGTATTTGGGGTTTTCATAGTTAATGGCATTTAAATTAACCTAGTGGATTGGATTCAAACAACATGCTAACCCGTCTCCCCAACCTAATTCACGCTAAAACCAGCCAAATCCCCATATAGTGAAAATGCATCCTGAATAAGTTTAACAGATCTGCTTAGTTAAATGGCTTCTGAGTCTAGAGCCTAAAATGAATTCTAACATTCTGAAAACTGGTAGTAACTGAGGACAGGACGAGGTATTTGCAAAAAGCCATAGAGAGTTATATATATGCCCTAAGACTACAAAATGTGCTTCTATCTTCTATAAATTTTATCCCCCTCTCCTTCTTTCTTACAGGGGTATTAACTTTGATGGAAACACTGTAGGATTTGGTTATGTGGGCAGCCTCTGCCAGCCAAAGCATTCTGCAGCAATTGTTCAGGTCAGTCAAAAGGATACCTGTTACCTATTTGTACTCAAGTGAAAACTTATACACAGGCATAATTTCCTTACAAATAAAGTGTCTTCTTATTTTTGATCCATGTCATTTTCATGCATATTTATTTGTGGACATATATCCAAGTCCTCAATGATGGCATTTTGGCACAATGCATTCTACATATTGTAGATCAGTGTTTTTGTATGCAATGAGCTATATATCAGAAGGTGACATATATTATAATGTTTCTGGATAGAGAGTCAAACTGTATTCTAATTGCAAATGAGGACTGAAGGAATACTAAATAATATGAACAATATAGAATAGAATAGAATTTTGGCCAAGGTGATTGCACACAAGGAATTTGTCTGGTGCAGATGCTAGACATAAAAGAAAAGATACCATCTACAATATTTACAACCAATTGATGATCAATATCAATATAAATCATAGATTGCTACAACAAGTTATTCATAATATTCTTAGTAATCCTAATGACAAACATGAATCAGCCTTTCTTCCAAGAAATTTAGGATCTAGATTGCATATGATTGAATTAATGTACATTGAGAAAATGAGAGAATACTAAATCTATTTAAAAGAAAACTCCAGTATTTTAAGATCCTGCAAGAAAACCATGTTAAAGTAATGCTATGTATTTATTGAGAACAGTAAACTTAGTTTTTTGTTCATATGAAGAATGGAGAAAATGGCAATAAAAAAAATCTTATAACAACATATAACAACTCTGTTTTCTTAATTAGCAGAGTTAGGAACAGTATGAGGTAATCCTAAACCTGTTTGCTCAAGTTCATTTTATTCAGAAAACAACTCATCCTTAAATCTTTTTAGGATTTCAGCCTTCAATATTCTGAAAATGCTAACTCGCACAAAAACTGCTGAATATTTTTGGACTGTAGTGGCCTGTAAATTTTAATAACTAAATAAATGAAAAGCAAGTGAATGCATAGATTTTGATCTTCTCCTGTGCTGTAGCTTCTGGGCTTTAAACTTTCCTTTTCTGGATGTATTAATTAGGAATTCTGAGATGGTATCCTCGACTCAAAATTTTCACTTAGTCACCAATTTTAGACAGAGTTAATAATAATTGGATTCACTTTCAGTTGACAAACTAACAATAAACAAAATATTCTCTTTTCTTCAGGATCATAGCAGCAGTCTTGTTGCATCTGCAATGGCCCATGAGTTGGGTCATAATCTGGGCATTCATCATGACACAGATTCCTGTAATTGCCCTGCTAAGGCATGCATTATGTCTGCAACACTAAGGTAAGGATTGAGGAACACTTTTAATATCATTCCAATTAAGTTATTGTTAAATACTTGCAATCAATTGTGAACTTATTATACTAAGGACTACAAAATGAAATAGCCAGGAGTTAAAAAAGGATTGTTTGTGTGTGTCACTTTACCATATTTGTTAAAATATGTCATATTTAAAAGGTAGAACCGCTCTCAACAATTGAATAGCCATCATTCAGTCCAAAACACAGGAGTTTAAAGATATAGAAGCATTGCCCAAGAAACCAAATATTAATATCTATGATGGATAAAAGAGAAAAAGGTTAGACATTAAACGCTTTCCTAAAATAAGCAGAATGGGTGAAAATATTCTGAACATGCAACAGCAGGAAGAAAAGATAAATTAGTGTCCATGGGGTTTTCCTACCTCTTTGTAACATAGAAGATACGTTATATCTCTCTCATATCTTGCAGTTCTGAAATCAAGTATGTACAGGCAGTCATTACATTTGTTTAAACCATTCAAAGTTCAATGGCACTAAAAACAGTGACTTGATTTCATAGCAGCCATGATCCTTTAGTCATAATGGTTAACACCAGCATGTATTTATGATAGCATCACATATAAATTGTTTTTTATTCTTTATTTGTAATATATATTTACAATATAATAACAATGAATATACTATATGCTGCAGTGGTAGAATCACCTGGAATGACAGATGCACCCAATGGTTTCTCTGTGACTTATTTCTGCAGTCCATAAAGTCTAAGCCTCACTGGTATCATCTTGGTCACTCGGATGGAACAAGAGCATTCACCAGGTATCTGTGTGTGATTCACTTAACAAAGTAGCAAAACTTGTTGTAAAACTGAACATGACTCACTTTACAACTGGTTTGCTTGGCAATGGAAATAATGTGGTAGTAAGTCAAGGATTACCAATATTTTGTTCTGGGTGCATGTTTAGGCTTTACTTCCTCCAGAGGGAAAAAGGAAAGGAAAAGGGAAGCAAAACAAATTAAAATAATCTTCTCAGCAATTATCTGTCAAATTCCCATCACTTGTCATCATGATGATCACATTTTCTTCAGGTAGTCAATTCTCTCATTGACTACCCTGTTTATTGCAACTCATTTTGTGTAAGAGTTTTGTGTAGCCTCAGTGAGCATGCCACCTATTGATCAATTTCTGGTTTCTTCTGCTAAAGCCCTAGGACTTCATTGCCTCATATTTCATGCAATGGCTATGATGTCAGGAGTATGGAGAAGGCTATGTAGCCTTTCCTGTCCTTGCTGCAGGATTTCTGGGCATCATGATTACTTTTTAATACTTCTAGATACTTCATGGTGTTTTGTACAGAAGATCTTGCTTGGAAAACAATTTTGTGCAATGAATGCCACCAAATGAGTCTGGTGCAACTTTGACCTCGAAAGAAGACCATCTTGTCTATTTAATGGACACCAGCAGATTGTTTTTGTATTCTTGTTTTCAGACTTGAGGGCCAATTATTTTATTCCTAATGATTGGTATTAACATTAGGAACCTGCTTGAGTGGGCTTGTGAAAGGACAAAAAGAAAAACAAAATTGCACTTTCCCCCTTCAATTACATTATTGTCCTTCCACAGAGAGGCTGACTAAAAATGAAAATGAAAGGCATGAAACACAAGAAATAGCTCAATCAGCTAATATCACATGGCGTTCTCATTGAAAATTTATTTTGTTAAAAAAGAAAGTTGGTGGAATTAGAACTGAGGGAGCATAATCTGGGAGTAAAATCAAGGGGTACAAAGAGTTCTCTTAGCTATTTTGTTAGCTTTAGAGAAAAGAGTCACTGTATTTCTTCATTAGCCATATCTTTTCCATCTTATATGTTTTTGCAATGAATTCTGCTCCTAGTTCAAATATGGATGATCTCATGGTCTTATTTTGGTTCATCTCTACAGTTTTGAACCTTCCTACCAGTTCACCACTTGTAGTTATAATGAACATCAGCAATATCTTATTGATAACAGCCCACAATGCATTCTCAACAAACCCTTGAGCACAGATATTGTTGCACCTGCAGTTTGTGGAAATTATTTTGTGGAGGTGGGAGAAGAATGTGACTGTGGCTCTCCTCGGGTAAGTTGTTTTTTTAATCAACAGGAGTGTTTTGAAAAAAATTCTCAAAAAATGGGAAACTTTGAAAAATCATCTGGCTTTCTAAGTGGTTTGAGCCATCCAAGAGGTTGGTTTATGAATAGCATAGGTCTGTGCCCTTTATGTACATGCATGCACGCAGTGGTTTCTTGTATTTGGGGAACCAGTTGTAGAGGAATAAAGAACTGGTATCTCACTACTATTTGGGGAAGACAGCGTATTTTAAAAAATGGGTGATTTACCTCTCCAAGAAAACCCTTCCCTACTGAAAACCCCTATTTTGTTGACATGACCACATTATCTGTCCCACTATTTTCTTGAGCTGCTTCCTCCCAGAACTTATGACCTTTAATCTACACGTTGGTCCCTAATAATATTTTTATAAGAACAGTAATTTAGTGAAGTGTTCTCTTTATATTGTTAGATACACATGTAATGGTTGGTAATAATGTCCTTGAGAGACAAAAGAAGGAGGAAAAGTCTACTCGATGGTCACATAAGGAGTAGATTAGCCTGCAGAAGCCATGGGGCATGGCAAACATCTCAAGAGGAACACCTCCCACCTATTCTTTTGGCCCATAAGGATGAGGGGGTAGAAATGTACTTTCAGTATTGAAAGATCCTGCTGCTGTAACCTTACAATAAAAGTAGTGCTAATATTCATGGTGGGTGTTTCTCCTCTGGATCACCTCAAAGGCTGGCATGAAGAGTAGAAAAACCCACATGAATAAGAAAGGAATGGGAGCTTAGGTTATGTGGGCTTCACAATTGGAGATGAGGATATTTTTATTTGTTTTATTCTTTTCACATAGGAAATATGCCATCATCTGTTTGCAATAACAAACCGTTTATGCATTTGCTAGCATGAACCCATAAGAGGGAACACATCGCAGAAATATCTTTTTCCTTGGCAGTTTCCCTCTTCAAAATAGACCAATTCAAAAAGACCAGGCCAAGAAGTTTATGACATCATTTGATATGTTTTGGTTCTCAGAATTGTCAAAGTGCCTGCTGCAACGCTACAACTTGCAAACTACGAAGTGGGTCACAGTGTGAATCTGGAGACTGTTGTGAACAATGCAGAGTAAGACTTGTTTATTTTTAACACCAAGAGAGATTTTACCCTGCTCCATACTAGCCATATAAAAATGTAATATTTCTTGGCTGTTTACTTTGACCAAAACATTTTAACTTATTCCTATCCCTTCTTCCAGTTTATTTCACCCTTATGAAATTATCCATAGGGAAGATAATTTTACAGAATTTCAGCCTTGTCTCAATCTAAAATGCACTCTTTTGCATGTTAAATCACGTCTGTGAAAATAATATATTTGTTCTTTGATTGAGTTTGCATGGAATCCCAATTTAAATAAGGGTGGGCAATGTTTGAGATTGATGCCCTAACTCAGCTTCCTGACTTTCTGGAAGATTCTAAGACAGGGGTGGCAAACTGGAAGTCCACCGGATGGATGCGTCATGTGCAGTTTGATACCCTAAGAGGTCTCTGGTAATGCTGTGATATTTTTCTCTCTGAGACTTTTCGGATAGAAATCGATGCAGGATACTTCTGGAAGTAAAATTGCTTTTCCCCCCCCTTAAGTTCTCTACCTGTTGTCTAAAGCCCTAAATTCAGCTATTTTGGTGGCACATTCTGGAGGTGCTGCAGGACCTTGAAGAGAGAGGTGCAAGTTCCTCATTCCTTCTTTATGGAATCCAGTTGACTCGGCAATTAACTTTTTAAGCAGAGTGGCCCAAAATATTTTGTTCTTTCCATATTTTCATCACACGCCTAGATTCACAGCAAGAGAAGGCAGCCACTTTTTTTTTCAGCACATGTCCGAAAAGTCTATAAATGCTTCTTCCCATGTAAAGAAATAAAAATATATCATAAGAAGTTTTTTTATTTTTTGTCATAACAGTGTATATAAGCATTAACATGAAATAACTATATAACATATAAGAATATATATGAGCATAAGTATGTATTGGATATAATGAAGAGGAATATTGTATCAATTGAATATAATGAAGAGGAACAATAGGACAGGGATCGGTAGTCACGTTTGTGCTCTTATGCACGCCCCTTATATATTTGGCAATTAACATCTGGTTGCTTTTTCATGGCAGCCCAATTGATTTTCACTTTATGGTCGGCCAACAGGTAGAACTTGTGTTTCAGAAATTGAGCTTTTCATGACATAGTAGGACTTCTAGGCACTACGCACAATTGCAACAGGGCAGGAAGCCTTGCTTGGTA